>NW_012146856.1:3916008-3975191 GCF_000956105.1 Propithecus coquereli
ACATCACTAAGCATCAGAGAAATGTAAATCAAAAGGGCAAAAGATCTGTACAGACATTTCTCAAAAGAAGGCATATAAATGGCCAAGAAGTATATGAAAACATGGTCAACATCACTAAGCATCAGAGAAATGTAAATCAAAACCCCAGTGAGGGTATCATCTTACCCCAGTTAAAATGGCTGTATCAAAAAGACAACAGCAGGTGCTGGTGAGGATGGGGAACAAGGGGAAGCCTCGCACACTGTCAATGGGAATGCAAATTAGTACAGCCACTGTGGAGAACAGTATGGAGGTTCCCCAAAAAACTAAAAACAGAGCTACCATATGGATCCATATCCAAAATAAACACAATATATTGAATAGGTAAAAAATATATTGAAGAGATATCTACACTCCCACAGTTATTGCAGCACTATCCACAATAGCCAAAATAGGGAGTCAATCTCAGTGCCCATCACTGGAGGAATGGATAAAGAAAATGTGGCACATACACACCATGGAATATTATTGAGCCATAAAAAAGAATGAAATCCTGTCATTTGCAGCAACATGGATGGAACTGGAGGCCATTATTTCACAAAACATGAAATAAGCCAGGCACAGAGAGACAAAGACCACGTGTTCTCACTCACAGGTGGGAGCTAAGAAACTTGCTCTCACGAAGACAGAGAGTAGGTTGGTGGTTACTAGAGGCAGCGAAGGGCGGGAGGGGGATGAAGAGTGGAAAAAGAATATAAATATATTTATTATCACTGAACTGCATACTTAGAAATGGGAAAGATGGTAAATTTTATGTGCATATTTTATCTCAATAAAAAAATTCAATAAAAATATTGCTTGTCTTATTGTCACTCCCTCCTTTCTTTTTAAGAATCCAGTTATATGCATGTTAGACATTTGGACTGTGTCCCAATATGTGTCTTCTACGCTGATCTGTTATTTTCATTACTTTCTGTCTCTGTGCTTCAGTTTGAGGATTTTCTATTCCTGTCTTTGAGCTCATGGGTCCTATCACCTGCTGTGTTCAGGTTGCCATTAAATTCATTCAGTGAATTCTTAATTTCAGATGCTAATTTTTTTCAGTTGTTGAATGTTTATTTGAATATTATAGATTCCAATTCTCTGTAGAAATTATCTTTTCATTCATTTTGTCTTTCTCTACATATTCTTTTTATATTCTATTTGTAATAGATATGTTTAAAATCTTGCCTGATAATTCTAATAGCTAAATCATCTGTGTTGTAGTGTTGAGATAAATACCTCCACATCAAATTTTGTTTTTTGAGATAGAGTCTCCCTCTGTCACGTAGGGTGGAGTGCAGTGGTACCATCATAGCTCACTGCAACCTCAAATTCCTGGGCTCAAGTGATCCTCCCACCTCAGCCTCTGGAGTAGCTGGGACTACAGGCACGTGCCACCATGTCTAGCTGTTTTTTGTAGATATAGGAGGTCTTGCTATATTTCCCGGGCTGGTCTCAAACCCCTGGCCTCCAGCAATCCTCCTGCCTCACCCTCCCAGAGCACTGGGATTATAGGCATGAGCCACCACACCCACCCAAAATTTGGTTTAAATGTCAAGACTGATGACACCACACACACACACACACCAAGAGGATATGAAAAGATTTGTTACATATGAGGACTTCTGGGGAGAGACTGGAAACTTCTCAAGAAGGTCCAAAAACTGGCTTTAGATAGCAGAGGAAGGAGACCGGCTTTGCTGTGCATAGGGAGTCAGACTGAGGGTGAGGGTTTCCACGCATGGACCAGAGCTTGAATGGTTTGAACTTCTCGCTGGGGCTAAAGGCAGGAGCACCTGGGCATCCTTGCGAGTTGGTCCAGATGTAAGACAAAGGGAGGAGAAAGTGGCAGGGCTTAACAGCTGTCAGCACTCAAATATCAAAAAGAGAGGTTGGTCTGAGCGCAGTGGTGTTTACAAGTAATTAATCACAACCAGTTACAGATTCTTGTTCCTTCTCCACTCCCACTGCTTCAATTGACAGGAAGGAGGAAAGAGAAAAAAATTAAAAACAAAAACAAGAAGCCAGACTCTACTACAATCCATGCTATGGACTGAATGTTTATGTCTCTGTCTCCCGAACCCCCAAATCCATATGTGGAAGCCTTAACCCCCAAGGTGATGGTACTTGGAGGTGGGGTGTTTGGGAGGTGATTAGGTTTAAATGCAGTCCTAAGGGCGGTGACTTGTGATGGGATTAATGTCCTCTAAGAAGAAAAAGAGACCATGTGCACACACAGAGAGAAGCCAGGTATCTGTGAGCCAGGAAGCAGCCCTCACCAGGAACGAAATCTGCTGGCACCTTGATCTTGGGTTTCCAGCATCCAGAACTGTGAGAAATAAATGTCTAGTTTAAGCCCAAGGTCCCCAACCCCCAGTCTGCGGCCTGTAGGGACCAGGCCACAGAGCTCCGCCACCCCCCACCCCCAGCTCCCAGCCCCCATCCCAGGTTGTGCAAAAATCGTCTTCCGTGAGCCTGGTCCTGGTGCCAAAGAGGTTGGGGACCGCTGGTTTAAGCGGCCCACTCTATGGCATTGCATTACAGCAGCCTGAGCTGACTCAGACAAACTTATAATTTGTAAGTTTGTTTCTAGTGTATTTTTTCCTGTGTTTATTAGGCAAATTTTCCTACTTCTTCACACATAATTTTTAAATTGAATTTCAGACATTATGTATCAAGGAATCCTAGAACTTAAAGTCATTACTGGTTGTCTGTAGAGAGGAGTCCCCGTCTTCTAGTACGCAGACAGGCTGAGGGCTGCTCATCCCAATCCAGACAGGAGTTGAGCCGGGTGGCAGCTGGCCTCTAGTGCCCATCAGTCCACCTCTGGAGTCAGGCGTCTCAGGATGAGGTATGTCGTGTGTTTCTTTCCTTCTGGTAGGATCTTATCTCCCAGCACCATGAGACTGCAAGGTTCAGCTTCCTTCCCAGGCCGGCCCCTCCTGAGTTTGTGACTGTGAGACTGGCCTTTGTCTCCTTGGCCTTGAAAGTTCTGCTCCTCAGAGATTCTGAGCTTAGCTCGTTGCCTCCCTCCACATGCAAGCAAAATATCTGGCAGACGTCTCCAGGAGGATACTTATGACCTGCTCCTTGAAGGCCTTTTCCTCTGGTTGCATTTTTCCTTCCAAGGACAGAAAACGTCCTCAATAGCCCAGCCCCCTAGCATCATCCTATCCCCCCAGCATTCAGTGCTCCGTGGGGACAGCTGGTCGTGAGTTTGGGGCTCCATTACTCCCAGTCGGCCAGGCCAGCCCACATGGCTGCCAAAAACTCTGCTACTGTCTCCTGTCCCTGGTAGACCTCTCTGCCTACAGCAAGCCCAACATTCAGTCAGCAAATGACCTCATGGGAGAAAAGGACCAGTAATGCCACCTCATTCCCCTAGAAAGAATTCTACCATCCCTGGAACTTTACTTCCAGCTTGCCCATTTAGCTTCCGCAGATCTCCAGTGTCTTTTAAACACATTTAATGTAATCTAGCCAGTTTTTTTCCTAGATGGCACAGTATAAGAAGTTTGCTGCTACCTATTACATTCTACCCCAAAGTGGAATGCCTCTGCTGCTTCATTTTCACTGCTGTCCATCACGGGACTATCCCTATGTATGAGGTGGAGAAATGGATGAATGTGATCAACACAAGAATACAATTCAGTGGACATTTTAGCTAGGTAAATAACTCCAGTGGATTTATCAAATAGTTTTCCTTTCTCAATCACGCTATGGAATTAATGCCTTCCTCCCATACCAGGAGATTTGAATTTTAAGACTCTGGTGGCTCAAACAATATTTAACCCAACAAAACGATGGTCAGTGGTGGTGTTTCAGCCATCTTCAATGAGTTGAAGGGTGAAAAGGTACGTATGGGTGTAGGACCCATATTGTCATAGGACCTTATTGTCATCCTTCACATCTTTCTTGTCCAGTAACTGCTGCTTCCATCTGTTCCCCAGGCGGGCTCAAGATCTGAAGGAACAGAACAACTGACTGAAAGAGTGAGTTTAGAGTCATGCCCTTGTGTTACCTCAGGGAAGTTCTTTATCCTCTTTGAGTTTAGATTTGCTCCTCTGTAAAATAAGGCAAATAATGCCTACCTCCGAGGGCTCTTGGGAGAACTGTGTGAGATGTAACGTACTCCCAATACAGGAAGCGATCAATACATTGCTCTTATTGGTCTCCATTAGTCTTTAGTTTATCTCTCTGCAAAATTAGGATGAGGCCAACCTTACAGTTATTTTGATGCTGTAGTTAAATGAGACCATAGAAGTGAAGAGATTTCCAAATATAAAATGTTGTACAAAAGGAATATTCCGTGCCATGTCAGTGGTGACTCTTTTGCTGACTGAATCAAGTGACTAATCTCATGCCAAAGGTCGTCCTGATTAATTTTTGTTCCTATGGCGTCTTGGCGGTCAGTGCTATCCTAAATTCCACCGTGTCTTCAAAGAGCAGGTGAGTGCCATCTTCCCGCGAGCCTCCTCTGAGCTGACCAAGCCAGTACCTACCGTGGTGGTCCCTCAGTGCAGCCTCAGGACACAATCGGCTGTTGTCATCCATCTAATCGCTGGGATAAGCTCACCGTCCCCATTAGGGTGCCACGGGGGTGCAGTGCTTGGGATCACACACAGGAGCAACCAAATCCCGCCTCCGCAACGTACTAGCTGTTGACTGTGGGCAAGTCCCTTAAACTTCCGCCATCACTTTGCTCATCTGTAAACAGAGAAAAATACCTGCTTTGCAGGATTGTTTAAGGACTGAATGAAATAACAATGGGAAGTCTGCGGTGCTTGGGAGATATTCAGTAAACGGCAGCTGTCCCTGGGCGTGCCCTGGCACCTCCCGCCCGCCCTGTGCTGGGTCAGAGTCAGATCCTCCCACGCTTTCCCAGCTCTCTGCCCCCTGCCACTGCACACCCTGAAGACGGCTCCTCTGCTGCCCTCCACCTCCCGGGCAGCAGGGGGCGACGCGGTCAGGCAGCAGCGGGGGAGGGCTGGCGCGAGCCAATGAGAGCGCGGAGGGCAGCGGGCGAGCCAATGGGCACGGCGGGGCGGGGCCGGGGGCGGGGCCCGTGCCCTCTCGGGATGCGGGGCGCGTCCGGCCTCAGGCCGGGCGGCTCTTTCATGGCCCGCTCGGGCAGAGCGCCAAGCCGGCCACCCGCCCCTCCGCGCCGCGCTTCCCAGCCCCGGGGAGCGGGAATAAATTAGGCTATTCTTAGTAATGCCTGAAAAGGAGCCCTTTCTGTCTACTTAGAAAGACAAAGTTGTGCCGGTCTCTAGTTCTCAAACCCAAACAGCAGTTATGTGGGTCGCCAGATGCTGCGGGTGGGGCCCGCGCAGCCGGGGTCTGGGCGCCCACAGGGGCCTCGTGGGCAGGAGCCTGCTCTGCTCGGCTGTGGCGAAGAGGGAACCGGCGGGGTCGGGGCGAACCCGGCTGCCGGCCGAAGGGGGCTCCGGCCCCCAGCCCTCCCCTTGGCTGCGCCCTGCACGGGCCTAAGGAGGGCCCAGGGCGCGGCGGGCGCGACCTCTGTACACCTCAGAACCTCCCGAACCTCCGGTAGCCCCGCCGGCGCTCAGGCCCGCCCGCCCGCCTCTGTCTCCACCTGCCCGGCACCCCCACCTTCTGGCCTCCTGTTGGCTCCTCACACAGCCCTCCCCCACTTTCCTTCTTCACCTGCAGGGGAGCTCCTCCCCATCATTCTCCATCACTCTGCATCCCTTCGCGGGCGTTATCTCAACATGTAATCGTTAATTCATTTGTTTCCGGTCTACTCCCCACCAGGTGTCAGCTCCAGCAGGGTAGGGACCATGCGGTCTTGTTCACAGGTGTATCTCCTGGCGCGTAGTAGACACTCAACAAATACATGTGGAACGAATGAATGGACCCAAAATATGGTATTAGGTGCCCCAGACCCTTCTGGAACCATTCTCATTGCTGATTGATGAATCCGGCCAACAGCCTTATTCTCCACAGCCACCTCAAGGAAATTCCATCCTTGGTGGGGAGGGTAGGGGGGACCCTTCTCCTAAACCCCAGGCTGTGTGAGGCTGCGGTCCACACGGGTCTGTGCAGCTCTCACACACACCTAAAAGGAAGATGAGCTCCTGCCAACATCTCAGGCCTGGAGAATTTTCTAGAGCCCTCATGGCCTAGATGCTCAGAAATCCCTGAATATCATACAGATATTTTACTGCATTAGAGGATCCACACTTGTCAAATTAACAAAAATGACCATTATATATTGAGTGCCTGTGATGTTCCTGTGGCAGACACATTCCCTACGTTGACTATAACCTCTATGGAAATGCCACAAAGTAAGTGATTCACCTCATTGGTAAGGACTCCGCCACACAGGGAGGCGAACTGACTTACTCAAGGTCACACGGTGAAACCAAAGCTCAGCAGCCTGCTCTGTAGTAAGCTGTCCCCTCCAACCTGCCAGCTGACCCTCTCCCACAGGAGTCACGCTGCAGGCCCTGGGGGACAGAAGGTCTGCCCTGCCTGACCAATGAATCAGAGAATTGGATGATGAAAAAAAAAAATCTCAGAAAGGTGACATCCTGGATTGGGTGGTACCTTTGGACCTAAGCATCACATTTGGGATTTGCTCATTTATTCCTTCATCTTACAAGTATTTGTTGAGTGTCTGCTATGTGCTAGCAATGCACAAGACAGCATGGGCCCTATCTGGCCTGGCGGAGCTGATACTGTGGTTGCAGAATAAACCATAAGTGGGCGAATAAATAATTACATATTGGGGTGAACACTATACGGGAAATACGCAGGATGACAGGACACATTGGGGTGGGGAGGGAGGGCTCCAGCAGAGCTGTGGCCCAGAAGGCCCGACCAAGGTGCTGAGGGCTCTGTAGGGACAGGGCCTAGTGAAGGTCAGCACGCCTGCTCCTGAACTTCAGAATCACACCTGTGGAGCTGGAGCCCCTGTGCTCAGGAAGGAGAATCCAGGTGAGGCCACATCACAAGGCCCGAACGTTTGCTGCTCCTCCGCCAGCATGCCTTCTCCGCCCACTACCTTCCTGAAGCACCCACAACCTCCCACACCTCCCCTGGGCTTCTTTATTTATTTTACCACATCTGAGGAGTTTTTAATGGGGGAAAGGGCCTAGGAATGGGGTTGTTTGAGGACAAGGAAATGAGCCACTTGCTGTGATGAATGTTCTTGAAAAGCAATTTATTTTTTCACGGGTAGCTCGCCGGGCTTGGGAACAAAAGTGCTTTGGCTGCCTATCAAATATTAACAGAGGCTAACTGTTTTTTCAGCATTTCTCTTTCCCCGCACACGCTCACCCGCGCCTCTCCCTATGCATGACAGAAATGACATCAGGTTCAAGGGCTCCCTGGGGTCCCCTTTGATGATAAAGTGGCAGCTGCTTTTGTGGGCCCTGGGACCCTGTCCCTTGCCCTTCTCTGCTCATTCTCTTGCAGACAGCGACTACTCCTGGGACATTCTCCCTCTCCTGGTGGGAGGGGAGGGAGTGGGTCCCAGGGCATCAGAGCTCAGGTGGGAGCCCTGAACATCTCAATGCTGCCCTCAGCAGCCAGGAGCCCACCCGTGGCCTCCCCACAGTTAGCAAGAGGGGACATAACCCTGTACCTTTGCCCCTGGACTTCAACCGCATCTCCTACCGCAGCCGCCATATTCACATCAGGAGGCAGCTCTTCCCCAGCTGTGCTCACTCCCAGCGCCTCTTACCCATGCAAAAGGGCTCCCAGGCATCATGGGAGTGGGGAAGATCTCTCGCACGGCGGTGACAGAGAGCCACTCATACTCCTAACAGTCCTCTGGAACCCTGCTTTTGCTAAATGATGGCTGTGCTTGGCTGTCTGGGGGAGTCCTTTAAATCGCTGGGAGATATGACAGCTAAAGCAAAACGAAAGATTAGGTTTCCAGCTGGCCCTTCACAGTATTGGTGAAAAATTACAGTGTCTGAAACTTACTGTTAGGAAAGTCTAAGTTTTAATGGCGATTCCAGGAAGCCAGGAGTCTCCTGCTATTGTGAGTCCTGCAAGGAAGACCAGTGGAAACCCTGCCTCTCTCTCTGCTCACCTTTGATGAAGGGGGACTTACCAGAAACAAAAGGCCAGCTGCAGATGGCTCTAGGCCTGGACAGGAAAGCAGACATCCCTGTCCAACTACGTTAGAGATGTATTTGGAAATATGACTTTTCTTCTGTGACAGAGGGATTTGGGTTTGTTCTGCTGGAAGAGTAGTGGCATTTCTAATCTCAGCGCTTATGGAACAGAAGCCTTTATCTTCCATAAAAAGGACTTTAGACAAGCAGCAAGGAGTGGACTTCCTTTCGCCCACTCTGATGACCCCAATTCTGGAGGTTGGACGTGTCACTGTGGGCTGAGTCCCCCAAATCTAGCCTCTGATAGTGGCTGCAAAGGCGGGTCATATTCTCTTCCTTCCAAGACTGGGCATCTAGGCTCCAGAGGTCATCTTCCAATGAATGAGCTTAACCTCTTGGTATTCACGTACTTGTTCAGTCCTCCCCCTTGTATGTGCTCATCTTGTAACGAGCTTTTGACTAGCACAATGTCTTGGAAGTGACGCTGTGACTTTCAAGGCTATGTCATAAAAAGCTTTGCAACTCCTGCCGGGGTCTCTTTGATCACATGTTCTGGAGGAATCCAGGCCCCATGTAAAACATCTAACTACCTTGAGGTGACCATGCTGGAGGAAGCCTACATAGCAGGGCAGTGTGGGGAGAGCTGCCCAGCTAGTCCTCAGCTGTCTTAGCCACCCCAGCTGGGGCACTGGATATGTGAATGGGCAAGCCAAGTTGGAAGACCTGCATTATTGAGCCTCAGGACACCAGCTCCAGCCCCTGTCTAACTGCAACCGCATGAGAGACCCTAAGTGAAAACCGCCTAGCTGAGCCCAGTCAACTCACAAAAGAAAATATTACAAGCCATTAAGCTTGGGGGTGTTTTGTGATGCTGCAAGACAAAATCAGAACAGAGATCCTGGCATGGAAAGGCAAGAGGTTTGCAAGGAGTTTCCAGTCCAACAGGCCAATGATTTCGAGCAGTGATTTTTAAACTTCTCAGCTATCCATTGGAAATCATAATTAGATCTCTGATATGTAAAAGACACAAAAGCACAGTGACTCTCTTTTTGAAAAGGTGGGAGGCCTGACCAGGTTCTCCTTTTGCCATGTGCTCCTGCTCAGCCCCTGGGAAATGAATGAGATCTCCACCCGATCTCCACTCTCCCTCTCTCCCTCCCTCTCTAAAGGAGACCACAACAAACTTTCTTTATTCACATTCCTCTGGTCTACAGAGTATTTTGGCCACACCTGGAGTTGTGTCCCCATGCCTTAAAGGTTAGAACTCTGAGGACCTTCCCTTTTTCAATAGGTAGGAGAGGCCCTGGTTGGTCCCAGCACTCATGTCCTTTGTCTTCACTGCTGGGCAACACTCTGCCTTCCTTCACCGAAGGACACCAGGGTCATGGTCCAGCAAGCCTTCCTAAGAAGCTAAAATATCTTTTCTGCCAAGAGACATTGTGATCAGCCTCTGCTTCAAGCCCACCTTTTTGGTGGAGAAGGAAGCAAGTATATATAAGCCCTGCTGTCCTAATGGAGAAACGAGGTCCAAAGAGG
This sequence comes from Propithecus coquereli, assembly GCF_000956105.1. NCBI lineage: Eukaryota > Metazoa > Chordata > Mammalia > Primates > Indriidae > Propithecus > Propithecus coquereli. The sequence goes on from NW_012146856.1 coordinate 3,925,653, forward strand.
TTCAAGCTCTCAATGAAGCAAGAGTAGAGACTTCTCCAGCCCCAGTACAAGCCTGTCCTCACAGAGGCATCAGCCGCCGCCCACAAGGAGATGATGGCACTGGGCTTGAACAGAGGGTACACCTCTCTCTTCCAAAGCCAAGCCAACCTGGACCCCAGTTCTTCCCCAGACCTTGCAGGGTCAGAGAGACCCAATGTGCCCCTCCTTCCCTGGGTTATCCCAGGGAGGGTGATGCTGGAGGCCGTGAGCTCCTCCAGGAGCTGGCGATTGCCCCCCAGCCAGGGTCCTTCCCATGGAGACAGTATGTCCTTCATAGATCTTGTCCCTTTTTATCCTTATCGCCAAATCTCCCCAAACCCTGTTTTGCTCCTCATGCTGCCTTCATCTGAGGGAGAGCAAGGACTTGCATAATAAGCACTTGACTCATCTCCAAAGCCAAGGTTTGTTCCAATGGCTTTGACTTTCAACCTCCCCACGTCTCCTTGAAAAGATGAACCGCGCTTTTGTACCACAGGACATGCCAGGAATAGCTCACATCGAGTGCTTTCGGGAGGGGGTGCTCGTAGGAAGAGGCTGCAGGTCAGCAAGACGGCTCCAAGGACCCATTAAGATGATGGACGCCTTTTTCCATGGTGCTTGGGCAAGACGTTGAGCTTCATTACTCATCTCTTCTGCAGGGAGGTCACAATGTGAGGAGGGTGTCCTGCGCTCCTCTGGCCAGGGCACAAGCTCTGGGGACCACACTCACATCCTTGGGAACAAAGGATGTGGAAGCAGGACTTCAGGAGGCTGTAACTCCAGAGGGCCCCCTGTCTGCTCAGTACGTCCCTGCCTGAAAGCAGAGCTCAGCCATAATGGACGCAGGACCCTTCCAGGCCATTGCAGCAAGTCATGACACCTCTCCTTCTCTTCTCTCCCAAACTGGCAGATTCTTCCAACAGTCTGCAACTTCCTATCATCAAGGGAAAACTCCCAAAGGCAAAGCCAGATTTCTGACCAATTTGGAAATGTCTGAACACATCACATGAGCAAAAATAATAATAGCCACCAATTACCTAGTTGCTATAATGACCAAGCACTACACCAGGTGTTTAACCCCACTCGCAAAGTAGGTTTGGCCATCTCTCTTGTCCGGAGTCTTGAAGAAGTTAAGAAACTTGCTGCTATGTAGGTAACTGGCAGAGCTGGGATTAGAAGCAAGGCTTGTCTGGTTCCAAAGCCCACCGTGCTCCTTACACGAGTGACACTACCCATGTGGTTTGGAGGGTCAGAGTTTGCTGGGACAGAAACAAAGAAGCCAGATCTGAGGCCTGGGAGGAGCTGGGTCAGGCTGGAGCTGAATAACAGGGGTGGATGACCCCTATGCCTCCCGGTGGGGTTTCCTGCCTGGCCTCCAGGCTGGGGCAAGGCCCAGGCAGGGGTGGGGGCTGTCAAGACTGGGTGGGTCCTTGGGAGGCACTCAGCACACCCTTCCAGGACCAGTGGGGGAAGGGGATTAGGAGGTGAAGACCTGCTATGTATGCCCCAGGACTGCCCCCACCAGATCCTGGTGCTCCTTACAGAAAGCCCATGGGATGAGTGTTGCATCACACCCATTTCACAGATGGGGAAATAGAGGCTCAGTAGGGTCATGGGACCCAAAAAGTCATGTAGATTCTATCCCAGACCTGCTGTCTTCAGGGACTGTGCTTTCTTCCTGCTGGAAAGAGCCTGGTTTTGCCCAACCCACTGGGCAAAGGAGCCCAACCTGCTGATGACCATGGCTGGGTATCGTGCTCTTGGGCCACTGACCAAACAGGCCCGTACCATACCTGCCTCATCCCCCAGTCACCTTTAGGATTGTATGGGACCACATCTGCATGATGATTATTAAAAAGAACAATTTATAATTCTCTCATCATCCAGAAATGGCTTTGGCTGCTGTTCTTGAATATTTCTTTCTTCCCCCCTCCACTCCTGAAATATTATAATTATCCTTGTTTACACTATCGACTGGCTTTTTAAGGTCTTTCTGTGTAAATACAGCAAAGATAAAGTTCAGCCAAACTCCCGCCTGAATTATTCCAAACCTGAAATGCTGAGGGGTCAGCCTGAATGGGCTTTGACTGTACCTCGAGTCGCCGAGAGAAGAGGAATACATTACCCCTGACCTTTCCAAGAAGAACATGACAGTCAAGCCCTGTCCCCTGGGAAATAGTCCGATAGGACGGGCCTTTCCCGTTCCCCACGGGGCCCTGTCAGAGCCTGGGGATGAGCTGGGGCTCTGGAAAGGTCTGTGCTAGGCATCTGCGGTCGCAGCCCAGGGCCACCTTCGCCCACGTGCTCTCTGCCCCAGGGCACAGACCTGCCTGGTCGGAACCAGCAGGCTCCCTGGCCCTCTCCTCCCTGTTGGGTTTGGCAGGGAAGCCCCAGCAGGGGTGTGAGGGAGGAGATTGAAACTGGGGTCTTTATTTCTCTGGGGCTCTCTGCCTGCTGCTCCCCGGGGCCAGCAACCCTCTCCCCACCCCCAGGCCTCTGGGTGGGAAGGGGCCCTCTTGCTACAGTCTGGGGCACTACACCTTTCCTTGGGGTCTCCCCACACCCTGCCCGGGCCTTTGTACATGGTCCCTCTGTGAGACTCCGCCGCTGCGTGAGCCATCAGTTTCCTGACCCAGGTCAGTTGTTGCCCAGGGAGCACTGATAGTAACAAGAGCGGCTGCCATTTGCTGCGAGTCTTCCGTGGGCCAGCCACTTGCCCTAGGTAGTCTGTATCCGTCTTATGGCAACCCCTGGAGGAAGGCATCCCTGCCCCTCCGGGGAGGAAGCCCAAGCGACAGAAGCTGAGTAACGTGCAGTGGCATGCTGGCTCCTGGGGGTACAGGATTCAAGGTAGGCACAGAATTTTCAGAAGCCTGAGCACTGTCCGCTGAGCCGCATTGCCTCCTGGTGGGACCATGGGCAGCCGTGCAGGCTCAGGAGGTCCAGGAACAGCTGCCACCCCTGTTGTCAGCCCTCTTTCCCTAGCACCAAAGTGACTCCTACTTCAGCTCGAGCCTCCTGACCACCTGGGTCTTCCCCAAAGACTGGGGCCACCTTTGTTCCCCGCCAGTGCTGAGGTTGGGCCCATCACGTGTCTCTCGCTCTTGCTGTCCAGCTCCAAGCTGCTCTTCAAACTCCGAGATATCTGAGCCCAGAGTCTCAGCCCCTGCCCGGCCCCTGCGCCGCCATCCACATCTCACATGAGCTTCCAGGCAGTCCCTCTGCTCACGGATCCCACCTCCTTCTTGTCCCTCCTGCCTCCGTTTCACACGATCCTTCACACGTTCCTGACAGAGTAACAAAGAAAGAAATATAACGACCTGCTTTTTAGACAAGGAGTAGGGACGATTACCTGTAGAGTAATCCACACAAAGGAAATCAGCACTGCTGAAATCAGCACTTGAGGGAGAAAGCACAACTGACCAACAACTAAATTTACTTTCTTGTGTTTAGATCCATTCGATGTGACCCAGGGACATTAGACTTGGTAGAAATAATGGCGTGCGCACACACACACACACACACACACACACACACTCACACTCACAGTGGCAGAAGCTATCACCAGTAAATTATAAATGGACAAAAACCAGATCTATGAACTTGTTATAAAAGTTAAACAGAAAAGAATTTATTTGATAAAAATCACTTCAATAGACTATCAAAAAGAAAAAACAACAGAAAGGGTCATTGTACTGTATTTAAAAACTAAAATTAAATTGGCACGGCATAAAAAGGAATGAAATAATGTCTTTTGCAACAACGTGGATGGAACCAGAGACCATTATCCTAAGCGAAGTATCTCAGGAATGGAAAAACAAACACCACATGTTCTCTCTAATAGCTGGGAGCTAATCGATGGGAACACGGGGGCACAAAGAGATGTAAAGGACATTGGAAATCAAGAGGGGCAGGGAAGGAGAGAGGAGGGGTAAAAACCTACCTATCCGGTACAGTGAACACTGTTCGGTGATGGGCACACTGAAAGCCCCGACTTCAACATTATAAAAGGTATCCATGTAACAAAAACAGTTGTACCCCCTCAATATTTTGAAATTTAAAAAAAATTAAATTGGTGCAGTTTGGGTCAGAACAGTTTCTCAATGAGATTTCATCCAGGTTGGCATAATCCTGTTAACATGTAAATATTTGAGTGGTTTTGGGTCACAACATCCTTGGTATCAAAGGGGCAGAGCCAGCAGGGTAAGGACGTCACTCTGCAGCCAGTGCAGCCATGGGCCCACCGGCGCCCGCAGCGCCTCTCCCAGTCCCAGACCTTACCCCAGCCAGTCCCCGATTCAGGCAGGGCCCAGCGTCCCACCGCCTGACTCATGTCCCCTTCCCAGGCCCTCTCAGCCTCGCCTCCTGGTGTGGGGCTGGGACCTGCCCTCTCTTCCGTGCTTAGGGTTTGAGTCTTCTCTTGGCTTCTCAGTGCTCACCTCCCAGGCCCAGCCAGACAAGCCCCGGTGACCACAGTGACCTTAGCCCAGGAAGCATCATTCCACCAACTTCACCACAGCCCGGCAAAAAGGACCCAGACACTCATCGCTGTCCCTAGAAAACTCCTGGGTCCTGGTGCAAACGAAATTCCCAGGGGCCCAACCCAGACACCAGAGCTCCAAGGTAGGACCAGGCAAACTCATTAGAACATCCACAACAACAAAGCTAAATGTCTTGAGTATCTACCATGTGTCAGACATTCTTGAGTGCATCACATGTGTGACTTCTGCACCTCAAATCAATCCTGTGGGGCAGGTACTAACCCCTTCTTGCGAAGAAGTAACTGGGGCTCAGACCGTTTGAACATCCAAGGTCACTCGGTTGTTGGAAGGGAGAGATGAAATTTCAGCCCCTACTAGCCTGATTCTGAGGGCCATCGTGACCTCTGTCTCCTCTGGTGAGGCAGATTCCCGCTGAGAACCACCAGGAAAGCTATAGAAACAGAAAAGGGACATCTGTTAGAGGGTTTCAGAGAGCTCCCAAACGGTGAGCGATTGAGGTGCCACTGTCTGGCAGCGGAGAGAAGCCCAGTATTCTGTTCCCTGTGTGACGTCGCCTTCCTCCTGCAGCCCCTGAAGAAATCGAGGGCACAGATGAGAGGCTGATTTGGGCTTTTGGCAGATTCATGGGGGTCTGGAACAAATGCTGGAATTCAGGGCCCACATCCCAGGCTTCCAATGAGACCCAAAGGGCTACACCCTGACAGCAAGCGTGAACCAAACACACCTCCTACTGTCACTGAGCCTGAAGCCCAACATGTGATCGGACGAGGGTGATCTGGGATCGTAGGCCCCCAGCCTGGTAGGCCCGCCAGACCCGAGCATAAATCCTCTCTTAAACATTGTAACATCATCCACAGTTTCAACTTAAACGAGAGTGTTTAAAGTACAATGTCTGGCATGAAATAAAAAATAATGAGCATTCGAAAAGACCAAATGATATAACCAAAAACTAGGAGAAAAAACAGGCAATGGAACAACAGGCCCACAGGAGATCCAAATAGTGGAGTTATCAGACACAGACTTTACATTCCTGTTTAATATCCTGTTTAATAAGTAAAGCACAAGATTAAAATTTCAGCAGAGAATATAAACCATGAAAAATTGAAACTCAAAAACAGAAAAGAGGAAATTGAGAACTTGATGGATAGATGCAAGGGCTAATTAGGCACAGTTGCAGAAAGGATTAGTGAACTGGAAAATACATCAGAAGAAAATATGCAGAGAAAAGTTCAATGAAACAAAAGGATGAAGCAAATGGAAAAGAGTATAAGAGACATGGCTATGGGGAGGATACCACGCCTCTAACTGAAATCTCAGAAGAAGAGAAGGTGAGTGGAGCAGGACCTCATCTAAAGAGGGAAGAGATGAGAATTTTCCCATGTATGTGTTCTTCCCATTTAATCCATTCCAAATAATTCAAGTTTCTCAGTTATTTTGTCTTTGCCATCTTCATTCTATTTCCCATCATTTTTTCTTGCTAATTGCTGCTTTTAAAGACGAATTATGGGCTGGGCACAGTGGCTCATGCTTGTAATCCTAGCATTCTGGGAGGCCGAGGCGGGAGGACCGCTTGAGCTCCGGAGTTTGAGACCATCCTGAGCAAGAGCAAGACCCTGTCTCTACTAAAATAGAAAAATTAGCCAGGAGACTAAAAATAGGAAAAATTAGCCAGGTGTGGTGGCACGCACCTGTAGTCCCAGCTACTTGGGAGGCTGAGGGAGGAGGATCACTTGAACCCAGGAGTTTGAGGTTGCTGTGAGCTAGGCTGATGCCATGGCACTCTAGCCCAGATAACAGAATGAGACTGTCTCAAAAAAATAAAAACAATAATTCTGATTCAGAAATTGGCCACATGCAACACAAGTGAAACAGTAGGCAGCATTTACTGGGGACTTCGGGGAGTTGGAAAGGGATGATCTCTTTTCCCCTGGACAATAGAATGTGAGGTCTGAAACTATAGCAGCTATTTTGTGAGCATAAAAGAGTAGCCTTGGCAGGAAGGTGATACCATAGACAGAGAGAAAGTGGGTCCTGCTCTCATTAGATCACCCAATTAAGGCATAACCTAAAGCCATCACCCCCCCACCCCTGACCACCACCCCCCCCACACACACACACACAACTTTCTGACTTTTGGGACAATACATTTCCTTTTAAGCCAGTTTGACTCAGTTTGTGGTCACCTGAAACCAAAACAACAAGTGATATAAGATTTTGGAAACAAATTTGTTTTCCAGAAAATGTGATACAATTTATAATCTACCCTACAGTGTATGCAAGGACCTTTTCCCTACCCCGACTTTGAGTATTGTCACTTTAAAATCTTCTATTGATAGGAAAAACAACAAGATTTTGTCTTTAGTTTTAATTCACCTATTTTTGATTTCCAGTAGGGTTGAATTTTTAATGTGTTTATCAACGTTTGAATGTCTTCTCTTATGTTGCTTTATCATGCCTACAATTTACTAAGACATCGATTTCTCCATTTCTTTCTTTGCTCCCATTGTTCAATTTAACTCAAATGAACAAGTGGGTTATTTTACAAACCTAACCAGGGCCAGGGTCTGCGCTGCAGGGGACAGGAGCCACAGGACTGAGTGGCACAGGCCTCAGTGCTGCAGGGTCTGACCCTCTGATGACGGTGGGCAGACAAAGATGCAAATATCTGGAAGAGATATGAGGATGCTAGGTGAATACTAGGACTCTCTCAGATGTTACAATCTGAAATTATTTTCACCATCTAATTTTGTGATTTTTTCTTTGCTTATTTTTTCTCTTTCTATGCCTTCATTGCATTGACTGAGTTCCCTTTGCTCCTCCTGTTTCCCATCCCACTGGTTTGAAAGCTCTATGTTCTATATTCCCGTTATTTTAGTGCTAGTCCACTATATTTTAACATGCATGTCCATGGCTAATCAGCGTCTCTATCCTTCAGCCAAATGATATGTGGACTTTACAATTATTCAAATTTAATTAACCATATAACTTTTTTATTTTTTAGAAACAGGGTCTCACTGTGTTGCCCAGGCTGGAGTGCAGTGGCCTGATCACAGTTCACTACACTTTCCAACTCCTGGGCTCAAGCGATTCTTCCACCTCAGCCTCCCAAGTAGCTAGGACTATAGGTGCATACCCCCACACCCAGCTAATTTTTAAATTTTTTGTAGAGATGGGATCTTGCTATGTTGCCCAGGCTGTTCAACATTTTTCATGTTATAGTTGCATAGTATTTCACCTTCAACTTCAGATGACTTTTAACCCTCTCCCACAAATTAGTACTTTTTTTTACTGTAAATATTTATTTAGACTTACCAACATGCTTACTAAGTTCTTGCTTACTTTGCTACCTCTATCACACTCCTTCTTTCTGGATTCAATTTTGTTCTTACTAAAGAAAATCCTTTACTAATTCTCAGAGGAGAGGCTGTGAGTAATAAACCCATTCAGCCTTTGTTTGGAAAAACTATGTCATCCTAATTCTGGAATGGTTGTTAGCTGGACAGCAATGATCTTCAGTTCAGATCTTTAGTTCTGTGATGATTTTATCCCATTGTCTCCTGGCAACAGTTGTTGCTGCTGAAAAGTCTGCCGTCAGCTTAATTATCATTCCTTTATTCACTACTCTGTCTCTTCACTCTGTCTGCTGTGTTTGCAGTTTTATAATGATGTGTCTGGGTGTGGAATTGTTTCCATATTACCTGTTTGGATCTCGATGTACTTCTTCAGTCTTTCTTAGCTATTCCCTCATTCTGGAGAGAATACGTGTCTGGACCGTCTCGTTCCATCCACCAGTCTCTTAACGTCACTATCATACTTTCTATCTCCTTATCTTTGTGGTGCAGTTTTTTAAGGTCTGCATACCAACTCCCCACTTCTCTCTTCAGCCATATCTAATCATCTCTTTAACTGATCCACTGGTTGTTAACATTAATCACTACATTTTCCGTTTCTTGAAATCTATTTGATTATTGTTTGAATTTGCCTTTTATTTTATTATATTTTTTAATGTTTTAATTATGTTTATTTTACATTCACTTTTTGTTCAAATCTTGTTCAATTCTAGATTGTTCAATTATTTCTAGTTTTGGAATGGGAATATTTTCTTTTCTGACTCTATTCAAGACTGTTTTAATTGTAAGGGACAGAAAAGCCCACATAAACAGACCTAAGAAAAAGGAAATTAATTGGCCCAAAAACTGAAAAGTTCAGAATTATAGCTGGCTTTAATCAGTTTAACTTAGGACCAAAATTCAGGGCCTAATTTCTCTCTTTTTTGATCCCTTGGGTCCATGTCCCCTGTGCTGGCTCTGTTCTCAGAAAGATGACTCCTCATGGTGACAAAAGAGCTGCAGAAGCAGACACTCTGCCATGCCTTCAGATTCAAATGTGGCCAGCAAAAGAGGATCTCCTTTCCAATAGCTCCTCTAAAAGTCCTAAGATAGACTCTGATTGGTCTAGTTTAGATCACACGCCCATCTCAACACCAGTGACTGGTGGCGGGAATGAGATATGCTATCTGGCCTGATCTGGGGTGGAGCTCCATCAGCTCACCTGGTATGGAGGAAGGGGGGTTGCCAAATGGGCCACTGGAGAAAGAAATGATGATGGATGCTGAGGAGACTTACCTGATCCACAAGTCCCCGCTGCACCACGTCCCCTGCACACTCACACGCACATACACCAAGATGACTGCCCCGCAGCAGCTCCACCTCTTGCCTTGATAGGGGAGCAAGCCTGGTCCAGAAAGCCCCTTTCCCAGAGGTTCCCAGAATCCCTGGGGCTGATTGTCTCTGGCTGGATTGCTCTCAGGCTTTGCCCCGAACTCAATGTGGCCACTCTGCTGGGCTATGCCTAAGTCACATCCCTCCCCTGGAGCCAGCGGCAGGGGCAACGTCATAGAGCCACACAGTCTGAAAGCAGAGGAAGGATGGTCCCTCAGGAAGATGAGGTGCTTTCACTAGGGAAAGGGGACGGATGCTGTCCAGCAGGAAAAGTTGCTGTCTTCTTTAAAGGGGAACCCACCCGTTCCAAAAGCCAGCCCCTTCCTACTGGGCAGCTCAGCCAGCCAAGCCCCGATCACCCTCCCTGTGCCTCCCATTCAAAATTTCTTCATGCCATGGACACTTCATGGTCTCTGGCACCTCCTACCATAGATTCGTTTTGAAACTTTTCTCTAATTTCAGCCTGTATCGTCTTCTAGAGTAGTGAGCTCCAAAATGGGTCATCCACCCTCTAAAGAAGCGCTCTGCTAGTTACTGGCCATCGTTAATTTCCATTAGCACCTCTCTGGGACTCCCTGGTCTAGAATCTGGTGGGTTGCATAGTTCTCTGATCAAACGCCTTCATAATTCTAGACCTCAGGCACCCCCTCCTTTCCAGGGAGCCCTCATCGTTTCAGTCTGTCCCCAAGGCACGGGCCATCCTCCCAGACTACTGGCGGGTACCTTCTCTGGCATGGCTCTTCACTGCGTTGTCACATAGACCTTGCCACTTAGAGGCTGCAAGACCTTTAGTGAGTTACTCAGGTTCTCTGAGCCTCCGTTTCTTCACCTGCAGGATCAGGATAATGATGTTCACCTCCCAGCTCAGCGCATCCGGCTCAGTTCGTCCCCGAACATGCTCTCTCCCTTCCCGCTCTCACTCACAGCTCCTTGCTCAAGGCTTTACTGCTGCTTGGCCGCTGGCCTGCCTGTGACAGCTGGAAACTGACCGACCCCTGGCCTCTGGTCCTCAACAGCCACAGGCCTTTGCTGCAATATAACTCCCCCCCGACTCTCGACTCCTGCTCCATGACACGCTCCCCCACCCTGAGATTCCACCCCTGGCCCATCCCCTCTTGTGACTCCTGCCACAAACCCCAGGTGTGGGTGCAGCACCACTGGAACGCGCTGGGGGGAGAAGCAAGCGCTGGGGACGGGTGACATGGAAGAGGTGATGCCACGTTGTCACAAAGTAAACAGAAGTGAGTCTAGAGTTTCACAATCCATGTAGCTGGTCTCATGGATCTTTGACAGTTCTTTCATGTCGCTGACAGTGGCAAGCTTTTTCCCCTGGGAAGTTAGGGGGCATGTGCCACACCCCCCTTCCCCCGCCGCGGCCCACCTCGCCCGGTGACGTTATCCTGGCACTCCCAGGCTGATGACACTTAGCTGTCACCTTTCAAGCGTGAGCAGATGTTGCTGAGTGGGTTTCCAGGTGGCTGAGCCGTGTCCCTGCACCTCCCTGTCCTGCCAAAGGAGGACCCTCCGACCGCTGACTCACCGTTTCCGCCGCCCACGGAGGGCTTCCCACTCTGCCTCTCTTTTGGGCAATCTTCCTGGTTTTCAACCAACTCCTTTCCACTCACAGTCCTTTCCAGGGAAGAGTAGGGAGATGGGGCGGGGTGGGCTGCGGGTTCACCTGCTTGCTGGGGTTCGAGTCGCAGTTGACAGGTTCCCAGGTCTGCGCTGAGATCTCAGACCGCCCCTGGATCCCACAGGCAGATGTGTTTCTAATGTCCATTTCCTCTCCCTCCCTCCACCTCCCCCTCCCCACTCCTCTGAAGACCACTTCTGGTCACAGCCTCTCTGACAAAGCTGCGATTAGCCGCACAGCACAGGCCACGGTGTTTCTTGCCCTGGCACTGTGGGGGAATGGCAGGGGGACAGGGATGGGGGCTGGGCTCATGTCCAGCCCCTCCTGCCCCTCAGTGGCTGCTGCACTTCCCACTCTCCCGCTTGCAGGGTACAGTAGAACCAGAGACAGCTTTGCAGCCGGAAGCACCCCTTCCAACCAACTGCAGGTGCAAGTTGTGAAGCCTCGGGCAGCTCGGCCCTTCTTGGAGCCTCAGTTTCCTCCTCTGGAGAGTGAAGACAATGATACCCATCCTGCAGAGTGGCAGCGAGGGCTAAGTGAGAAAAGGTGTACAAAGTGATGTCTGACAATATGTCGTTACTCTACAAGATAACAGCAGCTAGCATTTACTACGTGCTCATTTAACCAAGTGCTCACAATGTGCCAGGCATGTGGTACACAGAGCAATCAATCCATCCTCGCTGCAAGCCTCAGGAAGATCCCACAAGAAGCCCGGCCTACGGTGAGGAAATCGGTGCACAGAGAGGTCAAGTGACTTCCACGAGGTCACACAGCTGGTAGGTGGCAGAGCTGGCAGTGATCCCAAGCGTGTGTCCTCCTTCCCTCCAGGAACAAGTTGTCCCCATTCTCCAGGATAGTTGCTTTTTCATCTTGAGGGCATCTGGTTTCTGGAGGGTCGTTATCCCCTCGTGGCTGTTGTTGGGTCTCCCAGGTCCCCATCGCCCCCTGCCCTCCAGCTCCGAAAGTCGCGCTGTCTCCGGGAGCTGGTCTGGGGTGGGCACTCCCTGCTCAGACCACTCCCTGAGTGCCCCTTTGATGCGCAGCTCGGGTCTTCCGGCCCCATTAAGCAGACAGGGGCCTGAGTTTCTGAGCAGGGTCTCTCCCGGTCAGGATCGGAACAGGAGCCAGACAGTGGCTCTCAGTCCCTACCCCCCAAGACAGGTGGCCCTGAGCTTGGCACCACCCTGGGAGCCGGCGGGGGCGGCCATGCCTGTCCTTGGGCTGGCCCTGAGCCCACAGGTGCTCTCTGAGGGGCCCCGCAGGCAGAGCCGGGGAAGAAGGTATCTGTTGTTTCCTTCTGCATCTCTGGAACAATTCCCCTTTTGAGCTGCTTGGCTAAGTGAGTTGAGAGATTCTTTCTCCAAGGCTGCTTCTTGACAGATTGATTTATCTGCTTTAGTAAGCCGGCCTTCCTGAGAAAGGGAGGCTCTGCACCAGGGAGGCTCTGCACCGGGCGGGCTGGAGACCGACCTGGGGACAAATGAGGGGCCCTCCTCCCAGTGGACAGTCTCGGGCCCTCAGGCTGAAGTGCCCACCCTGGGACCGTCTCGTCTTGCGAGAGAACAAGCGGGTGAGAAGGATTTCAAGCCAGGAATTGCATGACCCCCAAACAGGTGGTGCCTTTGCTCCCCAAGCGGCTCTTCTTAGACCCATCTTATGGCTGGGAAAGTTGAGTCACTGACAACCAACTGCCTAACTGCGGTGAGCAGGTAGCAGAGGCCGCATTGGAAGGCAGGCGAGCTCTGACTCCTCCACACTGGCCCACTGAGCCCTGAGCCCCTAGGAGGTGCAGGGCCGGGCTGGCAGCGCTTCTCAGCCACCCACTCCTATTTCTCAGTGGGAACCTGTTCCCGCCTCCGGACGCTGTCCCCTCCAGTGCCCCACACCTGGCCTCCGTCCCTGCACTGGCCCTGGTCACCTGCCTGTCCCACCAGACCGCTGGGGAGCCCTGGCTCCTGGCTGAGGGGGCTCAAGAAACGTGAGTAAAGAAGGAGGAAGGAGGGAGGGAGGGAGGAGGAAAAGAAGGACGAAACTCCCTGTGGGTGACGACCCAGGGGCCCTAGGGCCACTGTGAAATCTACAAGGCAAGCTGTGCTTTAAAAATTCAATTTAAATGAGAAAGCAAGGTGGGCCGAAAGCACTTTCTTTCCTGGGCTTGGATGCTGGCGCCAGCAGGCAGGGCTGGTCCTGGTCCCTGCCTCGGGCAAGGCTGGGGCTGTGCCCGGGGCTCTCAGGCCTGAGCAACCGGCGGGCGCATCCTGCAGCTGCAGAGCCCCATTTCCCACTGTAACAGGGATGCCAGTGACATGGGGCGAGTGGTGTCTGCTGGTGTCACTCGGGATTACATCGGCTGCCGTGGTTTGCATATCGTTGCAATCACTTCAGGGCCTTTGGGAGCAAGCCTGGAATTCGGATAGAAATAAAACAGTGTTGTTTCCGTGGCAGCTGCTGGTCCAGGCTGGGCTTTCCTTGAGGTCCTGCCTCAGCTCCTACCGCAGGAGCCTACCCGTGCCTTCCCTGGAGAGGCTGTCTCTGCCACGCTGCCCTCTGGCTCCGTCCCCCGCACACTGGGTCTGTGAGTTGCTGCTGAGCCCTGGAACACCAGGTCTCCAGACGCAGACCGTGTCCCTCTCACGGTGGGGCTCTGTCCCACGGGAGCTGCCGTCCACCACCCCGCTGTCTGCCAAGCCCCAGGTCCACCTCTTGGGCCGCCGCCCCACATATTCCCACTCATAGCCTGGGATCCATCTTACAGACCGGCAGACTGAGGCCCAGAGTGGTGCAGCACGTGCCCACAGCCAGGAGGCAAAGCAGACCCTTCCGGAGCCCCACGGACCCCCGGCCTGGCCCCCTACTCTCCCTCCCGCCTTGGGATTTTCTTATTACACTTCCATGACTTGTTTTAAGCCTCTTTGCATGTTTTAAATGTATTTTTAAACTTTTTGTGGTAAAATACACATAATATAAAATGTAGCATCTTGGCCAGGCACGGTGGCTCACGCCTGTAATCCTAGCACTCTGGGAGGCCAAGGCGGGCGGATTGTTTGAGCTCAGGAGTTCGAGACCAGGCTGAGCAAGAGCGAGACCCCGTCTCTACCAAAAATAGAAAGAAATTAATTGGGCAGCTAAAAATATATAGAAAAAAATTAGCCGGGCATGGTGGCGCATGCCTGTAGTCCCAGCTACTTGGGAGGCTGAGGCAGAAGGATTGCTTGAGCCCAGGAGTCTGAGGTTGCTGTGAGCTAGGCTGACGCCATGGCACTCACTCTAGCCATGGCAACAAAGTGAGACTCTGTCTCAAAAAAAAAAAAAAAAAAAAATGTAGCATCTTACCCATTTTTAAGTGTGCAGTTCAGTGGCATTAAGTACGTTCACACTGGTGTGCAACCCAGTGCTATCCAGCCACCAGGCCCCTTCTGTCTTGCAAATCTGACCCTCTACCCCGGAACACTAACTTCCATCCCCTCGCCCCAGCCCCTGGCGACTGTCAGGTCCCTCCGGACGTCTCCCGCTGCTGGCTTCTCCCCAGAACCCGGAGGAGGATGTCCGTGCTCTGCTGCTTCCCTCACCTGGGGGACACGTGTGACCCGATGGGTCAGGCTCTGAGGGTGGAGCTTCAGGAGTGGACCGAGCTGCAGGGTTCCTGGACCACGCTCTGGTGGCCTGGGTGGCGTAGCTGCCTCCTCTAGAAGCTCCCTCCCGCCCACGTTGCTGCTGTGGCTGCAGGGCCAGTTGGGCGTGCTTAGGAGAGCACTGACCTCACGTCCAGCAGGGAGGACTCCCCTGCTGGGCTGCACTGCCGACCACCAGGCCCTGGCAAGTCCCCTCTCAGAACCTCGCTCCCCCCACCCTCGCTCAGGCCACGCCCTTGCTCCAGAGTGGCTATGCGGAGGAGCCAGCTGGGGCCTGAGGGGCCCACACCAGCCTGCGCTCAGCAGACACTCGTCAGCTGCACCTGAGCCTTCTGCCAGCAGCTGCCCAGCTCCTCTGATCCAGGGCGAGCCGAGGCAGCCCGAGGGCAGAGGGCCCCGAGCCTCCGCAGACACGGGGAGAAGACAGAGCAGGACCTGCACAGCCACGCCGCAGGGGTGCTGCTAAAAGCCGGGCCGCAGAGCCCCCGCCAGCTGCGTGCTCAGCCCAAGAGGACCATCCCCTGGCCGTGGAAGCCAGGCTCACACCAGGGACAGTTTGACAGCCAGTTCTTGCAGTTTTGCCCACGTCCACTGCATGTGGATGTCGCTGCACACAGAGGCGCAGCAGCACAGCCCCGTACGGCGTTTCCACCAACCGACACAGCTGCAGAAACCGCTGCAGGAGCACGCCCAGTGCACAAAAGCCACCGGGGGCTGAGCTTTGAGTTTCACTACCTTTGTTCTTAGCACAATTATCTAATCACGAGTTTATAGAATTTAATTTGTAACAATGGCTCTGGGCATTCCTAAACATTTGACGACAGGACCAGAATAGGACAGTTGCTAGCGCACCACGGCCCCAGAGCAGGGCTCTCCAGCCAGGCCCCACACACGGCACGGATGGAGGCACCAAAGGTGGGAGCGTTTGCCACCTTCCACCTGCCCGGCCACTCGCCAGGTGGCCTCTGAGCATCCTCCTCACACGGATCTCCAACGGGGGACATCCCCCACGGTCAATTCATAAGGGAGTGTGTGGGGTGACGCTCGAGCCCCAGTTCTGGAAGCCCACAGGACCGGCGGGGGACACGACGCCCCCCTCTAGAATGCGTCTGTCACTCACCTCAGCTGACGGTCTCCAGCTCTGCCCTCGCGGACACTCACTCCAAAGGGGACTGGCGCCAGCACGCCCTTGGGAGAGGGACGGCGCCCGTCAGAGGACGCGTGTGCTGCAGAGAAAACTGAGGTTGGAAGTCTGGGGCGGCTTGCTCAGTGACCTCACGTGATCCAAGGAGACACCGCACCCATTTAAAAAGGGGACATGCTGCAGGGCTCGGGGCCATTTGAGGGATTTTGTTCTTCTTTTATCAATATGTTAGACTTTTTTTTTTTAAGGCACTTGCCACAGAGGGGTGTGCAAAGTAAAAATCAATTGCGTTTGGATTTTTAAAGTGTGAGATGACCCACTCATCGTCCTTCACTTCCTCACTTCCCAGCCTCGGTCTGCATGGGGCTGGCGTGGGAGGGAACAGCAGGGCGCAGGGGCCTGGAGAGAGACTGGCCCTGAGGCAGCCGGCCCTTCACCCACGCCCGCTCCTTCTACCATCACTCCCCTCGAGTCTGGGCACCTGGGCAGCCCCCGGGGTGCAGCTTGTCCGGAAGGAGCTGGGCACCCCCAAGTGGTGGACACCAGCTGTCCCCGCCACGGTGCCCGTACAGGAACCCAGACAAGCACCTGCCAAGGTAGGAGCCTATCGAGGAGTAACACCACCCTCTCCTGGCCACCTCAGGTATTACAGCAGGAACTGGGGAGCCCGTTGCATTTTCACAACAAATAGGTAAAAACCTCTCCACCTTCGCCCTTAGGTTGGAAAGGATGAAAAGGAGGACAGTCTGACCTGCCTGCTTTAAGGAATAAAAAACTCTGGGCAGGTTCCCAGGGCTATCTCCAGACACCAAAATGTTCAAAAGGAAAGAAACCCCCACTTTGAACAAAGAGGCCAGAGCTCGTGCCGAGGGAGCCAGCCCTGAGCTTGCAGGACCTGGGCACACTAGAGCAGGCCCGGTGGGCACATATTTGCACCCATGCAGAGGCCAGCTTTGCTTTGCCAGGGATTCCTTTAAACTCTGAGCCTTTGCCCAAGAAACCAAACTTGAACCCAATCAAGACTCTAGACCAATGACCAGATAAGAAAAGACAGGAGCAGAGGAAGATGTCACACTGCACCCTTGGGGTGCAAACAGCAAAGTTCTGACTGTGGGAAGCACTGCAGGACAAACTGCCAGTTCCTCCAACAACTCAGTTATGCAGGGACAAGGAGAAGGTGAAGAGGAGAATTTGGATTAAAGGAGACCTGAGGATAAAGTGATTCCTACACTACATTGTTAAATAAATTTAAAAAGTGAAGTGTGAAAGAGTATCTATAACATTCTACTGTTCATGTAAGGAAGAGAGGAAGAAAAAACCCATACAGATACCTGCTTCTTTGTGCAAAAGAAACATAGGAAGAGTGAACCAGAAACCAGTGAGACTGCGTCCCTGCAGCGGTGGGGACCTGCAGGGGTGGGGACCTGCAGGAGTGGGGACCTGTGGGGGGGTGGGGACCTGCAGGGGGGACCTGCAAGGTGAGGGACCTGCGGGGGTGGGACCTGCATGGGGGGGCCCTGCATGGGGGGGGACCTGCAGGGGTGGGAACCTACAGGGGTGGGGACCTGCAAGGGGGGGACCTGCAGGGGTGGGGACCTGCATGGGGCGGGAACCTACAGGGGTGGGGACCTGCAAGGGGGGGACCTGCAAGGGTGGGGACCTGCAGGGGGGACCTGCAAGGTGAGGGACCTGCGGGGGTGGGACCTGCGGGGGGGACCTGCAAGGTGGGGAACCTGCAGGGGTGGGACCTGCATGGGGGGGACCTGCATGGGGGGGGACCTGCAGGGGTGGGTGGAAGTTGGATGGATGACAGGATCCATGTAGAGGAGCTAGAGGGAGCAACGCTGCATATACCTTTTCAATTAGTTCTGACTTTTAGAATCATGTTCATATTTCGTGTACTCAAAAGTTTTTAAAATTTTTTTAAATAAGAGGAATCCCCAAAATAGCGTACAAGCGAAATAAGTGAGACTAATCATTTTACAAAAGAATTACATACTTCCACTGAAGGAAGTGTGGAATTAACTTAAGAAACTTTGGGAAACAGAATTTTGATTATAACTTCTAAAGCTAAACATGAAAATATATTATATGTGTGTGTGTGTGTGTGTGTGTGTGTGTGTGTATAAAATGTCCTAGTTAGTAGGTGGATTTTTCACAGGCGTATGGGTAAGCGATTCGGATGCTGTTTTGTGTGCATCCTAGAAGGGAGCAAATGAGTACATGGACTATGGATAGTGAGATCCCAGCGCCCCAGGTTGGAGAAAGGAGTTGTAAATAGGAAAGGGAGAAGGTTAGCATGAACCCTGCCGTGCTGGATTGGAATTGGGGCGTCAGTATGAATTCTTGGTTTCTGACATATATGCAGATAAATTGTGTGTGTGCACGTGCGCACACATGTGTGTGTATGTGTGTGCGCGCGCGTGTGTGTGTGGGTGGATTTCCCAGCTCTCTCTGCTGGGAGGGCCTAGAAGCGGTGAGCACAACCAGTGCCCAGATCTTGATTTCTGACTATGATTCTCAATGAAAGGAGCCAGGGCTTTCTTTTCTCTGTTTTCTTAGAGAAGCAGCTCATTCCAGGGCAGGGGCAAAGGAAGTACAAGATGATCCTGGAGCATCCTGTGGCGCTAGGGACCAAGGAAGTGCTCTACAAATGATAACTTCATGGCCAAAGCACATAGAAGCCATTCGAAGGGGGTCCCAATGGCCAAACTGGGACAATCCGAATAAGAAAATAAATAACAATAGCAACCATAAGCCATAGAATAAAATAAGAATCCATGAGTCTACCTGGATATAAAGAGATAAATGAACGAATGCATACATGTGGCAGAAGCTCTTCCTCACAGAAGAATTTCATGTGTTAATAAAGAAGGAATGATGAACATAGAAAAATTGCCGTTTGGTAAACACCTCAGGAATAATTGTTTTACCTAAGAATCATAAATGAATACTAAAACTAGTAGGCAAAAAAATAAGAAACAAGATATTTACATAGTCTCAAATTATCTCCCCAAGTATACATATGAATTACGAAGGGAAAAATAGTAACTGTAAGTGGAGAAATCAGACGTCATGTGCCCCAACAAGATCCACGGAGACGGAGGCAGCGTCCCCTCTGCCAGGTTCCTGGTAAAAACACGCAACCCAAACTTAATCATGGGAAACAGCAGACAAAACCCAACGGAGGGACAGTCTACAAAATCACTGGCCAGTGCTCTTCAGAAACGACAAAGGTAAAGCAAGACCAAGAGGCTCTTCCAGACTGAAGCAGACCACTGGGCGCGAGGTTTAATGAGACCTGTGGGTTCCATAGCAGCATCGTGCCCACGTCCGTTTCCTGGTTCTGAGCACTGTTCTGTGCTTACGTAAGACGCTAATATCTGAGGAATCTGGGTGAAGAGTATAATGGGAATGCTTTGTACTATTTTCGCAACTTTCCTGTAAGTCTGAAATTATTTCAAAATGAAAAGTGAAGAAAGAAAGAAAAGGAGAGAAAGCCTCGCTCAGTCACCAGGGGCCCTGGTGTGGCTCCTGACACCAACGAACTGGGAAGGCGATTCCGCCCCTCGGACAAGAAAGCCGGAGCCTGGGTGTCAGGCGATGCCGGGGTGGCCCTGCCATCTTTCACAGACGTGTACTGCAATACACTTGGGGACAATGATGTGAGGGCGGGACTTGCTTCAAAGTCATGCGGGAGAGGGAGGTAGGTGGGGGTGTGGGTGGGCAGGACCAGACGGTCATTATTCTCCTCTGTCCACTTTGTCGTGGGTTCAAAATTCTCCAAAATAAAATGGCTTTTAAAACAACACCCAGAGGAGGCTCTCAGCCTGGACAGGAGGGGCAGGAAGGTGCACGTGAGGACCACTCCTCGGACCCTCCCCCTCTTGGTGTCCGTCCTCCCCAGGCCCTTCCGGACTCCTCTCCAGGCTGACTCCAAGCCGCCCCCTTCCAGAAGCACACGCCTGCAGCTGACAGTCCTCACTCCTACCCACCTGCCCCACCCCTGCTGGGGATAGCCCTGGCCTGGGACGGAATCTGGCCTGGCCACCTCCTTCCTCCTGTTCCCGGGGGAGGGGTGCTGCAGGGGGAGCCAGTGTCCTGCTGGCCCAGCGGTCTCCCAGCGGGGTGCTGTGCACAGGGAGAGGGCCCTCTTCATAGTACTGACCTTCCTCTGCACTGCAGGACGCGCGGCGGCCCTGCACCTGACCTCTAAGAGCCACGCACACCCCACATCACTGGGACCACCGAAAATGTGGCCACGCTGTGCAGAACCACGGTGCTAGTCTTGCCTGGCCTCTCCCAACAGTCTGCTGTTCTGAGAGGACGCACATTCCCCGTCAGATAAGACGCTGCAGGGGGCAGGGGAAGGATAACATCAGCCTTTCCACCCTCCACCGAGACCGGAACAGGGGTGCCCAGGCCGCGGTGGGAATGGGCAGACAGGGAGAGCCACCGAATTGAGAAGCCCCAGACAGGCTCCCGGGACCCAAGGGCGGAGGGGACCGGAGCTCACGCCCCTCCACAGAGCACTCCTGAGTGTCGGGAGACACCGGTGCCCTCCGTGGGCAGAGGCAATCGCATGCTTTCCCTGCCCACCCCCAAGGGTGGGGTAGAAGCTGCAGGGACGACGCGGGACCCTCAAGGGCCTCTGGGGACAGATGGGCCCTGGCACAGTGGGCGCCTCAGATGGTGTCCGAGACCAGACTTTCTCTCACACGAACACCCCCACATCCTCGCCTTGCCCCTCAAGCTCTGGTGTCCCCAAGTCCCCGAACAGTCCGCGGGGAGTCAGAGTGCGCTAGGGCCCAGCGTCCCCACAGAGCAGACACATGAACTAAACGCTAAGTCGAGTTCTGGAAAACAAAGGAAGTGACTGTGGTGCACACCTGGGTGTGTGCTTCACACAAGACTAGAGGTAGGAGGCGGCACCATATCGTGCGCCGCCTGCCGACCAGACAGCCAGCCTCTGCGGCTCGGCCGAGCCGGGAACCCGGCGGGCAGTAAGGCCGGGACCGGGCCGCAGGGACACGGGGCCACGCACGCGCCCACGCGCTGCCAGTCACGTACTGTGCAGTTAGCGTTTGGGGGATTGATGTAGGTAAACTTTGAGAAAAGGTAGAAGTGTGTTTCGTTTCGTTTTGTTTTACTATTTTCTCATATATCATGCCTGTTGTCATCAAATAGGCTTGGGGCGGTGCGAAGGGATAAGAAGCGTCGAATGGTGGGGATCTGAGAATACATACCCTGAACTTCTAAAATTAATGCTCCAAGAAATGATCCCCCATTTGAAGCCTTCCTTCTGTAAAGTACCATTTCCTGGAAGACAACCGGGACACAGACCTTTGCAGGTGAGGCCCCTGAACCTGGAGTCTGCCGCCGCGCTGGCCTCGCCCTGGGTCAAGCCTCAGACGCCCCTGGGTCCTTGGATGGGGAGGTGTCGGACTCACAAAACCCACTCCCCAGGGCCCGCCTCCGCCTCCCAGGACAGCCCCGCATTTCCTTCTCGAAGGACTGCGGAGGAGTCCGGGCCCCAACTGTGGCATCAGGGCGCCACCTGGTGGTCAATGCACATAGTACTGTCCGCCGAAACCCAAGTTTGCGCCCGCGAGCACAGTGGGCCCGCGGCCAGAAGCAGCGCGGGCCTGAGCAGCCTTTGCTCTCTGGCAAACCTGGTATCAAACCTCAGCGCTGCTCCTTACTTAGCAACTGATGTTGGACAAGTCACTTAAACTCTATGAGCTTGTTTGCTCTTCTGGAAAATGGGAATAATAACATTCCCGCCCTTACGGGGTTGTCGGAGGCTGGTTATAAACTGACACTACCGTTGATTCTTCCACCCACGGTCAGCGGGGATGTTGTCACACGCGGAGGTCAGCTCTTACCCGAGGGCAGGGGCTTTGCGATGGGTCACTTTGTTTCTTCCCTTTGCTGCCCAGCCACGTGCCTGCCTCACCCGTCCCTCCACCTCCCAGCGCAGTGCCCAGCGCACAGCAGGAGTCCGCGGAGCTGGTGGGTGCCCAGCCTCAGCCTTTCCTTGCCTGTACTTTAACTGAGGGCTGCAGTCTCCGTGTGGAGCTGGTTCCCTATCAAAGAGCATCAACGCAGGCTGGGCAGGATGGGGGAGGGCCAGCCCAGCGTGGGGTCAGGTGCCCAAGCAGGGCCTGGGTGTGCCCTGAGGGGTGTCCAGGCCTCCGCAGATGCACAGAGCAAGATGAGGAGGGGAGAGCGGCTCCAGGTTAGGAACAAGCCCAGGTACGGAGAGGGGCTGCCAGGTGGGTCACTGCCATCCACCGAGGGCAACCAGGGAAAGTGGGCCCCGACTGCAAAGTCAGTGTGGAGTCAGCTTCCGTTGCAAGCCTCGAGACCCTTTCTTGTCCACAATTACATCTCATTAAAAATGGACAAGAGGGCCAATTGCTTTGGGGGAGTTCTGGGAGAGGTTTTCCCTTCGGTAGTAAACTTGCTTACCGAAGGAGAGAAGGCAGGAGCCCAGTGTACCAGCCACCCAGATTCCACAGCTCAGGCTGCTGCCACCGCCCAGCCCTTCACGAGCCTCCCTGGAGGGGAAACTGAGTCCCTGCTCCACCCTCCAGCCTGAAGGCCAGGCCCACCTCGAGGGCTGCACACACAGTCTTCCATCCTCTCCAGGACCTGGCTGGCCCCACGCCACACCTGCTCACCTCCCCAGCAGCTGGGGGGGAAGCGGCCCCTCGGAGGGACAGGTGGGAGCTCACTGGCTGGACTAGGCAGGGACAGGCGTCCACAGCAGAGGAAACGAGTGGGCAGAGGTCGCGTAAGGGGACGAGGAGGGTCTGCAGGCACTCATGAGAGGCTGCAAACAGCGCGGCTCCAGACAGCTGCTCAGGGCTTCTGCTCTCATCTCGTGGGTGATGATCACACGAGACTCCGCAGGTAAGTTTGCTTTGTGAATCAGAGACACTGACTGATGCCATGAGAGTGTTTCAGCTCTAGCTAGTGGGGTCAGACCCTGGAGAGTCACAGGTCAACTTATCCTCAGCTCCTCATCCTCAATTCTAAAAGCCAAAAATAATGCTCCCCCCAAACTTTGATTTTTTAAAAACATCATTAGGTAGCAACATCTGCTCTGCCCCAACCTGCAGCTACCTCTGGTCTTACTCATCCCACACCGAGTGAGCGCGCTCAGCTTGGTGGAGACGGCCGGTGGGTTTGACAAGGCGTGCTCCCCAGGCCCACCGAGGGTGCTCTCTAACAGACAGTGTCGTTCCAACCCACGGCTGATCCCAAGAGTTTGGGATCAGGGATTATGGACCAGGGGTAGAAATTGAAAAGATCGCCTGGCTTCCTCAACTTTACATTCCTAGAACTGTTTACAACTTAAAATTCTGATTCACTTACTTCTTACCTCTTTTCAAATTATTCCACTGTGTGCGGTCGATTCCACATTTTAGTTGTGTATCTATGCATTTTGGCGTCAGCTTTCTGGTCACCACCAATTAGACTATGTTGCTTCAGGCTGAAGCCTTGAGGTGGGTCTTTGGTCTAAAATGGCTTAAAACATCCTTCCTTTCTGTCCCCTTCACCATCCCAGGCTGGGTCATCAGCAAATCACAGCAAAACTTCAGTCCCCTCCTGGCATCTTCTCTCTGCCCCGAGTGGCTCTTAGCCTGTCCTGTCTCCTGCAGCTTCTGGTCCCTGCTGAGAGCCTGTGGAGCCCTCCTTGCCTCCGTGTTTTAGGTACTGAAATGACAATAGGACTGGAAGGGAAACTAATGATATCGAAAAACAGTTGTCAAAATAGTTTACAATTGTGGCATAGAATTATATGCGCAAAGCAATAAAACCACAAATGGTATTTTAAGACATCTATAACGGTGAAACTGAAATGAAAATATTTGTGATTGGACAGAGCCATGGGTACTGCTAACGGTTTTGGGATTTCTTTTCCCCCGCTACTGTGGACGCCTGTCCCGGCCTAGTCCAGCCAGCGAGCTCCCACCCGTCCTTCCGAGGGGCAGCTTCCTCCCAGCTGCTGGGAGGTGAGCAGGTGTTGCGCGGGGCCAGCCAGGTCCTGGAGAAAGGAGGATGCAAGACTGTGAAGTTTCCGAGGTGGGCCTGGCCTGCAGGCTGGTGGACGGATCATGGACTCAATTTCCCCTCCTGGGCATGGGTGGTCATAGTGGCTGCGTGTTGGCAGGCGCCCTCAGCTTCCACCACGCGCCCCTGATTGCAGGGCGGCTCCCTTCCTCCGCGCCAGCAGGAAGGTCGGTCTCTCGGGCTTCCGATCCTTCCCTTTCGCTCCCTTCTCAGCATCACCTGATTAGGTCAGGCCCACCCAGGACAGTCTCCCAGTTGATCAACTCAAAGTCAGTGGATTTGGGCCTTAATCACATCAGCAAAATCTCTCATTGTCATATACTATGACCTAATTACAAGAGTGAAATTTCATGATATTCACGGTCCTGCCCACGCCCCAGGGGAGGGGAGTGCAGAGGGATGTGGACCAGGGGCCGGGAAGGTCGGGGCCATCTCAGAGTTCCGCCTGCCAGGTCTCTGCCTCCCTTTCATGATTTAGGTCCTTTTGACATTTTCCCACGCCGTCCGCTGCCCCGCTGGCCTGGGCCTGAAGGATGAACGACTCCGTCAGAATCAGTCACTTCTCCGAAATCTCAAGATCAGCATGTTTTATCTCACAGGGGTTCACATAACTCTTGGGGAAACCGGAAGCATGCCATAAAGGAACCGGACTGTGTTATCCACCCTGCCCAAATCGTGAGCCCTCGCACAGAACAAGACCCCCCGAAAATGCTCACGTTGTGAAAATTCTTTCCCTAATTCGTGTTTACAGCTGATGGACAAACACGTCCCAGCCATCAGTTTACTGGGTCCCCGTTTCTTTCCTATCTGACGTGCTTCACTTACACGGAGCTATAAATAAATTGTCATTTTTCTAGGGGGAAGATATCGCTGTACAAATGTTTTGTTGAATTGAAACCAGGCAGCATTTCTTAAGTGAAAATTTTCACTTTACAGATAATGATTTGTTACTTTTGGTTGTTAACTCGTGAGAAGTTCCAGGACAGTCCTCCAGAAAGGAGTCCCCTCTCAGCCAACAGACTGATCTGGCGGCAGCAATAGAGGGGCCTCTGGGGGTCTTGCGGCTGGACAGCGGAGCAGCGGCCAGGCCAGAGACCAGACTGCGCCCCTCCGGCTCCAGGCCCCCCACCACGGCAACACCCAGGGCAGGGCTGGGGGACAGGCTGCAGGGTGTGTTGGGCCCACAGGCTTCCTGTGCCTTTGAAACTCCTGGACTCACATCCCCACCCATGACCAAAGCCAGGCTGACCACACTGTGCACACGGAGAGTGGCTGGAGGCCCGCAGGAGCTGGCCAGGCTCCCAGGGGAGGGCCGGAGAACGGTCTGGGCAGATGCCGCAGCGCACGGAGCGTTCCAAGTGTGCCCCTGGACACACAAGCAGGCAGAGCCAGCCCCTCCCACAGCGCCAGCCTGGCGGGGGCCCTCGGGGCTCTTTGGTCCAGGTTTCGTCCCCACTCACAGAGCAGGACCTGGCGCAGGAGATGCTTCTGGAATCCTGACGGCAGATGTGTGCCATGGCGGGGCCGGAGTGGCTCTGTCTGCCGAGAAGGCAGCAGAGCCCTCAGATGAGCAGGGGGGAGTCTGGCTTGAGAGCCCCACCCTCTGACTAAGGCCAGGTCCCTGGCTTCACAGGCCTGAGCTCCAAGGTCCCTCCACAGAGTCCCGAAATCTCCTCCTGGCATTTGCTCAGCAGTGTTGCTTCCTTCTAAGGCCTCACCTGTCCTCTGTGCCCTGCTCGGAGTGGGGTAGCAGCCTGTGGACTCGGAGGTACAGGTGGCCGGTGTCCCTCGCTGACATCCCAGGGATAAAGCCCCTCCCTGGCAGGTGACTGAAGACTGCGGTCAGGTGTGGGAGGTGTGGAGGGGGTGACAGTCGCAGCACCAGGTTCTCAGCAAGGCTCAGTTGCCCCCACGTGCCCAGGGCGCAGCCTCCCCTTTCCACGCAGGGTGCGGTGAGGCTCTTCGACCGTCTCGGTCCCGCCAGGCCCGTCTCAGTGCCCCAGCCCCGAGGCCCCTCCATCCCACCCCTGCCAGGACCCCGCCCTGCTGCTGACAGCAAGGCCACCATCCGTGGTGCGTCCCAGGCCCTTAGCCTGCCCCTCAGCACATTGGGTGTCTAGTCAGCACCCCCAGAGCCCCAGGAGGTCCATGCCATCGCTGTGACCGTTCACAGTAGGGGAGGCTGAGGCACAGAGCAGGCACTGCCCTTGCCCAGGGCCCAGGCTTGTTTGCAGGAGCCTGCCACCTCGCCGCGACCATGCCTCTTCCAGCACGCCGCCAAGCCCGTCCCCAGCATGATGCTTCACTCTGACCCGCCTCTTGCGTTCTCTCTCTTGTCTCCCAATCCTCTGGCTGTTGCCATTTTAAAATAATCATTGTTGCTGTCCTTTCATTCTGATAACAAAAGCAGGATGGGGTCGTCTTGTGAAAAACTGAGATAATACGAAAAATAAAGAAGAAAATGAAAGTCCCCACCATTGACTTCCCTCATGCCTCCCACTACTGTTTGGTTATTGTAGGCACAGACTGTGTGCACAGCTTCTCAGACTTTTTCACTTGGTATTATACTGAGAGCAATTTTCACGTCATTGGGCTGGGCACGGTGGCTCACGCCTGTAATCCTAGTACTCTGGGAGCCCATGGCAAGAGGATCGCCCAAGGTCAGGAGTTTCAAACCAGGCTGAGCAAGAGCGAGACCCCATCTCTACTAAAAATACAAAGAAATTAATTGGACAGCTAAAAATATATAGAAAAAATTGGCCGGGCACTATGGTGCATGCCTGTAGTCCCAGCTACTCGGGAGGCTGAGGCGAAGGATCGCTTGAGCCCAGGAGTTTGAGGTTGCTGTGAGCTAGGCTGACGCCACAGCACTCTAGCCCAGGCAACACAGTGAGACTGTGTCTCAAAAAAAAATTTTTCCCCACATCATTAAATGTTCCTGGAAAACATTTTCGTGGCTGCCCACTGTTCCATCGTGTGGCTGAATTATAATTAGCTTATCCAGGCCCATCTTATAGGATATTTAAATTGTGTTCAATGTCTCAGAATTATAAATAACCCACCGAAGTGTGGCATCACCTGGGTGGGAAAAGGATGCAGGTGGAGGGGGACTCGTGCGCCCCCTGGTGGGCGCACGTTTCAGGTAGGGGGAGAGGAGCTAACATCTTAGCCTCTCACTGGCCCACTGGCTGGCAGTGCACACAACGCGATGCCATCCAGCAGCGGGAATGAACGGACCGGATTTCCACACTCCAGCAAGGCGGAGGCGCACAAACATAGCACGAGGCAAGCGGCGGAAGAACAAATGCTGCGCCGTTTATATAAAATTTAAGCGCACGCAAAGCAGCGGTCTGTATTATTTACAGTCGCGTGTCTCCCGGAGAAAGTCTGAAGACATGCGTGCTAATGACGGATGCCAATCTGGAGCGTGGTTGCTGTTGGTGGAGGGAGGGAACGGGGAGAGGCGCCTGGGCAGTCAGCTGTGTGGACAGGTTGGTTGTGAAGTTGTGTAATGGGGTCAGAGGTGTTGTGTTAGCCGCTTCACTTTATTTGGTAATAAGCAAGCAAGACAGCAAAGGAGACAGGAGGGGGAACAGTGAGAAGGAAAAGAGAGGGGAGGGAGAGAGAAGAAGGGAAAGGAGCCATCTTCAGTTAGACCGTGTGGTCCCCAGGGCCACGGGCACCTGCTAGGAAGGTCTGAGGGTGCTGGGGCCACGAACATGCCCTGTGGGGCGGTCCTGACTGTGGCTGGACTCCTGGGCACCCTGCCCCTGCCTGGCCTGGTTCTAGCTCATCCGGGGTCCGTGCAGAGAAGAGAAGCATTCGGTCAGTGCCACTCCTTGCCAGGCTGTCGTGGGCGTAATCGCTGGGGGCCCCTCTGGGCCATCCCCCTGCCCCGGCCCCTCAGCACAGGGAGATGGAATGGAGGGGAAAGGACCCGCTGGCAAAGGAATGGTGCGGGGTGAAGGCGGGAACCTGCTGGCCAGGCCCAGGCCTTCCTGGGCACATGCCCCAGGGAGTGCATTATTCCAGGCACCCCCGCCAGCCACCACCTTCTCAAGCCTGTCCCCGACTGGCCTGCTCAACCCAGCAGCCCGCACATTCCCTGAAACCCCAGGGCAGGGCTTTGGGCCCCACATCAGCTTTGGGCCCAATCTGCTCCCACAGACGAGGCCCCCACACACGCCAAGAGACCGGAGTCAGGCAGCACCAGAGGTGGCAGGAACCTGGGGTTAGACAAAACAAGTGTACGGAAAGAAATATTAAATACCCGGGAGAGTCCTACCTCCTCTCCCCCACCCCTGCCCCATTTTGCCACGTGCTTCAACTTCAGCAGACCGTGTTGGTTGGATGAGCGCAGAGCAGGGAGGAAGCACTTGCATCAGTTCCATTGGAGTAGTCTGTTTGTCACAGGGAACTAAAATAACACAAGCTAAACCAGACCGAAGTTCCTTTCTTTCTCATATTAAAGTCCAGAGGTGGACAGCATGGAGCTGATAAGGCAGCTCTGCTCCAGCAAAGTCTAAAGACCAAAGTTCCTTCTCTCTGTCTGATCTACCATCCTTAGGGTACCGCCTCATGAGCCCAGTTGGCTACTCAAGCTCCAGCCATCGTATTCATATTCCAGCATGTAGGAAGAAGAAAGCCACCAAACACATCCCCTCCCATGAGGATACTTCCTGAGAAATACGTAGACCACCATCTCTCACACCCCACTGAGTTGTGTGGCCACGCCGACCCCAAAGGGAAGCTGGTAATGTGCTGTTGTGTTTATTCTGTCTGTCGCCCTTCCCCCCCTTGTTCAACATTTACGAGTGTCTGAAAACTGTACCCAGAGCAAGACGATAGCTAGGTTTACTGAGCTCTTGTTATATGCCAAGCCCTGTGCTCTGCGCTTAACCATCCCTTAGTTCTAAGAATTCGGTTACTGACTTAAAGTGGTGGCCCAGAGGAGGAGGAGGCCACTGGAGAGAATTTTCTAGCCAGACGGTGACCACCACACCATGAGGATGGGCCATGTTCCCCCCGAAGGCCGACTCAGAGACCAAGGCTTCACAAGGTTTTATGAGTCCTCCTGCCACGGGGTCTTCTCCCAGTCAGTGCCTCATGTGACCACCTCACACGCAGCATGGGAAGGTGACATTTCTGATGTCCATTACGCTCAGGCTTTGTCTTACCCTGAACTGATCTGTGAGGCCACCAAGCCAGGCGCAGTGGCTCACACCTGTAATCCTAGCACTCTGGGAGGCCGAGGCGGGAGGATCGCTTGAGCCCAGGAGTTCCAGACCAGCCTGAACAAGAGCGAGACCCTGTCTCTACAAAAAATAGAAAAATTAGCCAGGCGTGTTGGAGTACCTGTAGTCTCAGCTACTTGGGAGGCAGAGGAGGGGAAATTGCCTAAGCCCAGGAGTCTGAGGTTGCAGTGAGCTACGATGACGCCACTGCACTCTATCTAGCCCAGGCAACAGAGTGAGACCCTGTCTAAAAAAAAAAAAAAAAAAACATCAAAAAAAAAAAAAAAAAAAAAAACATCAAAATGTCCTTGACATCAAATTTGACATTTGTGGTAGGAGGATCCCAGAGCATGTTAATTCTATGTTATCAATCAAGATAGGTTTCCTTTAGAGGATCCGGTTTTGCAAGAGTATTGCAAGAATAGTTTGGACCATATGAAATTGCTGTTTTTACAGATCAAAAACAGTTGAATATCGGTAATTCCATGTGGTTCACCTAACAGTGGTCTGGTTATTCAAGCCCTTCTGCTCTCAGGAGTCTGTCCCCAGCGGGGAGGGGGAAGGGGCTGCTTCGTGGGTTTTCTTGGTTCACTTCAGTGTTGTCTCATTAATTTCACACTTCCCCAGGTACCACTTACCCTTATTTCAACACCCATGATTAAAATGTGGTGCTGTTTGCATTGTCCCGACAGGGTCACTCAGCACGGAGCACGGTGGCCATCTTGGCAGGGACCCCAACGCTCTTACTCCACTGGGACCTCCAGACCAACCACTCTCGTATGTTGCCAGTAGTAGTACTGAGTGGGTCAACCTCTAGAAGACAACTTTAGGAATTAAATTAAATGAAAAATCTCTAATGACTTTTGAATCAGCAATTCGACTTCTAGGCATTTACCCCAAGATAAACTCTTACTAGTGCACAAAGACCCACGCACAAGAAAATTCATCAGAGCACAGCTGGTAATAGCAAAACGTCTGGGAGCAGCCTAAATAGCCTAGTTGGCTGCTAGTTGGGTAAAGTTGGATAACGTTTCACACAGCCACACAGTGGAACGCTGCAGCCGTTAAAAAAAGCTTGAGATGCTTCTTTATGTGAACATACGAAACAATCTCCAGGGTGCGCTGCTCACTGCACATGTCCTCCTCTCTCCTGGACCTTCTGCCTGTGCTGGGCCCTCCAACTGCACCAGATCAAGGTGGAGCCCACTTTGTGTGGGACTGGGACCTCCTCACCTCCGTGGGGAATCCTTGGCTGCCACCTGATTTCAGACTCCTATGAAGCCGCTGCTAACGCTTGGGTTTGTTGTGACATTTCCTCATGGAGGGCACTGGCTGCAGGGATTCCACAAGGGGCAACACCTTGTCCCTGCCATGGGCTGGCGTCCTCTCTGATGGGCCCTCGGCTTCCTCCCCACCCCACTCCCAGCTTTAGCACTGACAGGCTGATCACGCCATGCCTGGCCCAACTTGGAGGTTGACTGAGCCACACGGGCCTAAATTTCCCTCTGCACCAAGCTCTCGAGCTCGCAGCACCCCAGAGCCTTCCTCCCAGCCCTGCTCGAAATTTAATCACTTAGGCATCATGCCACAGACCCCAGTCATCTACTCTAAAGTCAGGAAAAATCCCAAGGGTGGCAGCTCTCAGACCTTCCATCAAGTCCAGACCTTCTCGGACCCTGGTATCTGACACTCAAGCAACACCTGGGACTGTGCCTTTGCCTGGGGGTCACCTGCCCTCTTCCTGGCAGCACTGTGCACTCATGAGCTAAATAAATATACCATTGCCCAGCTCTGTCCACTAGTGAGGAGCACAGCTAGCACCTCAATCTTGGATTTTTAAATACCCTTCTCCACTCTAAGAACCAGGCCTCCTTGAAGAAGCAGCTGATTACAGGTCTGGGATGGAAGGGAAAAGGTGAATCTTGGATACCTTGTGCCAGAAACAAGGGGATTATTGAAGGCTAATTAGGGTCTTGACAAAAGGACATAGGACCTCTGTGCAAGGCTCCCATGGACCAAATCTGGGGCCATGAGGGCATCAGAGACAATGATGATGGTAATGAATGACACGCACTGCTCTGGCAGTCCCCAACCTAGCCGAGGGGTGGCACTCAGCATTGCTGCTAGCAGGACAACCGGCATCACGGGCCAGGTGCCTCCTGACGCACTGAGAAAGATCCCACACTACCCCATAGTTTTCATGCAAAAACGTTCAACCAGACTCCAGTCATGGAAAAAAGATCCAGCAAATGCAAAGTGAGAGAATGTCTGCGAAACAACCGACCTGGATGCTTCCAAAATGTCAATGGCATGGAGAGCAAAAAAAAAAACAAAAGGCCAGAGAACTTCTAAATTAAAAGGGCCTAAACATAAAGAACCATAACACGCAAATGGAACGTGTGACCTTCATCAGCTGTCAAAGATATTTGGGAAATAATATGAAATTTGAACACATATAGAATATTAACTATTATTGAATTGTTAACTTTCTTAGGTGTGATAACGACACCATGGTCACACAGGAGAACGTCCTTATGCTTAGGAGATGTCGGCTAAAGTACTTAGAGGATAAAATGTCATCAAGCCAGCAACTTTCAAACTGTTCCACCCACACAGAAAAGCGTGTTCACGCGTGTGTGTACATCTACATACCTGCCTGTGTCCGTATTGTATCTAGGG
Organism: Propithecus coquereli; assembly: GCF_000956105.1. NCBI lineage: Eukaryota > Metazoa > Chordata > Mammalia > Primates > Indriidae > Propithecus > Propithecus coquereli. The sequence goes on from NW_012146856.1 coordinate 3,957,295, forward strand.
GGAGAGGAAGAAAGGAACCAAGTATGGCAAAATAGTAAGAATTGTAGAATCTAAGTGACATACAACCATTGTTCCAACTTTTCTGTGTGTTTAAAATTTTTCAATATAAGAAGTTTTGTGGCTGGATGTGGTGGCTCACGCCTGTAATCCTAGCACTCTGGGAGGCCAAGGTGGGAGGATCGCTTGAGCTCAGGAGTTCAAGACCAGCCTGAGCAAGAGTGAGACCCCGTCTCTACTAAAAATAGAAAAAAAATTAGCCAGCCAACTAAAAATAGAAACAAAAAATTAGGCGGGCATGGTGGCTCACACCTGTAGTCCCAGCTACTCGGGGAGGCTGAGGCAGGAGGATTGCTTGAACCCAGGAGTTTGAGGTTCAGTGAGCTAGGCTGATGCCATGGCACTCACTCTAGCCAGGGCAACAAAGCGAGACTCTGTATCAAAAAAAAAAAGTTGCTTTGGGAAAAGTCCTTCCTTCTTCCTCTGCTCCCAAAAGGAATGACAGCGTTTGGTAATGTCCTCAGCAATGGGGGTCAATTTCATCCACAGGACTCCGTGGAGTGAAGTGCTCTACAGAGCTTTAGACTCGGGGGGCTCAGGTGGGCAGAGCAGTCATGGTCAGTCCCCTTCTCTGGCTGCACCAGGTGTCAGGTTTGAGATCCTTGCCCAGGGTCCCCCCACACCCACACTCCCACCCCCTCCAATCTGGGGGTGGGGAACTTCCAGCCGCAGTCTGACTCCGGGGGCAGGCCCGGCACACGGCAGCAGGTAGATCAGCCTGGAGTACTTGTGCAAGGCACCACGGCTTCGGTCCCAACCATGGCTAGTAGCGCTGTTGTGCCCACACTATCCTTCTCACCACCTACTGCCCGAGTGGAACGGTCCTAATAGATCAATAGCAGAGACTGGCTGGCTCAGGTCCGAAGGCTGCCCAGGAGGCACCCTAGAATGCCCCAGCTTACTAGATAACAGCATCCTGGACAGGGCCCCAAAATGCGCCAGATGGTGTCCTGCGCTGCCCCTCTCTGAGGGTCATAGTTTCTGTCAAAGGGAGAGAGTTTCCCATCACTCCTCAGGTGTCCCCTCCACCAGCTCTGTCAGGAGCCTGGGGCCCACTAGATGGTGGGAGAGTGGGCTGAGCTGTGCAGCCCTCCAGGGAAGGTGGTCGCCCCCCCAAAGGGAGCGAGAAGCACGCCCCACACCCATCAGCCCCCAGAAGATCCAGGTTTCTCACTCCTTCAGTCCACGTGACCCCCTTCTCCCTTCCTGCTAGGCGATGCGCACACAAAGCCCACTAAAGAAGAGCATCCAAAATCTTCCTGTCCCGTGGCATCACAGCTGTGTCTGTCCCGCCGGGACACTTTCTGGCGGACTTGGGAAAAAAGAAAGGTCCTGGGGGAGCAACTGAAATAATGAAGTGGGTGGTGGAGGGGGTGGGGACATAGCCTGACACTCTGGTTTCAGTCTTTAAATTGCTCCCAGCAGGACCTTGAAATTGGACCCCACCTCCGAAAGTGCATTTTACCAGTCCACCACGAGGTGGAAGAGTAGAATTAAGAATCGAGTCAGCCCCCTGCCATCCTCAAACAGGACTGCAAAACCAGCGGGGCTGGGATCCGACTGCAGAGGGAACAGTCATCTCAGCCTTACGTTTCCTCCAGCATTTTGGGCTTTGCACCATGCGACCCTCTTTCTGTGCAAGGGAAGATAACCCAGCATTTATTAGCAACTACAGTGTCTCAGACGCTGTGCTTAATGGCCCTGAACTATGTACTTAAAAATGTTTAAGACGGTAAGTTGTATGTTGTGTATGATTTACCACAATTTATGAAAATAAAGTAAAATAACTTTTCACATTACAAATAAACAATAAAAGATTAAAGACAATTAGTCAAAAAAATACATTTAATCAGCCTGTGGGTGACTTGATTCAGAGCTATTTGTTCCTCCCCTGTATGACTACAAATTCTTTGAGTGGGGACGTCTATACCCCCTAGAGTTTTAATCTGGATGGATTTTGGCTAACTTGTCACCCAAGCAGAATAGAGTGACTTCCAAGCCTAGGTCTGTTTGAAAAGGCCTTTCAGCTTTTGCCTTGTTTGTTGGATCACTAGCTTCTAGATCCCTGAGCTGCCAGGTGAGCAGCCTCGCCACCCCTCGAGGTGGCCATGCTGGGAGGATGCCCAGGGTCAGAGACAGCGCACGAGTCCTGGCGGTAGAGTCTTCCCAGCTGAGGGCCACATGGCATGGAGCAGAGACAAGCCATCCCCTGCGGGGCCCCATCTGAATTCCTGACCCACAGATCCATGAGCATAAGAAAAGGGTTGTTTCAAGCTGCTAAGTTTCGGGGCAATTAGTTATGAAGGTAGTAACCGGAACACTCAGGACACGTCTGGAAATGGGTGTCCCTTTGAAATGTCTGAGCAGGTAGCACAGGTTTTCCTCTGCGAATTCGTGTCTCCTGGGCTCCCTCCCTGTCTCCTCCCTTTCTACAGAGACAGATAAGAAGTGAATTTAAAATCTTTTCTGAGGGTGACCCCAGATCGGATTACCAAGGAACATTCTAGGATTCTCTGCTCTGGAAATGTCTCTGAAGTAGCCCTTGAAAATGAAGCTGGGCTCGGCAACTCCAGCAGATGCAGAGTTCTATAACTGGCATCTTCTTTTCCCATTGATTTCTGTTCCTGTTGCAGCTGTGTCCTGTTCGTTCGGCCTTTTCGGGTTACACTCCACTGGGCAAGGACTTCCGGTAGTTTAGCTTTAAGCCTCTCTCACCTTTGCCTCTCCGCCAAGTCGAGGAAAGGAGCCTGCCCTTCCCTAGGAGCTGGAAGTCATCCCTCTGGGAGGCCTGGTGTGCATGACAAATGACTTTGCCGCCAGGCCCACGGGAGTATGAGCGCCACCACGCTGTGACCGCTGCTCCTGCTGTGCAGTGGCAGAGTCGTCCTGCTCAGCCCCTCCTCCTAGTGTGACCAAAACCATGAGGTGACACACGCCAGCCTGTTCACAGTAACTGGCACCTGTCGTTCACTTGGCAGGTGTGACTGGTAACACGTGGGCTCCTGAAGGGGACCAACAGGCCCAGACCTCACCCTCAGGAAGCCTAGGAGGGGCCAGGCTGGCTGTAGTGGTAAGTACATCCTGGAGGGGCCACAGCAGGAGGGGTGCTTTGGGAAACAAACAGGAGGAAGGGTGGGGGTGGTCACTGCGGGCCACCAGGGAAGGTGGTTTTGAGCAAAGACTATAGGGAAATTGGCAATTGACAAAAAGTCTTTGCTTGACCAAACTTTAGTCATGTTCCTGAACCTTCTCCTAGGCCCATCTATGCACTGCCAGTTTTAGGAAGAACTCTGCTAAGTCAGTTTAGCACGAATTTCCCCACTCTTGATATTCGATCATCCCCCATATCTGAGCAGGGTCCTCGTCCTCCACCCCCCAGGTGATGTGTGCTCACCCTGGCCTGCCTTTAGTCAGCTGAGGCCAGATCTCCTCTAACCTCTGCTGTTTCCTCTTCGTAATTTTCCATCCGCTGACCCTCACCCTGCTCCTTGGCTATAAACTCCTACTTTCCCATGCTGTATTTGGAGTTGAGCCCAATCTCTCTCCTCCACAGCAAGACCCTGTTGCAGTGGCCCCTGATCATAACTCACTGCAACCTCAAACTCCTGAGCTCAAGCCATCCTCCTGCCTCAGCCTCCCAAGTAGCTGGGACTACAGGTGCGCCACCACTCCCAGCTAATTTTTTATTTTTTGTAGAGACGGGGTCTCACTATTGCCCAGGCTGGTCTCAAACTCCTGGCCTTAAGTGATCCTCCTACCTTAGCCTCCCAAAGTGCTAGGGTTACAGGCCACCTAGCCCAGCTGGCCTTACTAAGCTTTAAACAGTATTGTTGAATAATTTTTTCTTTGACAGTATGCAGAAATCTGTATATTTTCACTAAATTTTATCTAGTGTTTAAAAATTATTACTATGAAGAATAGTACAGGGTGCCTTAGAAGGAGCCTGAGCTTAGCCCCCAACTCCTCTGCTAGAATCAAAGTTCTTCCGGAGGATTTAACCCTTTCCCTAATATTTCATTACGAAGCTTACCTCTTATGGTAAGAGTAAAGTAGCATCTCAATGATCTAAATCTCCTAAACGTCTGCCTTTTTGTGTGTGTTTTTGTTTTGTTTTGCTTTGTTTTGTTTTGTTTTGTTTTGTTTTTTTAGAGACAGGATCTCACTCTGTCGCCCAGGCTGGAGTACAGTGGCACAATCGTAGCTCACTGCAGCCCTGAACTCTGGGCTCAGGCGATCCTCCTGCCTCAGCCTCCTGAGTAGCTAGTAGTACTACAGGCACACACCAGCTACCACATTTAGCTAATTTTTAAATTTTTGAAGGGACTGAGTATGGCTATGTTGCCAGGCTGGTCTCAAACTCTTGGCCTCAAATGATCCTTCTGCCTCAGCCTCCCAAAATGCTGGGATTATAGGTGTGAGCCACTGAGTCCAGCCAAAATCTATGTTTTGGGTGGAACCTGAGAGGACCTCACCTTGCCATCTGCATGTGTGGACTCCTGGTCTGGTGGGGCAACCAGGAGGTCACGCTCTTACACTCCCGAGGGATTCTGCTGGCCCTCACCCTGGGCAACAGCAGGGAGGGAGCCGCGGCCAGCCCCGCTAAAGGTGCCAACATTAAGGTCTCAGCCCCTAAGTTCTGCATCTGGCCAGAGGCTATCTTTGCCTAGCCCCTTCTGTTAACCTTCTGAGTCTGGCCCTGGAGGGAAAGCTCCTTGGGCCTCTCAGGGACAGTATTGGGTCGAATCTCTGCAGATGGAGCTGCTGGCAATCGGGTCTATGGCCAGGCTGCTTTGGTCTGCGGCGCCCTGTGGCACCTCCACACAGGCTGCAGTGGGGCCCAGGTGGCCTTGCTCTGGCACTTTCAGCCCCCCTCATTCAGATGCAAATCTTGCTAGGAGGAAGGACTTGTCCCTTCCAGCCATTAGCGCCTCATTGTGAAGGTAGCACCCCCAGCAGGTATGAAGTGGGGGCACATTGAGGGCTCTAGACCTATACTGTCCAGTAGGGTAGACACTAGCCACCTGTGGCTATTTATGTTTGCTTGTAAATTAATTAAAATTAAGTAAAACTAAAATTCAGTCCTCAGCCCTACTCAGCAGGCACAGGCCACTAGTGGCTATCAAGGACAACCCAGGCGTGGAACATTCCCGTCATTGCAGAAACTTCTACTGGCCAGCACTGCTCCCAGAGAGGTCCCTGACCACCCTGCAAACGGGAGGGGGAGGCAGTGTGCAAGGACCCTTCCCCCACTCTGCCTTCCAGCTCTTTCTCCCCCCTGGTCACCCTCCCTGAAAGGACAGAAGGTGACTGTTTTAACCAGATTGGAATCCAGCTCTTTCTAACTCAGGGCTTCTCGGCCTCCACACGGTTGGTATTTTGGACCAGATAGTTCTGTCTGGCGCCGTTCTGTACATCGTAGCGTATTTTTCACACCTCTGGCCTCTGTCCACTACATGGCAGTAACCTCTTTCCCCTCAGTTGTGACAATCAAAAATGTTCCCAGACAGTGCCAGATTGCTCTGAGGTGGGAGTGGGAGTGGGGAGCAAACTGCCCTAAGTGGGAACCACCGGTTTAACCACAGAGGCCTGTGCAAACACTGAAGGTGGAAGCGTCCCTGGAGGGCAGGGGGTGCGGATTTGGCTGTTTCGCCAGTAGCGTCTAGGAGGAATTCACTGCTCAGCGGGTTTCTCCCTAGACCCCAGGCGGGCCTTGAGTTCAGGAGATTTTGATGGAGGAGCGACGCAAAGTGCTTATCATCGGGGAGAGGGCAGCCTGGGTAGGCGGAGGGGATGATGACAATAAGCGACCCACCTACTGACCTGCTGTGGGACCCTGTGCCTGGCCTGTGACTTCCCTGCGAACTGCTGCTCGCACACAGCTCACCAGCAACAGGCAGTGCTGGGAGGGGCAAGAGCAGCACCCCAGGTCCTGCTGTCCTGTAGACCCTGACTTGTGCTTCGGAAGAGGAAAGAATGCAGGTGGGTACCAGGCGCCTGGGGAATTCCCTCAAGGAGTCATCAGCAGAGACGCTCAAAGTTTCTGACTAACTCTGAATGCCAGCCTCGGCCTCCTCGTTCTAGTCCTCTCGCCTGCTGTGGCTGGTTCTGGCGCATCATACGTTAAAGCAGAGGCAGGGGAGAAGTGGTTAATGTGCACCCACAAATAATTCCCAAGTGTCCACTTTCTGCACACGCAGAGCCATCATCGGCTGACACTGCGACAGATGGTCATAACAGGAGTGCCTGGAATGACCCGGGTGCCCAGCCAGCATCGCAGAGTCGAGGGTGAGTGAGGAATGGCTCCTTTATAGCCCAACAATTCACAGAGCAATGACCTAACATCGCTCCACCGGGAACTGGGCCCAAGAAATATATTTTTGCAGGTAACGGCAAATAAGAGCCAGCTCTGCAAAGAGGAAGACTAAATAAATCTCCCCACCCCCAGGAGAATTCACACGTTTTGACAAAAGCAATTTATAAGCACTCTATGGAATCTGAAATGCCCGAGATGGGATTGAGAATGGTATTATTCATTGCCTGGCTTTATAAGCCCCGGGGAGCCAGCAACCTGTCCATCCGCACAGATGACTCAAAAAGGCAGATACTGGCCCATTCTTCTGCTCCAAGTGGATGGGGGCCCTCATTTGGGATTTGGGGGTCTCTTAAAGGCCTGCATGAATTTCCCAGCTGGTGTGTGATGGGAGGAAACTGGGGACAGCAGTTGGAATAACTTTCCTCATATGGTTCATGGGCAAACTCCTATTCATCCTTCAAAACTCTGCTCATGAGTCACCTCCTTTGGGAAGCCCTCTGAGTCCTGGCTTTCCTCACTCAGCAGCTAAGTCCGTCATGATTCCATCCTCCAGTTCACCAGTTCTCCAGGCTACAAGGTCATCCTTCCCTTTAATGCTCAAGGAGCAGTGGGCTGAGACCCCAGGAAGGCTGGTCATTGTGGGTTTCTCTCCCCTGAGTATTTCTGGGGATGGCTGTAGGCTCCAGACATCCTGCCCGCTGCTGATGCTGTCACTGCAGCAGCCTGGGTACATGTTGCTGGAGCCACCTCTTCTGTCCTGCCATCTCTTTCTCCTCGTTGCTCCTCCCCTCCTTGCTCCACTGCCAAGAGATGCTCCCTGATTCCCCAAGCATAGTTAGGGCCAGAAACAAACTTTTCTGGAAGGTTTGGAAACAGCAGGAGGGAATTTCAATGCAGAAGAGAAAAGCTTCAAATTGGATGGGGCTCCGGGCTCTGCAGACTGCCGGCCAGGCCCCCAGGGGCTCCCCAGGGCTGTTCCGCTGCCCTGCAGCTGCTGCCAGCCAACCACCAGGCCCACCCACCTTCCCGTGGCCAGGACCCTCAGCAAGGATCCTGCCCCGCCCCTACCCACCCCCAGCCCTCTCTGCGCCTATCAAGGGTGATAACCAATTCCTTCCTCATTCTCCTCCCTCGTATCAAGGTCATGCTCTTGGACTCCTCGATGATCCCATGAGGACGACCATTTACAGTTGCAAACAGGACAATTTAGCTCATAGGTGAAAAGTTTCAACTCAAGAACAGGTTTCTGGCTTTGACTTTTAGTGTTGTTCCCAAAACAGAGAGCAATCTTTCCCCAGTGCTGAGTCAGAGGTGTCAGCACTGAAAGTGGTCCTCGTGGCTTCAAAAACGTGGGGCCCAAGCTCATGCTGGGTACGTGGTCCCCTCTTAGGGAGTGTGTCCTAGGCCTTCAGAGTCGTACGTCAGTCCCTCAGCTGAGCTCCAGGTCCCTTGAAGGCAGAGCTAGAATAACAGATGTTTATGTCTTTGCCAGACTCTAGTCTGAGCATGTCACGCATGTTAACTCCCTTCATCTTCAACTTCATAGCAACCTTATGAAGTAGGTACCGATATATCCCCATTTACTGGCGGGGACACTGAGGCAAAGAGATGAGTGACTTGTCCAAGTCACAGGGCTAGCATGTGGCCAGGTTTGGCAACAGAGGCTATGTGTGGCCCCCTCCAGCCCCCGCCCTGCCGGAGTGTTCATCTCTACTCCTAGAATCCAGGGGGGCCGGGATGGCTTTTCACTTTTCACTGAAGGACACCAGGCCACCGGGATCTCTGCCAAGGTCTCTCAGTGACCCCACAGTGACTCGCTGGGCCCTCTTCTAGGCCTGCTTTGTGCCAGGTGGGCTCCAGGGCGGCGAGAGGGGCAGGCGAGAGGGGGCGGAGCTGGCCTTCCAGCAGCACGAGCTCCAGGGAGGGGGCCAGCGACCCTAGGTGCTGCCGGGTGACAAGGTCCTAGGTTCCCCTGCATTCCGAGGGGCCTGGTGTACTGGCCGCCAGGACAGTGAGTGTGGGCGGCCCAGCTGAGGAAGGAGGTGGGGGCCTGAAGGACCCACAGGTCACACACCTGGAAAGGCCTTTGGAAAGTGAAGAGCCCTCAGACCAGACCCGGGCGGCACCCTCACAGGTACGTGACTGTGAGTCACTCACTCTCGGACGGGCAGCTCTCTCCTCTGTAGAACAGAGGAATGTGCCACCTCTTGCAGGGCAGCTTTGAGCATGACAGGTGGGGTGTATGATGCAGGAAACTAGCTCAGTTTGTGATATCCGATGGGTTCTGCAATTGCATTTCGAAACACTTTAGCCAAGTGAAGTTGGAGAGCCTTTGGTGGCAGAGTGGAGGGCAAGGAACGGTGGAAGGGAAGCCCCAGTGCCTCCAGTCCCACTGTCCCGCCTGCCTGGCCTCTACCCTCCCGCTTCTGCCCTCTCCCAGGACTAAGGGAGCACATAGCCCTGGGCCCAGCCCCGGGGGTTGGGGGGGTGCACCTGGCCACCAGGAGCCACCAGCTGCCTGCCCTTCCCCCAGCACTCGCCCATTTTCAAGGTCACTGTCATTTAATCCTAGCCCCACACCAGGAATAAGGGAGGAATTCACATTGTTCAGAGAAAATGGAAACCCACCAAGTCTGCTGCCCGAGGTTTCCTGGCTGGAGCCAGGGCTGACACCAGGCTCCTTCCTCCCACCCCGCAGCCCACTGGATACTCACGCCCCAGTGCAGACGTGGGGCTCCTCTAATATCACAGATCAAAGCCCGTTACTCTGCCCTTGCTCAGCATTCTTCAGTGGCTGCCCAGTGCCCTCGGGAAACATTTCTAAACCTACAGGATCTACCTCCCGCCTTCATCCAGTCTCTCCTTCCCCTTCTCACTCCACACACTGTGCCCTTCCTACCCTGGGAACACCCCCTCTTTGTCTAAGGACTCTGCACCCCAAAGTCTAGCAGTGTCTGGCATATGGACAGCACTCAGCGGTCATTTCACGAGGCGTAGCTTGATGAAGTGGCGTGTGCGAATGTATCGAAATAAGATCGCAACACATCTATTGTGGGCTAAAGCTTTTGTGACTGCCACCACCAGCTTCCTCACCTGCCACATCTTTGAACCCACCAGCAGGTCCACATACGCGCGTTATCTGGGCAGGCACCGGCTTCCAAAGCCACAGAAATGATAAAACAAAACCAAAAGCAAGTCAAAACCCCAGCAGGTCAATCAACAAAACAAAGCATTTTTCATTAAGCTCTAAAGGCCTGGGGTTTCTCCTCTAATCCCCTTCTCAGTTGTCGCCTGCCCCCTGAAGGCATCTGGATCCCAGCATCCCCACGAGTGGGAGGGGCAGGAAAAAGTGCTGGGAACCTCAATCGATGGCTGGAACACTGCTGCATGGCTCTCTGAAAAGAAGGCACCAATCTCCAATCCCAGCAGGCCTTTCCTACGCAGTGTTGCAGTGGTGAAGGCCATTTCACAGGTGGTGGGTGCGGAAACACATTGCAATTGCTTTTCAAAATTTGAAGTGTGCAAATACCATCTGACCCAGCAATTAGACCTCCAGGTTTCTATCCCAGACTATTCTCCGTGCAAAGATGTGTGCGCAGGAATGTTCTCTGCACATTCTCTGTACTGGAGAACGTGGAAACAACCCAAGTGTCATTAGCAGAGGAATCATCAAATACGTCATGGTGCTTCCTTCCTGTGGGACATCAGGCAACTCATGGAACAAGTAGCCAAGACAACTGGTGAAGGGCAAAGCAAGTTTTGGAACATGTGTAATACGATCCGAGTTATACATATTTTGAAAAGCCAAGGGGAAAATGATGGGGCACTTGGGAGAGCCTTGTGGGAGCAAGTGGCAGAGGTGGCAGATGTCCCAGCTGACACTGGGATCCCGGCTGACAGAACAGAGGTGTGAAAGTAGATCAGGTGGGAGCCACAGGACCCTGTCACCCAGTGGGGAGCTTGGCGGGGGAGGGCAGAGGCAGGAGAGGTGGGTGAGAGGGAGGCTGGGATCACCTGGGACCCGTGTGTCCTAAGGGCAAGATCAGGCCTTGGAGAGGATGTAAATGGAGGGAGGACAGGGTGAGATGTGGAACTGCAGGTATGTAGCTGGAAAAAAATAATTGTAATTTCTCTCTCATAAACGGGAAAAAGAAACAGACGTGTTCTGTAGCCGAGGCAGAGCACTTTCCTCTGGTGCCCTGGAAGGGTGGGCAGGAGCCGTCAGGGGGGCAGGGCGGCTCTGAGGCCAGTCCAGAGAGCCCCCGTCCTCCCCGTCCTGCAAGGGGCGCTTGATTTTGCTTCCGCTTCCGGCTTAATACCTGTGTCCCCTGGGCCTGCCATCAGGGTCAAAGTGCAGGGACATCTGGGGGGTGGATTTGGCAGGCTGGAGACGACAGGGCATTCCAAAATTGAGAAAGTTCACTCTAGGGAGCTGAGAAGAAGGTACGTCACTAAAATGAAGCCGGCGGGTCTTTTCTCCAGGGAAGCGCTTTGCAAGTGAGGCCCTCCCCTCAGGGGGCTGGTTTGACCCATTTTCCTTGACTAAGCTGAGCTCTCTAGATCAGTTGCTTGGAGCTGGAACACATTTCTTCCTCCTCCTGATTCGGTTGTCCTGATTTTCAGGAAGTGTGGAGAGCAGACTCCTTGTACCCTAAAGGTCACCCAAACCACCGACTGATGTTCTGAGCAGCTCTCTGAAGACCCAGGCAGATCATAGGAGATCTGTATTAACTGATACTCAGCTTGCCCCAAAGGGGAAAAATTAAGGATATTAATTATCCCTATACACGTTGACAGCCATAGAAAACAGAGAAGGACACTTACCACATTGAGAGTGGTCACCACGGGATGGCGGGGGCAAGTCTTACAATTAAGGTATATTACTTTTGTAACAAAAAATACAGTAAAAATCAAGCCTGAGCAATTATTTGTTTTAGCAACATCTTTTCTCACTCTTTGTCTATCTACGTTCAGACAAAGCCCTGGCCCAACCCAGCGTGGCTGAGCACGCACAGACGCCGGCCCCTCCGCCCCGGGACCGGATCGTGGGGAGTGAGAAAGTTTTCTTCCCACTCGCTGGCTTTGAACAGAAAGCAATTCACTGTCACTTCGCACATACGCGTTTCATATGATTTAAGATTTGCTAGAGGAATTATGGTGCTAATTTCCTAGTCTGATACAAGTATGGCATTATAAACATAATAGCAAACATCAGGCTGTAACTGTGTGTCAGACACTGGGCCAGGTGCTTTCGTTGGATTTGTTCGTTTAACCCTCACAGTACCCCTTTGGCGCAGGAAAGGTAAAACCTGCCCGTTTTAAAGACGAGGAAGCTGAGGCACAATGAGACGTTGCTACTAAAAGCCTCAGAGCTTATTTAAAGAAACAGACGAAAATTTTCAAACCCCTCAGGCGTAGGATATCACCCAATAAGGTACCGATCTAACACCAAATACACAGTGTGGAGACCCATTAGTCAGCCAAGATTTATTTTGGAAATTGCTTAGGACAATGGCCCTCAAAATGTGGTCCCCAGACAAGCGTTACATCGTCATCATTGCTTGGGAACTTGCTGGAAATGCAAGTTCTCGGGCCCCACCCCAGATTTACCTATGGAATCAAAGACCCAGGGGTGGGGCCCCCTTGAGCTGTGGTTTAACAAGCCCTCCAGGTGAATCTGATGCAGCTACAATCTGAGAACCACCAGTGTAGGCGTGAATTAAAAAGAAAGCAAGCCATGAATCGTCCCTGTCCAAATTCTCGTGGGGTCTCTCAGAACTAGGTGATTTCTCCCAACACTTGGAACCGCAGATGAGGACAATGTCTTCAAACTTGAAGGCCCACAGAACCCTCCGGAGGGCTGGTTGAAACACAGACGGCTAGGCCCCTGATGTGCAACTTGCTCGAAGAGAACAAACAAGGGTACTATCCCTGAACACACTCACATTCATAGAACACGGGAAAGGACACGTAACACATGGAGAGTGGTCACCACCCGGAGGACACAGATTTGGCAGGTCTAGGACAAGTTTTCTAGGTGATGCCGACCAGCACTGCCGCTGCCGCGGAGACCAGGCTTGAGAACGACGGGTGTGGTGAATGCCAGATAGTCTTATCAGATTCAGAATGCCTTCCTCGCAGGAATCCCTCTTAATTTTTTTATTAAGAAACTGAAATTTGTATCTGCGAGACTGCCATCTTTTTAAAATTTTATTTGTTTTTATATTCATTTTTTATTTTATTTATTTACTTATTGTTTCTTTTTGAGACAGGGTCTCACTCTGTCATCTAGGCTGGAGTGCAGTGGTATCATCACAGCTCGCTGCAACCTCAAACTCCTGGGCTCAAGCGATCCTCCTGACTCAGCCTCCCAAGTAGCTGGAACTACAGGCACATGCCACTACACTCAACTAATTTTTCTATTTTCAGTAGAGACAGGGTGTCGCTCTTACTCCGGCTGGTCTCCAACTCCTGGCCTCGAGCGATCCTCCCGCCTCGGCCTCCCAGAGTGCTAGGATTACAGGCGTGAGCCACCGCGCCCGGCTGGAACTGCCATCTTTGAACTGAAACTGGGAGGCACTCATAAAGCAGGATTGGATATATGCATCTCCAGCTAGAAGCACATTTAGGGCCCAAAGAGACGGGCTGGGAGCAGCCCGGTCTGAGACCTGTGTGCCCCTTGAGGTCCCACTCCCAGCCCACTGCAGGCCCCCTCTGGGGTGGGGCAGCATCGCTGGGAGGCTGCTCTCTGGTGGAAAGCGCAGGAAGAAGCTGCGTTAGGAGAGCACTAGGCGCCTTTGATAAACAGCTGGGGAACGAAAGCTCCACTGGGCTTTCCTTGTCATTCAGCGCGCAGAGGGCAGCAGTATGGCAGGCGGAAGTGCTGCCACAGGCCCATGAGCACGCCAAGGACAGAGCTAAGGCCACACAGCAGGTCCGAGCTGAGCAGGCCTGGAAGTCCGGAGTCCGGGAGAGAAGAGAGGTGAAAAGGAATAGACGCGTGTGGAAGGCCTACTCGGCGTTAGACGCGGGGCCTCAGTCCTCCCGCTGAGGGAGACAATCGCGGTTACTGCACGGCTGTGTGTCACAGGTGATGTGCCAGGGCGGTCTGGAGCCAGAGCGCACGGAGGTGGGCAGGGCCCTGGAGAACAATCGATTTTTGAGCAGAGCTTGGTTAGAAGAGGCAGGGAAGGGGATTACAAATGGATGGGTGCCCTGATCAGAGTCCCGTTCTCAGGGAGGGTCGGAAGCCCTTCCCACGGTGGATAAGACAGGATTATGGAGCCACCGGCTCTCGCACTGAGGCCGGGGCCTGGACCAGCTAGCGCAGGGGGCAGGAAGAGGAGGGTGACGCAGGAGCCGTGCTTGGGGGACGAGGCTGGAGGACTTGGGATTGGTTGGATGTGGAAGGGCACTAGGACAACTCCTGAATCCACCAAGCATCCCCATCTACTCCCTGAGCTCCTGCTGCATGCCAGCCCCTCAGAGGCAGCACACGGTGTCTAGGCTGGAAGGTTCCGGAGCTGCAGTCTGGTCCAGGGTGTGTGGTTAGGGGCTTGTCTTGAAGCAAACACACTGTTTCATTTGAATTGACTGTTTTTATTTAGAGGTGGAGGAGGACAGAGGGGTAGAGATAATGGGCATCTGGATGCTCCAAAACCATCCAAAGTAGGTCCTTTGCTGGGCCCTGGGGATTCCAGAAAGTTAAGACATTATTCTTGCCCTCAAGAAGTCTGGCGGGGGCGGGGGGGGGGGGCATTGATCCACTGGGAGGTGGGCTGTGGTCCAGGAAGGCGCCCTGGAGGAAGTGACAATCAGTTAGTTTAATAGCTTTTGCTTGAGGCATCTGGCTTGGGGCCTTGGCTGACGGTGGGGCCATTTACTGAGGTGGAGACCTCTCTGGGGAGCAGGCTGGGCGAGGAAGATGTCAGGTCAGTCCTGCACAGGGTGGGGCTGAGGTTCCTGGACAACCCCAAGGGTCCAGTAAGTACTAGACACATGGGTCAGACCAAGTGCCCTACTGACAGTGACACAGCTGGCTGAGGGCAGATTCGAGCTTCAAATCCAAGTCCAGCAGTGCCGAAGGCCGCGAAGCTGCTCTGTGGCCCCCGTGGAGAGAGCTTCAGCAAGTGCTTGCGGCCACCAGCCCTGCACCGCCCAGTCCGGGAAGGCCTTCCGCAGAGGCTCTCGTCCCCTGGGATGGTCGACAGGAGGGAGAGGATTTAATTGATAGGAACCAGTAGGGTGGAAAATAGCTTCTGTTAGGATGAGCTCACGCTCTCTTGTCTGATTTCCTTCCGATGAGGAGATAAAAAGGGAAAATGGCAGAATTTCAAGTTACACCCAAACCACCAGGAATCCTTCCCCATCTCCAGCACCCACAGGCTGTTTGAGATCAGCTCCTGCCTTCACCTCCCACATCGGCCTCCACCCTCTGCTCCCCCAGCCCTTCCACCCTCAGGGCCCCCAGCCGCTCTGCTCTCCCAGACTGGAGCCAGTGCGCAGGGTCCCAGAGAAGGGCCCGGAGGCTCCTCTCAAGCAGCGGCACCAAGGGTTGGTGAGTGAGCGCTGTCCCCTCAAGTCATGTGCCCATTTTGAGGAGAGGGAACCCAAGGCCCGCCTTAAAGGGACGTAGGTTTGGCACAGCCCAGGCTCTGGTCCCACTCCCTGACCTACTCTTCCCCAGGTCACCAGCCCTCGATCAATACCCAGCCTGGACAGACCAGCCACCAACACTCGGAGCCACGTCAGCCGCCAAGAAGAGACTAGGGTTAGGGAGGTGGGAGTACATGAGCTAAGACCTTGGCCACGTCAGAAGTAGGAACTATTGTCTACTTAATTTTTCTTCTCTTGAACATTTGGCTTCTCAAAAGTAGTATTAAATTTTGAACACAAACCAAAGTTTTATTTTTCCATGATGGTACTATGAGATCTTTTCTTTGTTTTTGCCAGTGGTCTCTCTCTTACTAAACAGTAACACTCTCAGGACCCCCGTTGGGAGTGGGCTTGTTGCCAAATACCGTCCTCTGCAGCAGGGAGCTGGTTTCTCTGCAGGAAGCTCCTGTTCTGAACACGTGCAAACCACCTAGCCCTCATCCTGCCTCCGGGCGCGGTGGCCGCTCAGCCTCCTCCCTATGGCCAGGAGCAGAGGGTCAGGCAGGGGGATTTTGAATGGGCATTTCCTCGACAACGTGAGCCAATTATCCACCCTGACGTCCCTATCTGAACACACAGGACACAGGGAACATCTCCGGGCTCTGATCTGGGGGAGAGAGGGGCTTCGATCTGCCCCTGCCCCCAGATCTCCTGTGTTGTTTTATTTCTACCCCCTTTTGACATCCTCCTGCACTGCTGAACAGGCCCCTGCCCTCCTCTCCCCTGTCCATTCCTCTGGGCTCCCGACCCTAAGACAGAGACTAAGTGCAAATACTTTATTTGGCAAGTCTAGAAAACACTGGTACGGAGGTTGTACCAGTCAGCTCGGGCTGCGTAACAAAGTCCACAGCCGGGTGGCCTGACAACAGAAATGTACTGTCTCACAGCTCTAGAGGGCAGAAGTTCAAGATCAAGGTGTCGCCAGGGTTGGTTTCTTCTGAAGCTGTGAGGGAAAGCCTGGTCTGTGCCTCTCACCCAGCTCCTGGGGCCTGTCAGCAGTCTTGGGCACTCGCTGGCTTGTAGACGCATCACACGACTGCTTGCGTCTCCACTGGTGCTCTCTCTGCGTCCAAATTTCATATCGGATTAAGGCCCACCCTCATGACCTCGTCTTCACTTTAACTCAGCTAACTGCATCTGCAACAACCTTGCTTCCAGACAAGGTCACATTTGAGGTACCGACTTCATTATAGGGGAACACAGTTCAACCTATAACAGGGTGGAGAAGCGAGATGGGAGGGAGGAAGCTGGTGAAGAGCAAGTTGTCAGGCAGATCTCCCCTGCGGGTGCCTGGAACCCCACAGGGACCCTGAAAAAGGTGAGGAGCCTGAGGGGTGAGGGAGCTGGGGTACTTACCCACCAGTTCCCAACTGGAGTGGTGGGAGGCTGTTCCCATGGGATGTAAGTCCCTGGGGCTCCTGGCTGCTGTGCAGGCAGAGTGTCCTCCAGTGTCCAGAGAGACCCCCAGGCAAACAGTTGGGATGTGGGCCCAGGCCAGAGTGCACGTAACAGAGAGGTCACAGGAACATGGGCAGGGCACCCACATGTCACTCCTGCCCCTGTCTCAGCTCCCAAAGCCTTCTTGGTCACCCACATCCATGAATACAATGGTCTGAACCATGACCCGGGGCTTCAGTGATGATGGGTCTCATTGGTCCTCACCAGCCCTGTCCAGACTTGATCGATATCCACCATCTACTAGGGCCAGAACTGGTACTTGCATTTCTTTGAGGGAAACTGCACTTAAAGGGCACCCCTGTAAGTGTTTGTCTCCCCAAATCTCCATGGAGGCCTCCTGAGGCGTCACCTTGCAGTGGTCATGGCCAACTGGCCCTTCTTGCTCCCATACACATTGTTTGGCACTCGCTCCCCTTCTTGGGCGTATTTCCATACCGGCGTGTAGATCACTGCCGTTTGTAATAGCCGACTGCCTGGATGTAACAGGATGCAGTTAACTGTTCTTCTGTTGAGGAACTTACAGACTGTTTCCATTTTCACTACTGTTAGGAATGCCACAAAGGACACTGATCCACGTGACAGGTTTCTAGAGGTACAACTTCTGGGTCGAAAAGCATATGCCTATTTAAATTTTGAGAGAAGATTCCAAATTGCTTTCCTGATATTCCCGAATGGAGTGTCAGGCGCATCCGTCGGGAGTGAGGCGTGCAGGCAGGGGCAGGGCTGACGTGAAGTTCAGTAACAGCCGGGTTTCTATGTGCTGCACAGAAGCTGGCAGACGCTGGGTCCAGAGGTGTCCCCACATCTCCACTGTCATGTGCCACCTTCACAGTAGTTGCTCATAA
This sequence comes from Propithecus coquereli, assembly GCF_000956105.1. Classification (NCBI taxonomy): domain Eukaryota; kingdom Metazoa; phylum Chordata; class Mammalia; order Primates; family Indriidae; genus Propithecus; species Propithecus coquereli. The sequence continues at coordinate 3,974,623 of NW_012146856.1, forward strand.
CTGCAGACCACCTGTGCGCACAGTAACTTGATCTTTATCTTTTAAAAGAAGAACTCAGTTCCTGGCCAAAGAAACTTTGCATCACTTTTATAAAATGAAAACCAATGTGGGATCAGAATCCCAGGTGAGCTGCCATTTGTGGGCCCCCAGGTCTGTGTCAGCCTCTGTGCAGATACTATTTTGCTTAATTTTCACAACAAATCTCCAAGGCAGGGAACATTATTCTTCTTCCCTTTCTTTGCAGATGAGGAAACTAGGGCTTCTCAGCCACGGACGCCCTCTACAGGAGTTCTGCCCTGAGGCCGGGCTGGCCCCTTTGCCCACCATACCCAGGACTGCTGGTGGCTGCTTTCCACCATCTGCAGAGCTGGCCGGTCCCTGCACTGGTGGCTGCACAGCCGGGGCTAGCAGTTTCCTGGAGCTGCCCACCCTGCTGGTTTCTGCCACTGGTGTGCAATCACAGATGCCCACACAACTCATTTATTCACTCATTCATTCATGCAAGTTCACAGTGGGTTCTTGTATTTGACAGACCTTCCTGGCCACCTGCTTCATGGCAGACGCTGGGC
>NW_012146856.1:3975241-4244820 GCF_000956105.1 Propithecus coquereli
ATCCACTGGGAGGTGGGCTGTGGTCCAGGAAGGCGCCCTGGAGGAAGTGACAATCAGTTAGTTTAATAGCTTTTGCTTGAGGCATCTGGCTTGGGGCCTTGGCTGACGGTGGGGCCATTTACTGAGGTGGAGACCTCTCTGGGGAGCAGGCTGGGCGAGGAAGATGTCAGGTCAGTCCTGCACAGGGTGGGGCTGAGGTTCCTGGACAACCCCAAGGGTCCAGTAAGTACTAGACACATGGGTCAGACCAAGTGCCCTACTGACAGTGACACAGCTGGCTGAGGGCAGATTCGAGCTTCAAATCCAAGTCCAGCAGTGCCGAAGGCCGCGAAGCTGCTCTGTGGCCCCCGTGGAGAGAGCTTCAGCAAGTGCTTGCGGCCACCAGCCCTGCACCGCCCAGTCCGGGAAGGCCTTCCGCAGAGGCTCTCGTCCCCTGGGATGGTCGACAGGAGGGAGAGGATTTAATTGATAGGAACCAGTAGGGTGGAAAATAGCTTCTGTTAGGATGAGCTCACGCTCTCTTGTCTGATTTCCTTCCGATGAGGAGATAAAAAGGGAAAATGGCAGAATTTCAAGTTACACCCAAACCACCAGGAATCCTTCCCCATCTCCAGCACCCACAGGCTGTTTGAGATCAGCTCCTGCCTTCACCTCCCACATCGGCCTCCACCCTGTGCTCCCCCAGCCCTTCCACCCTCAGGGCCCCCAGCCGCTCTGCTCTCCCAGACTGGAGCCAGTGCGCAGGGTCCCAGAGAAGGGCCTGGAGGCTCCTCTCAAGCAGCGGCACCAAGGGTTGGTGAGTGAGCGCTGTCCCCTCAAGTCATGTGCCCATTTTGAGGAGAGGGAACCCAAGGCCCGCCTTAAAGGGACGTAGGTTTGGCACAGCCCAGGCTCTGGTCCCACTCCCTGACCTACTCTTCCCCAGGTCACCAGCCCTCGATCAATACCCAGCCTGGACAGACCAGCCACCAACACTCGGAGCCACGTCAGCCGCCAAGAAGAGACTAGGGTTAGGGAGGCGGGAGTACATGAGCTAAGACCTTGGCCACGTCAGAAGTAGGAACTATTGTCTACTTAATTTTTCTTCTCTTGAACATTTGGCTTCTCAAAAGTAGTATTAAATTTTGAACACAAACCAAAGTTTTATTTTTCCATGATGGTACTATGAGATCTTTTCTTTGTTTTTGCCAGTGGTCTCTCTCTTACTAAACAGTAACACTCTCAGGACCCCCGTTGGGAGTGGGCTTGTTGCCAAATACCGTCCTCTGCAGCAGGGAGCTGGTTTCTCTGCAGGAAGCTCCTGTTCTGAACACGTGCAAACCACCTAGCCCTCATCCTGCCTCCGGGCGCGGTGGCCGCTCAGCCTCCTCCCTATGGCCAGGAGCAGAGGGTCAGGCAGGGGGATTTTGAATGGGCATTTCCTCGACAACGTGAGCCAATTATCCACCCTGACGTCCCTATCTGAACACACAGGACACAGGGAACATCTCCGGGCTCTGATCTGGGGGAGAGAGGGGCTTCGATCTGCCCCTGCCCCCAGATCTCCTGTGTTGTTTTATTTCTACCCCCTTTTGACATCCTCCTGCACTGCTGAACAGGCCCCTGCCCTCCTCTCCCCTGTCCATTCCTCTGGGCTCCCAACCCTAAGACAGAGACTAAGTGCAAATACTTTATTTGGCAAGTCTAGAAAACACTGGTACGGAGGTTGTACCAGTCAGCTCGGGCTGCGTAACAAAGTCCACAGCCGGGTGGCCTGACAACAGAAATGTACTGTCTCACAGCTCTAGAGGGCAGAAGTTCAAGATCAAGGTGTCGCCAGGGTTGGTTTCTTCTGAAGCTGTGAGGGAAAGCCTGGTCTGTGCCTCTCACCCAGCTCCTGGGGCCTGTCAGCAGTCTTGGGCACTCGCTGGCTTGTAGACGCATCACACGACTGCTTGCGTCTCCACTGGTGCTCTCTCTGCGTCCAAATTTCATATCGGATTAAGGCCCACCCTCATGACCTCGTCTTCACTTTAACTCAGCTAACTGCATCTGCAACAACCTTGCTTCCAGACAAGGTCACATTTGAGGTACCGACTTCATTTGGGGAACACAGTTCAACCTGTAACAGGGTGGAGAAGCGAGACGGGAGGGAGGAAGCTGGTGAAGAGCAAGTTGTCAGGCAGATCTCCCCTGCGGGTGCCTGGAACCCCACAGGGACCCTGAAAAAGGTGAGGAGCCTGAGGGGTGAGGGAGCTGGGGTACTTACCCACCAGTTCCCAACTGGAGTGGTGGGAGGCTGTTCCCATGGGATGTAAGTCCCTGGGGCTCCTGGCTGCTGTGCAGGCAGAGTGTCCTCCAGTGTCCAGAGAGACCCCCAGGCAAACAGTTGGGATGTGGGCCCAGGCCAGAGTGCACGTAACAGAGAGGTCACAGGAACATGGGCAGGGCACCCACATGTCACTCCTGCCCCTGTCTCAGCTCCCAAAGCCTTCTTGGTCACCCACATCCATGAATACAATGGTCTGAACCATGACCCGGGGCTTCAGTGATGATGGGTCTCATTGGTCCTCACCAGCCCTGTCCAGACTTGATCGATATCCACCATCTACTAGGGCCAGAACTGGTACTTGCATTTCTTTGAGGGAAACTGCACTTAAAGGGCACCCCTGTAAGTGTTTGTCTCCCCAAATCTCCATGGAGGCCTCCTGAGGCGTCACCTTGCAGTGGTCATGGCCAACTGGCCCTTCTTGCTCCCATACACATTGTTTGGCACTCGCTCCCCTTCTTGGGCGTATTTCCATACTGGCGTGTAGATCACTGCCGTTTGTAATAGCCGACTGCCTGGATGTAACAGGATGCAGTTAACTGTTCTTCTGTTGAGGAACTTACAGACTGTTTCCATTTTCACTACTGTTAGGAATGCCACAAAGGACACTGATCCACGTGACAGGTTTCTAGAGGTACAACTTCTGGGTCGAAAAGCATATGCCTATTTAAATTTTGAGAGAAGATTCCAAATTGCTTTCCTGATATTCCCGAATGGAGTGTCAGGCGCATCCGTCGGGAGTGAGGCGTGCAGGCAGGGGCAGGGCTGATGTGAAGTTCAGTAACAGCCGGGTTTCTATGTGCTGCACAGAAGCTGGCAGACGCTGGGCCCAGAGGTGTCCCCACATCTCCACTGTCATGTGCCACCTTCACAGTAGTTGCTCATAACTGCAGACCACCTGTGCGCACAGTAACTTGATCTTTATCTTTTAAAAGAAGAACTCAGTTCCTGGCCAAAGAAACTTTGCATCACTTTTATAAAATGAAAACCAATGTGGGATCAGAATCCCAGGTGAGCTGCCATTTGTGGGCCCCCAGGTCTGTGTCAGCCTCTGTGCAGATACTATTTTGCTTAATTTTCACAACAAATCTCCAAGGCAGGGAACGTTATTCTTCTTCCCTTTCTTTGCAGATGAGGAAACTAGGGCTTCTCAGCCACGGACGCCCTCTACAGGAGTTCTGCCCTGAGGCCGGGCTGGCCCCTTTGCCCACCATACCCAGGACTGCTGGTGGCTGCTTTCCACCATCTGCAGAGCTGGCCGGTCCCTGCACTGGTGGCTGCACAGCCGGGGCTAGCAGTTTCCTGGAGCTGCCCACCCTGCTGGTTTCTGCCACTGGTGTGCAATCACAGATGCCCGCACAACTCATTTATTCACTCATTCATTCATGCAAGTTCACAGTGGGTTCTTGTATTTGACAGACCTTCCTGGCCACCTGCTTCATGGCAGACGCTGGGCTAAGAGCTGTGAACAGAGATGAAGTGGTGTCCGTCTCTGCCTCTGGGAAGCTTATAATCTGGGAGGGAAGGAGGTAAACACAGGTGGGTAAAGCCGAGAGAGTGGGGGCTGCTTGGGAGAAGCATCTAACCTTGTCCAGCTAGAGGGATGAGAGAGTTGGGGGTCGCCGTGGAGCTTTCCAGAGGAGGGGCCATCTTGGAGGGGCACGAGGGAGATGCATCCCAGCAAGGTGAATAGCACGTGAAGACAAGAGGAGGTGAGGGTGATGCTTTGCAGGACACCCAACGATGGGCATGTGTGGAGCCAAGAGCAGGGACAAGAGGGAGGGAGGGGCAGAGCCCCGGCCGCTGCAGTGCTGGGGCCTCACCTTAGAGAAGATGAGGACAGAAGTGAGGACCGTGGGAAGGCTGACCCGGGCTGCACCGGGCCCTGGTCTGCACAGCAGCTCGGCTGTGGTGGCCGCCCCAGACTTCCCCATTCCTCAGCTGCAGCATGGCCAAGCCTGCAGGGCGCCTCATGAAGACAGGCCGGGGCAGGCACAGGAGGGCCTAGAATTCTGCCAGCCCTGTTTTTCAGATGAGCCCCCCAGGTGGCAGGCCCCAGGAACCAGGCCTGGGTGCCGCTGTCTCGTCCTGGCATCAGCCTGTGTTTGATGCATGTCCGCTAGACTCGGAGTGGGGAAACCGAGGAAACCCAGAATCTCGGAGAGAGGAAAGACTCCAGAGATCACCGGCAAGTCCAGCTCACTCATGCTAGACATGGAAACAGAGGCCGGGAGAGAGAAATGAATCGCCCAGGTCCTCGCGATGACTTAATGATTTTGTTAACACTGTAATTAATAATTAAAATGTTGACATTTATTGAACACTTACTTATAGTATGCAAGCACTGGTATATTAAGTGCCCATTAGAAATACTCTAATTTTATCATCCTAATAACCCTCTGAGGTAGGTGCTATTTACTGTCACCCTTTGACAGATGGGGAAACTGAGGCTGCGCTTCTGGGGAGATTTCACTCTGAGAAGGAGCCCCAGCTCCCACGCAGGCCACCCCGGGATGAGGTGTGTGGTGGGAGCCCCAAGCCAGGCGGGCCTCCCACGTTCACCTTGGCTCAGGCCCAGCGACAGGAACAGACAGGGAGCACCCGGGGGCCTGTCTGCGCCGATCAAAGCACCGGGTGGGAGGCTGCAGAGCAGGGCAGAGCAGCAGCTTCCAGGGCTCCACGGAGAGCCACCTTGCCTCCCTTGACCCACTCCGGGCCTACCCTCTCACTCGGAGTCCCAGCAAAGGGCCTGGGAGGACAGGAGATGAGGTTGTTAGGCCCCAGTAGGACTGTTCTAGGAACTCTGCTTGCCCAGTGGAAACCCGTCCGCCCAAGGCTTCTTCTTGTCCCCCCAGCCCCAGGGCCAGGGCTGCCAGCAAACTGTGGGGCAGTCTGCAAACAGCCAGCGAGCAAGTGCTGAGCTCCCCTGAAGCGCAGGTGCAGAGAACACAATGCCCGGCCAGACACCTGAGGCCAGGGGGTCGGAGCCTGTGGCCTTTTCTGGCAGCTCTGGGATGGGAAGGCCTCGGGCTCCAGCATTCTCTTCCCCCACGCTCTCCCCAGACATCCCACCTGGTGAATGAGGCTGGGGGTCCTGTGCTTTGCAGCGGGAAAAGCCTCTTCCTCTCCCAATTTCAGGGCCAGTGAAGTACACATACAAAACAGAGGGTCGGAGCTGGGGCGGCTGAGGGATCACCCCTGCCCTGAGGGGCAGGAGTCCCGAGAACCAAGGCTCACCAAGGACACACAGACAGCCGATGGCAGGGCCAGGCCTGGAGCCCACGTCCTAGCTCCCAGCTAGGGCTCTGTCCACACCTGGATTAGTTTTCTATGGCTGCCATAACAAATTACACACATTTAGTGGCTTAAAATAACACAAATTTTTTTTATCTCACGGTCCTGTCGATCAGAAGCCCAGCATGGATCTCACCAGACTGAAACCACGGTGTCGGCGAGCTGGGTTTCGGATCCGGGGGAGAATCTGTATCCCGCTCACTTGGGTTGTTGGCAGAATCCGAGTCCTGCAGTTGCAGGACCGAGGTCTCCGTTTTCTTTCTGGCTGTAAAGCAAGAGCAGGTCCCAGCTTTTAGAAGCTGACACATTCCTTGGCTTGTGGTCCCCTTCTTCCATATCCCCATATCCTTCCATATCCTTTGCTGATCCCCTCTTGCGCCCCTCTTCCACTTTTCGGGACCAGTGTGATTGGTTGGGCCCCCCAGGTGATTCAGGACTCTCTCCTCACCTCATGGTCCTTAATGCAGACACACCTGCAAAGTGCCTTTTGCCGCATAAGGTAACTGAATCACAGGTTCAAGAGATTACGGTGTGGACATCTTTGGGGGGCCGTTATTCTGCCTACCACACCCCCTTGCTCACTTTCAAGAGGACCCAACAGAGAGTCGACTGCCAGCCTCACCAAGCAGCTCCGTGCGGCCACAGGACAGGGCCACGCCGCCGCCCACGGAGCCTCTGCCCGCGGGGCCTCCCTGGCCTTCATCCGGCCAATGCTTGCTTTTCCATCATGAAAGAAGAACATTTTTAAAAGTTTAGAAAATACAAAAAAGAAGCAAGAAAAGAAAGTCCCAACCCCCAAACAATCACTGTTAGCATTTTGCTGACTTTTCTTGGAGTCTTTTATTCTATGCCATGGGTTGGCTTTTTGAGACTAGAGTTGTAATCATATTACAGAGATGAAATTGTATTTTGCTTTTTTTCACATGGTATTATATCTTACATATCTTTACCACATTGAAACAAATTATATGTTAAACCTTTTCAAATAGCTACCTATTATTCCATTGTGTGGATGGATATATTATAGATCAATGGTCCCCAACATTTTTGGCCCCAGGGACCACTTTCATGGAAGACAATTTTTCCACGGACTGGTGGTGGGGAAGGGATGGTTTCAGGATGATTCAAGCACATTACACTTACTGTGCAGTCAGACCTCTCTGCTAATGATGATCTGTATTTGCAGCTGCTCCCCAGCACTAGCATCACTGCCTCAGCTCCACCTGATATCAAGACATTAGATTCTCATAAGGGGCGTGCAACCTAGATCCCTCGCATGCGCAGTTTACAGTAGGGTTCGCATCCCTATGAGAATCTAATGATCTGACAGGAGGCGGAGCTCAGGTAGTGATGCGAGTCATGGGGAGCAGCTGTCAATACAGATGAAGCTTCACTTGCTCCCTGCTGCTCACCTCTTGCTGTGTGCTTTGTTCCCGGCGGCCCCTGGGCCAGTACCAGTCTGTGGCCCAGGGGTTGGAGACCACAGCTATGAATGACTCAGTGATTCTCCCATGATGGGACCCTTAGGTCGGTGGCCATTATAAATGACATTTTGATGTACATCTTTTGCACAAAGCATACCCCAGGTTTAAGATGCATTTCCTGGAGGAAGGATTGTTGGGTCTAAGAGTATGAACCCATTTTAAAGTTCTCTACACATAGAGTGGCTACTCATCCTGGGTCTTCTGGGACAGTCCACTTACCCTGTTCTTTTAGCATTCTTCACTCTGTGTCCCAGTTTGGGTAATACGTCGTATGGTCACCCCACAGGCAGGCTGCCCTGGAGATTCAAAGGGCCCCTCTCTCTGTACCACATTGCTCCAGCGTGGGTCTCTGAGGCTGTGGCCACACCCCCCAGACTGCTGCGCTGCCTTGCTGTGATGCTACACAGCACACACTTTGCCAGCCCAACAGCCCGGGTGCCTATGAGGGCAGAAGTCACACCTCACCCTGCCCAGAGCCCTGGGTGCTGCTCAAGACCTGGCTCCTTCATGTGTCCCACCAACCTCCAGAGGACCCCAGCAGGTGCCAGCATCCCACCTGGCACTGGGTGCAGTGGTGAGTGGCCCAGGGAAGGCACATCATGGGTGGCTTACTTGTCATATAAGTAAATGAGGCTACAGGTCATCGGCAGCACCGACACAGGTGTGTGAGATGAGCCAGGGTCCTGTTTCGGCCCCCATGGAGTTGAGAAGAATCTGATTACAAAGGGCTTCTGTGGGGAGAGGGCTCCTCTCAGAGACAGGGCCCATGTAGGCATCGCAGTTCGTCCAGAACCGTCCAGAAGAGACATGTGAAGTACGAAGAAGCAGAAAGAATAGACGGGTTGTCCCAGCTGCTTCAAAACCTCAGTACGAGGCCAGAGACCTCAGCTCTGCCTCATCAGCAAGGAGGTTTTGCAGGGACCAGGTAATGAGAGCAATGACGCTTGCTGACTCTGTCTGGAGAAAGTAGTTTTTAGTCCGAAAAATGGAAAATTTCATTAGCAGTGCCCTCTGATGTCTTGGAATTCACAGTAAAAGCCTCCAACCACTTTGGGCACTTTGGTTACTTTGGAAATGGGAGCATCAGAGAAATGGAGTCCAGGCCTGGCCAAGTCTTCATTTTCAAAACCATATACCGGTACATATGGGTAACGGTGGTGTCATAAATCAGTAAGACCGGAGGGTTTGTTCAATAAAGGATAATTTAAATATTTAAGAAAAGTAAACCTCACCTCATCTCTTATAGCATATTCCAGATGGATCAACTACTTAAATATTAGAAAAAATAAAGTTGTAAGAAATAACTAGAAATCAATATAAGTAGCTTTTTACTGAATTTGGAGATAGAGAAAGTCAGTTTCTCTCTCTGGTCCTTAGGGCCAGAAGGCAACCCCAAAGGCGTTTGGAGGACCGGCTCTGGGCACAGTGCGTCCTGCTGGTCCAGGGAGGAGCCCCAGGACAGGCGAAGTCTGGGCTGCGTGCTGGCTCGTGGCTCTGCTTCTCGGGGCAGAAGCACCATGCAGAGCAGGCCTCGGGTTGCCAGGGCTTCTGAGTTTTTCAGGGGAATAAAGAAATCTGTGTATGCATTCAGTCTTCATTTTTAAAGGTTGTCAAGAAATTAAAAACAGAAAACAATTGTTTAATGGTATCGAGGCCAAGCAAAACCCACCTGTGGGCCTGGCTTCGCCTGCAGGCAGCCCACCACCTGTGAATCAGCCCGCCCACTCTCGGCATTACAGATGGCGAGACCCAGACCCTCAGTGGGGACTTGTCTGAGCACACGGTGAATTGTCCGCAGAGCTCAGGGGAGCCCCAAGCCAGTGCTCTCTCCTCAGTGCCACCCCATCCCGGAGGACTGGGTGGGGAGTGGAGCCTGGATGTGCCCAGCGGAGAGGGACAGGGAAGGATGTGGGAGGCCTATTTAACTCCGCACAAGGCGGACCTCTCTCCCATGGCTCTCCTCCTGTTTGCAAGGGTGAAACGACTGCATTCTCTTGGCCAAAGTGACCTGCTCAAGATCATGCAAAACTCTGCATTCCTGGCAAAATGTCTCCAGTTCCTTCCACTGTTGGCGATGGCTTAGGGTTGTGAGCCTCTCTTCCAGGTCGGCCTCAGGACACTTTCTAGTTTGTTACTCTCTGTCCTCAGTGAACACAAGGCCCCCGGGGCTGGTCTGATGGGTGGAGAGGAGCAGGTGCTCACCCCTCTGGGTCTGGCTGTGTTTCCCAAGAGCGGGCGCACACCACCACTGGTGGCAGGGAGATGACCTGTAGGTGTGCATGATAAGCACCTTAAAAAGGTAGCAGTTCCCACTTGGACATTCATAGGCCGCCTATTTATGGCAAGCATACCAGTGTCATCTAAAGTTTCCTTTACCAGGAATTGAGTTGACCCAAAGGTCACCAAGAGCACAGGTGGTCTGCAGTCATGGCAAATGCCATGGAGGTGGCCCATGACAACAGAAGTTTGAGGACACTTCTCTGGACCAGAGCCCAACAGCTTTTGTGACAGTGTTTAAAAGTTTGGGCTGAGTCGAGCACACTCAGATTTCTCTCTCCTCCCCACCCAACAAGCACCGCTGTTAAACCAGGTCTCTCCATTCTTTCCTTATGGGTAGATGATGTGAAGCTCACAATTTTAGATTACATTTTGCAGTTTGCAGATAAGTGAGTCCTTATCTTTGCAAATCTTGACTCTGTGTCCCAAGTATTAGCTTCCAGCTTTGTGTCATCCCCAAATATGATCGGCAGCCTTACTCTGTCTTCGTATAAGTCACTAATAAAACTGCAGGACAGGGCAGGGCTGAGCACAGCCAGGTGACACTTCTGCCTGGCTCCCAGGGGCGGTAATTCTCAGCCCAACACGCACCACCTACAGTTGTCGAACCATCTCCAGCTAGAAACGCGCCGACTGTCTCTCACAGTCCCGTCCCTCGCTGGGCGCAGTCTCCGGAAGGGGCTTCCGCACCACCCCTCAGTCCTGGACTTGCACCAGGATTTCCTGTCTGGCCATTCATCCTCAGCATCCATCTCTTCCTCATTTAGAGGAGCGGATAGCATTTCCCCAGACATATATTCCATTTTCTGGCCCCTCTCCCAGGTTTCGTGCTTCCTGGATGGGTGTGGGGTGCAATTCTGCATCCATTCCTGCACGGTCTCGTGGTACTCTGGGCTGTGATTTATCTGGACTTGGGGACCAGATATTAGTCAACTGGCTCAGTTCTCTGACTACCTCCTCAGCCGGGCCACGGCCAATTTCCTCTTACTCACATTCGTTCAGCCCTCTTCAGGGTGAAGATCATTAGTACTGTTTAGAACGATGTGACATCAGAATCGGGTGATTCTCTCTTTCCTCCATCATCTGCTCTAACATTCACCAGGGAGCATCCACTGGGTCTATCCAGGAAATGAAGATACAAAGACAAATGGGACAATGTCCCTGCCCTTAGGAACTGCTGGCTCCAGTACTGCCTCTGTCACCCTGAACATGCTGTAAAAAGGCATTGTTTCCTGTCTTTGGAATTTCAAACCGTGGTCATGCCTAAGAATCCAATATTCCCCATGTAGCCAAGCAGTGAAGAAATGAAGATTTCCAAATTGGAGTGGGTGAGATGAACAGGGCTGATGCATTAAACAATACACCAAGGAGAATGCAAAGCTGGAGTGGCCTGCAGTCAGGATTGAGGGGTTAGTCAGAGTGGGAGACCTATTTATGCATGGAGAACTTTCTGAGTGATAAGTATTTTCTTCCAAGCTAGAGAACTGAGCTGAACTCTTAACAGGATCTTGCTCTCAAAGAGCAAGTGGGGGCAGCAGGGTGGGGGTGGGGACAGACCTGCAGACATCAATAACAAACTCTGTGGAAGAGATAGAGTGAGGGACATTTTGTCTAGGGGAGTCAGAGAAAGCATCCCAGAGGAGGGGAACATGGAGCAGGGTTTTGAAGAATGCATAGGAGTTCTCCAGTAGGAAAGATGGTAAAGGGCCTTTCAGTGAGAGGCAGCAATCACAGTGTACTGCAAGAGAGAGCAGCACAGGACCCTATCCTGAAGCCTCTTGCATGTCTGCTAGGGAGTTTGGAGCAGGGGAGTGACAGTCTGGTGGAAGTTTAGGTTGCCGGGATGGGGGAGGGTGATCCTGTGGTTAGGGAAACCAGTGGGGAGATACTGCAGAAACTTAGCTCTGTGTTCCTTCTTCAAACTCTGACTCCAGCCCATTTTTATTCTTCATTTCGTTTCCAATTAAAAACTCTCACTGTTGGCCAGGCATGGTGGCTCACGCTTGTAATCCTAGCACTCTGGGAGGCTGAGGTGGGAGGATGGCTTGAGGTCAGGAGTTCGGGACCAGCCTCAGCAAGAGTGAGACTCTGTCACTACTAAAACTAAAAAAAGAAATTAGGCAGAAAAAATTAGCTGGGCATGGTGGTGCACGCCTATAGTCCCAGCTACTTGGGAGGCTGAGACAGGAGGATTACTTGAGCCCAGGAGTTTCAGGTTGTTGTGAGCTAGGCTGATGCCACAGCACTCTAGCCCGGGCAACAGAGCAAGACTCTGTCTCAAAAAAAAAAACCACAAAAAACCTTTCACTGCTAAAAATTTCAGGCACAGGGAGAAGTATAATAAACCTATCACTCGGGATCAACAGTTATCAACTCATGGCTGATCTTATTTCATCCCCGTCCGCACCCACTCCCCATCCATTTGGAAGTCGAACCCAGACATTATATAATTTTACCTGTAAATATTTCAACATGTATCTCTAAAAGTTAAAGACTCTTTACAAAAAAACCCAAACACATGACCACATCTAAAGAATCAACAATAATTCCTTTTTATCACTAATTCCCAGACAGGATTCAAATTTTCCCTATTGCTTTGTATAATATTTTTTTCTCTTCAGTTTGTTTGGTTCAAATCAGGATTCAAATGAGCTTCATCAATGCAATTGGTTGTTATGTCTCCTAAATGTCTAAATGCTTAGCATCCTCTCAACTGCGTTTGCCCCTTGTAGTTTATTTGCTGAAGAAACTGGGCTGTTTGTCCTGCAGTTTCCCACCGTCTGGACTACATCTCCGTGCTGGCGTTCACCGTGTCCTTCTGTCTCCTGAGTGTCTGCTAAATTGCAGGCTGTAGTTAGATTAAGAGGTTGGTCAGATGATCAGATACAAGTTTGCTTTTTGAAAAAAATTTTTTTTAAATAAGAATAGTTCACAGGTGCTGCTGTCTCCTTCTCCCAGGAGACTCAGAGTGTCTCTGTTCAGGGTATCAGCAGCCCAGAACCAGCAAGTCTTTGCGAGTTGCAAAATGCTGACATTCTGATTCTGTCGTTCCCTCCTCATTTATTAGCTGGAATACTACTAACAGAAGAAACTTACCTTTATCAACCATTTGGTTACTCTGGGGGACAGTTAGTACAGGGGAAGCAGGAGAAACATTTGATTTTTTTCCCCTTTATTTTCCATTTATTGAAATAACGATAGCATCTTCCAAGGCAACTTTAGGCACTAGCTACATAAGTAATTTAAAATTTTCTAGTTACTATGTTAAAAATTGAAAAAGAAATAGCTGAAATTAATTTTAATCATGCATTTTATTTAACCCAATATTTCCAAAATATTATCACTTCAACATGGAGTCAATGTAAAAAAAATAATGTGATTTTACATCTTTTTTTGGTATTCGGTCTTCAAAATCCGGTGTGAATTTTGTGCTCAATTCAGATGTTAAATTTTCATCAAAAATACTTGACTGGCATTTAGATTTCACAAAACTTATAGTGAAATAAATTTTCACAAAATTTATATTTATTGTTTTTCAATGATTTGGAAGACTGATTTGAATTGTTACATTTGAAAAACTGATAATCTGAATTGAATATCATGTTTTACATTTAAAATTAAATGAAATTAAAAACTTAGCACCTCAGTTGGACTGGCCACATTTGAAGTGCTCAGTAGCTATGTACTGCCTGTGGGTGCTGCAATGAATAGCACAGGGCCAAGGAAACCACTGAGCTGGGATTTTTTCAAGTAGCTTTCTTTTTTTTTTTTCTTTTTGAGACAGAGTCTCACTCTGTTGCCCAGACTAGAGTGCTGTGGCATCAGCCTAGCTCACAACAACCTCAAACTCCTGGGCTCAAGTGATCCTCTTGCCTCAGCCTCCCGAGTAGCTGGGACTACAGGCATGCGCCACCATGCCCGGCTAATTTTTTCTACATATTTTTAGTTGTCTAGTTAATTTCTTTGTATTTTTTTAGTAAAGATGGGGTCTCACCTTTGCTCAGGCTGGTCTCAAACTCCTGAGTTCAAACGATCTGCCCGCCTCGGCCTCCCAAAGTGTTAGGATTACAGGCGTGAGCCACCGCGCCCCGTCTCGAGTAGCTTTCTATACACATGGTTGTAAACATATCTGATGCTTTAATCCATTGCCATTATCCCTATTAAAACTCACGTGTCCCATATTTGGCCAGGGGAGCCTCTTTAATTGGTCCTGAGTCCTCTGGCACAACTCGAGGCATCTTTGCCAGCTGCCCTTCTTTCTGGGATGACAGCATGTTTCTGGTTCTGTCCTAGTCAGCTCAGGCTGCTGTAACAAAATACCATAGACTGGTGGCTTAAACAACAGAAATTTCTCGCAGTTCTAGAGGCTGGGAAGTCCAAGACTTCGGTACCAGCAGATCCGGCTCTCACTGAGGGCCGTCTTCCTGCCTTGCGAACGGCTGCCTTCTTGCCGTGTGCTCACAGGCCTGTCCTCAGTGCTGTGCGTGGGGCAGGGGTGGGGGTGAGGGAATCTCTGTCTCTTCTAACAAGGGCACAATCCCATCAAGAAGACCATCTAAACCCAATAACCTTCCAAAGGCCCCATTTCCAAATACCATCACTTTGGGGGGAGGGCGTCAACATATAAATTTGTGGGGGACACAGACATTCAGTCCATAACAGGTTCCTCTTGGACGTATTCTTCCCAAGACTGGGAATGGACCATTTTCCTGAGGAGCTCTGGTTCTTTACAGCAGGACGTGATACTTAGAAACAAATTTCTAGGCCCTCAGGGTGCTGACTGCTATTTGGATTGTCATTGTTTTTAGGACTTTTCAGAGTTAGGTAACATGATTTTTTTAAAAAAGATAAAATACTCATGAGTTCACACTGATGTTTCCAACTCAAATTCCGAATGACAGATGTTACTTAACCTTATTAATTTTACAGATGTATCTCCTTCTTCCTATACTGAAAAATTCCAGTTCTTCATGACAGTAACATACTCACTTACGTTATTTTTGTACTATACAATGAGTATCTGAGAACAATACCAGCACTCCACTCAATATAATTCCCGAAAACTGCGGGGTTTTTCCCCCCAGGCCTTTTTGCCCTACAGGCAGACCCCCCCCCCAGGAATGTGCAGTCCAATTGTTACATTTTAAAGTCATATGGAATATTGTGTCTCTTTGTATCTACTAAGTGGACACATGTTTATGTTCATTTGTTTCATTTTACTTTCAAGTTTTGGGACTCGTGTTAAAAAAGTAATTATATTACTTTAGAATATTACTTTTATAGCACTAAAATTAAAATTTTACTATTATAATAATGTAAAATATTTTTATGGTTCCAAAGTCAAGTCTAAAAACCCAAAATATATGCAAAGAAATTTAGCTTCCATCTTATTGCCTCCCTCCCCCCATAAATAATTTTAAAACATTTTATGGTTTATCTACTTAAAAATATGTACAAATGTTGTGTATATATGTATTTCATTTTAAGACAAACAGTAGTATACAATGGAACACTTTACCCCACTTTGCTTCTTTCACATAATAATTATAAAGACGTCTCCTCACTTCTTTTCATAGCTGCGTAACACCGCAGTGTGAAGGTGTGCCACAGTCCATTCACTCCGTCCTCACATGGACATACTTGGGTTGGTTCCAGTATTTTGATATTATGAACAGGGGCTGGCATCGATAGTCTCCTTTATCTGCTTTTCTGTATTGAGATAGATACCTGTAAGTGAGATGGGTGGGTTGCAGGGGTAAATGCCTATGTGATTTTGCTGGATTTTCCTAATTTCCCTCCACAGGCATTCCACAGGGATTGTACATTTTGCATGTACACCAGCAATGGATGAGAATTCCTCCTTCCCCATAGTCTCGATATCAGAGTATGTTGTCAAACTTTGGGTTTTTGTCAGTCTAATAGGTGAGAAATAGTCTCCTGGTCTACTTTTAATTTGCATTCCTATCAGGAGTGAGTTTGAGCATTATATACATTATATACATCATATACATACAAAGGAGCCCTTTGCAGCTCTTTCTGTGACAACTGACATTTTGTTATAAGGTTGTTGCATTTTTCTATACTTTTGGAAATTTTTTATATACAAGGGATATAACTTTTCTCTGTAATAAGTTACACATAGTTTTTACTAGTTTGTCATTTGACTTTGCTTTTTCAGTATTTTCCAAGAAGGTATTTAAATTTTTTTTTCAAAAATGTACTCTATTATCAACTTTTTCTTTTCGTTACTAGATTTTGAATCATAGCTAAGAAAGTTTTTCCTATTCCCGGGCTATAGTGGAATTTACTTATATACTATTAATAGTAATACTTTTACTAGTATATACTTACTCATATACTATTAATAGTAATACTTTTCTTCTAGTGCTTGTAGAGTTTAATTTTTTTACATCTAAATAGTGGATACATTTGGAATTTATGCTTGTGTACAATGTGATCTTTTATTTATGCAGGTGTATGATGCAAAGTATTTGATTTTTCCCTGTATTTTTCATTTATCAAAATAATGATAGCATCTTCTAAGACAACACTATGCAATAAGAATATAATGCCAGCCACATATGTAATTTAACATTTTCTAGTTGCTGTGTTATAAAATGAAAAAGAAGTAGCTGAAATTAATTTTAACTACATATGGTAAAATATTTAACCAAATATTTCCAAAATATTATCATTTCAACATGTAGTCAACATAAAAAAATTAGTGCAATTTTACATCTTTTTTTTTTTTGGTATTCAGTCTTCAAAATCCAGTGTATATTTTACATTCAATTCAGATATTAAATTTTCATCAGAATACTTGACTTGCATTTAGATTTCACAAAACTTATAGTGAAATACATTTTCACAAAATAGATTTTCAGAAAATTTACACTTATTGTTTTTCACGGTGGTAAGGAGTATGGCCCTAGAAAGTTCCCTGTGCCCCCCCCCCCCGCCTGGGTGTATTTGCATGGTAATAACAGACACAGCCTTAAGCCATGGGAGTGACCAGACTCTGCCCTCTGCAGGAGGTGTGCTGGGGCAGAGGCTGACAGCCATCTCAGGAGCCCTGAAAGAACAGATCAATCCACTTTGTGTTGGTCCTTACTTGTTGTAGGGACACTGCCTCTCCTCTCCAGTCACTGGCTTTTTGGTCTGCCTTATTCAGGTTGGAACTGGCCACCCAGCCCACTCACCACTCAGCACCCCATTTTACGTCCTTCAATTACGGCCCAATCTGTGTATCTCTTTTTTTTTTTTTTTTTTTTTTGAGACAGAGTCTCACTCTTTTGCCCGGGCTAGAGTGAGTGCCATGGCGTAATTTGTGTATCTCTTGAGTGTAGACTCCTTGAGGGTTGGGATTGGGCCTCTTGATTCTTTCTCGTGCTCCCAAGTGCTTGTTACCAGGCTGCTATGGTCTGAACATTTGTGTCCCCACAAAATTCATATGTTGAAACAATCCCCAATGCAATAGTATTAAGAGGTGAGGCCTTTACGAGGTGATTAGGTCATGAGGGTGGAGCCCTCATGAATGGGATTAGCACCCTTATAAAAGAAGGTGCTGCTTCACGCCTTCTGCCATGTGACACCTCAGCAAGAAGGCATCATCTATGAAGCAGAGAGAGCCTCACCAGACACTGAATCTGCCGGCACCTTGATCTTGGACTTCCCAGCCTCCAGAGCAATACATTTCTGTTGGTTATCAAGTACCCAGTCAAAGATGTTTTGTTATAGCAACCTGAATGGACTAGACACAGGCTCTGTGGCCAAATCATGAAACAAGACACTTATCTCAGAGCCTGTTTTCTTGTCTTCCCTGTGTCTCCAGGTAGCTTTGTGTAGCTGACTGCACTTTCCAAAAACAGCCACAGCAACATTTCTGCTCCCAAAGGCTTTTTCAGAATCTTGCCACGCCCCACCAAGAGGTAGAGTCTATTTTGCCTTCCCCAGACCTACACAGATCTTTGTTAGGATGCAGCATAAGTGACACCATGTGAATTCCAAGGTTTCATAAAAGGCCAAAGGACTTCTGCCTGGCTAACTCGTGTTAAGCTCACCTTTGGTATCAGTTATCACTGTGCTGAGAGTGACCCCAAACTAGCCTGAGTAGAGAGACCACATGGAGAAGTGCAGATGGAAAGGAAGTGAGGCCCCCCTCGGCCAACAGCCCGCATCCACCACTAGGCCCATGAGTGAGTCCATGACAATCCCAGCCCCAGCCTTGAAGCCTTCCAGCTGAGCCCTGAACCGTCTTTGTTATGCCTTTTCCAAAATCCTGACCCACAGAAGCTGTGAGCATAAAAAATGATTGTTTTATCCTATTGAGTGTGGGGGTGATTTGTTCCCCTAGTAACTAGGACACTGAAATAATGGCCAAGACGCTTCTCTTTGGGTGGATCCTGTCATCATTCAGGCTCATTTTACAGAAAAAGAGAAGGAAGGACTGGAATATTCCTCTCCCCTCTCCACCACCCTCTTTTGTTCCTCCTTCCTGTTGGGGGCAACCTCACCTCCCCAGGAACGCCTTCTCTGCACCCCACCCTGCCCCCAAACCTCCCCTCCCATGCTCACTCAGCTCTCCAATCACAGCCTCCCACAGCACCTGGGATTTTTGTCTTTACCCAGTTTGTGATTCTGTTTGTTTGTGGTTATTAATGAAACATACACCCCTGAAAGGGAAGGATCTTGTTGGTGTTGCTCATGATGGTGTCAAGCCACTTAGCACAGTGCCTGGTACACAGAAAGCCACTGGTTGGATGACCTAGAGTTGCCCAAGGTCATACACTTAGTACTAGATCTGGGACTAGGACGTGGTATCCCAGCACTCAGCCAAAGTCTTCCTCGGCCACATCAGTTTGCCTCCACTACGAACCTTCCGTTGCTTTTTTTCCCAGTGACCAGACCGCTGACCATCTAGAGATTAAGGCACGGTGTCTACAGAACTCTCCTCAAACTGAAAAACATTCTGTCTTCATCTCGACAGCCACCTTCTTGCCAAAATAAACCGGGAAAGGTTATGTGAGTGCCTGGATTCCAGCAGGAGCTGAGCTAGTCTGAGAAGAAAAACAGACAAAAGGGAAGTATCCCAAAATGTTGATTTGTTTAAACTTCTTCACAAACTTTACAACACAAGGAAACCAACAGAGACAAACTCGTAATGAAGTAATCAGCAGATGCTGCTAATATTTCAGCAACAAGAAATGGCTCCCCCCATTTCATGGGGTAGATATGAATAGGGTCATTAAAATATGGCCACGGAGGGGAGGGAGAGTTTACTTTTTCTGTCTCCTTAGAGTCTGCGTTCTGAAAGCTCAGCAGGAATTTAAACAAATAGTACGGAGGAATGGTGAATCTGATCATATTTAAAGAAAAAGTCCCTTTCAAACTTCTCTTCTTTTAACACACTAGCTTCTGCAAGTTTCACTTTTTAAAAATGCTGCTAGTTTGGGTTTTTTCCCCCTTGAAAACAAAATCAGCATCAAATTGATCTAATATTTTTCTGCATTTTTTTCTCTAGGTCAAGAAGAAATTGTTGCTTCTATCACATAAATGAACGTCAGAAGGGAAGGAAGGAGGGTAATAAGGAATGGGGCCATAAAGCATCCCTTTGGTTGAAAAGTAAAATAAGTAAATGAATAAACAAAGTTAAGAGAGGACACAAGGTATATGGAGAAAGCTGTCTGATGAAAAGGGATTACATCAGTAAAATGGGCCCATCGAGGTTACACCTCCTCAGGGAGGTTAGAATTGGGTTTTGAGCCTTTGGTTCCCTTGAATCCCAGGTAACATGCAACTTATGTAGAAAGAGGGGCGGAAGGGAGGGGCTCTCGGCAACCTCAACTGGGCAAATTTAATTGAACTAATGGTACAACCCGCTGAAACTCATGGCGAGTGGCGGTTCAGTGCTCTGATCTTGGATACATAACTTCTTTTTAAGCCTCAGTCTTCTCACCTGTAAAAAAGGGAGATGAGAACCTCCCTGAGAAGTAAAGGTTAAATAATACAAAGGAAGTATAACATGTCACCTGGCACGTGGTAAAGCGGTCCTACAAACGTTAGGAAGAAAAAAGCCAAATTCCTCCATGAGGCGCTCCTTGGGTGAGGCCCCCACGCCTTGGGGAGGTTGGCGGCCCCAAGGGTGTGTGTGTGGCGGGGAGGACACCTTAGCCAGCTGCCCCCAGTGCTCCTCCAAGTGTCCCAGTTCTGGCTGTGGCGTGGCTTGAGGGCCCAGGGCTCCTCACCGAATTTGCTTAAGCAAGTTCTTTCACACACAGCCCCCATATACACTTTGGCCCGAAAATTCACTGAGGTTTTTTCTTCCTTCTTCCTCTGTTGTTGTTGGGTTCTGATTACTTCCATCTGGCTGCAGCGGCTCGAGTGGAGTCTCTAAAAAAACAAAACAAAACAAAAACCCTCCCTAGAACACATACGCACCAAACCCCGAAGGCTGCTTCGCCTCTCGCCAACATGCGCTGGGATGGCGACGTGTGCGAGCCGCGGCTGGGGGCGCCGGCAGGACCCCCCGCACCTGCGTCCGCTGCCAGCGGGAAAAGGGTCCGCGTGGACCCTGCCCCGCCTCCCTTCCCTCGAGTCCCCGGCTTCCGCCCCGGCGCCCAGAGAAGCGGGCGCCCAGGGAACAGCGACCAGGGCATCTCCCGGCGG
The DNA here is from genome assembly GCF_000956105.1 of Propithecus coquereli. Taxonomy (NCBI): domain Eukaryota; kingdom Metazoa; phylum Chordata; class Mammalia; order Primates; family Indriidae; genus Propithecus; species Propithecus coquereli. Next base: position 3,995,270 of record NW_012146856.1, read on the forward strand.
AGGGAAGTGGGAGGTGGGGAGGGTGGGGGTTTTCAGAGATTAGAAACAGAGCCGTCCCTGCGCCTCAGCCCCACAGCGCATCTGACTTGAGTTAGCAACACCCCCAAATCCCCAGCCCGGCGCCTTATAAAAGTGTCAGGGACTGGCGCATTCCCTTCTCGAACTTTCCTCATCGGTGTGCTTTCTTTCCTAGGCGCTGGAGGTAGAATCCCCGGGCACCCCCTTCCCCTCCCCTCCGGGCGGGGTCCGGTCCCCCCAGCGTCCCGGGCGGGGTGCGCGGCCCGGGTGTGCCCACGCCGTGCACGCGGGGGCGCTGCGCCGTCCCGGCGAGCTGGTGGGTTGCGGGAGTGCCGGCACTCGCCAGCCGAGGCAGCACCGCTCCGCGGACTTTTTTTCAAACTCCCATCAATGAGACTTCGAGGAGCAGCGGGAGGAGGTGGCGGCGGCGACTGCGGACGCAAAGCAAGGCGAGGAGGAGCGGGAGCAGCCGGAGGAAGGAGCGCGGGCCGCGCGGCGCGCGGGAGCCTCGGGGAGCTGCCTGCTCGCCGGCGGTAGGGGCTGCCGGCCCCCGCCCGCCTCTCGGTCCCCTCCCCCGACTGGCCCGCCCCGCCCCGGCCGGCCCGAGCCCCGGCACACGGCAGCACGCCGCGGCTCGCCGCGCCAGCCAAGTTGGGATGGGGGCCCGGAGCCACCGCCCGGCGCCAGAGAGGCCACCTGCGTGCTAGAGGCAAACTTTTGTCTCCCTCGGTAAAGTTGCATTGGCCTTCTTTTGCTTGCTTTTCGTTGCGAAGCGCCTCCTACCTCGGCCGAGCCCGGGCAGACTGGGATGCTGCGCCGTCTCGGAGTGTCCCTTGGCGGGGCGATCGGGGCACCGGGCTTAGGGGGATTGGAGGCTAGTGGGGACGACTCCACTTCGGGTTCTGGACAAGCAGGGCGGGGACGTAAGGAGAACTCGTGGCCGGGGGTCGGTTTTGCACCCCCTCCCTACCTAGGGGAAAGCGCCTCTCTCGGGGTGCACAGGCAGGCCGTCCTCGGCCTCCGCCCCCTCGCCACCGCCCCCGAGCCCGGGGCTGTTTTTGCGGGGGATGGAGGCTGGGATCGGAGGCTGGGATGCTCCGAAGCTTCCGTAGGCGGGCAGTGGGAGCGTGTCTGCGGGAGTGTGCTGAGTGTGGAGGGGCTGCAGCCAGCCACTTGTGAACTTCTAACTCCACTTCGCGCTGCGCGTCCCGGAGCCTGCCTTTCTTTCTTCCTTGCTCCTTCCTCCCCGCCCCGGCCCTGTCGCCCCTTCCCCCTCTCCCGGGCTCTCCTCCTCTGCCTCCCTCTTTGCCTCTCTCCTCCTCCTCCTTCTCCCCCTCTTCCTCCTCCTCCTCCTCCTCTTCCTCCTCTCCTGCCCTCGGCCCTGAGATCCGCTTGACTTCCCGAAGGGATCCGCACGTAATCCTTTGCCAGGTCCTCCGGTCCCCCCACCCCTCGCTTTCATCCCCGCCCCCTACTCATCTTCTCCCCCCCACCCCCCACCCCCGGGACAATCTCTCAACAAGTATATTTGCTGAGGAATTTGAAAAATCCACTACTGCAACTTGATCTGTGTGTGATGGATGGGGAGAGGCGCGGGGAGAGTTGGGCGCCAATCCTATTAAGGGCTGAGAGAGGGGAGCGTTTTCTCGGGACGGGGCGGGAGGGGGAAGGGAGGGTGTGCTTGCATGTGTGAGGGTGAGCGCGCCCGCCGCGCCGCGGAGCTGGACGTCCACCCAACTCGGCGCCTTTTCAGCCTGGCGGTAATTGCTGTCATTTCCTAGGAAACCCGACTTTTTACTGCGCCGGGAGCTGGGAATGGAGCCCGCGCGCCTCATCCTGGGTGACTGGCCGCGGAGGCGCTCGCAGACCTTGGGTCTCCCCCCCAGCCCCCACTCCATGTCTCTCCCCACTGTCCTCTCTTTTGTGTAATTGTTCTGTGGCTCCCAGACTTGATCCCAGCTAGAAAAGTAGACCTTTCCCTAGAGTCTGGTCCCGCGCCCTGGGGGTCTTTTACGCGACCCTCTGTCGCCCGGCCCGGGCATCCCGCTCGGTGCCCGACCTCCGGCACGGGCTTTGCAGCTTCGTGGCCGTGGATGTATCCTGGGTCCTCGCTCCGCCGCCCTTGCCGGTCGTGTGAAGGTTTAATCCCGACAGCTTCAGATAAAGGGAGCAGTTGTAAAACGCTCATAGGCTGTTTGCAGACGAGGCTCTGGGGGATGTAGGAGAATTTGAAAGTAAACGTTTCCCTCGCAAGCGGCATAAAATAGTGTTTAAACAAATATTGTATTGGCATGCTCAGGGGGCTTGGTGCCAAAAAGTAAAGTAAATAAACTGTGAAATCCAAAATATACAGCTGGGGAAGGGGCGGGGGAAAAGCGGCGGAGTGGGCGGGCTTGTCACCAGCCTCCCAGATGAGATCAGTTTGTTCTAGCCACCTCACCTAGGAGCCTCTTCCCCGCCCATTTCCTTACCTGGGTTGGGAGTTGCCTTTGCTGGGCTTCCTCGGGTCTGGGGCAGACCCTCCCTGGGCTTGGGAGCGGCTTTGCAGTGCCTCAGCCTGGGGGAAGTTCATTGTGTGGCTACCTGGCTGGCTTCCTCAGGGGAGGGGAGGGCACCCTGGCCTTGCCTGGCTGGTTTAAGTATTAGGCTCTTTATTTAGGCTTTCCCTGCTTCTGGTCTGTCCTGGGGCAGTAATTCTAGAATGCAGAATCCAGACCCTGCAGAAGTGCCCCACCAGGGGCCTCCCTCCTTTTTGACCACTCTTCCTGCCGCCTCTTTCTTCATCTTTCTTGCTTTCGTTTTCCTAGACTCGCTGCTTCTCTCCTGAGGGTTACAGGAAATTGTTGGAGAGGTTCTCTCCGGGATTCAAATTCCACTCAGACCCAGTCATATGGAAAGTTGTCGCTTGTCTGATGAGTTTTAAAGTTAATTATATTTTGTAAGATTTAGGGTGGTTTTGTATTTCCCCTCTGCTTTGAGATTGTTGCATGATTCTCGGGGGATTTAAATTAATGCGGGGGAGAGCCTGTGTTGGGAAGAGCCTACTTGCCCAGGAGGTAGCCCTCAGGTGAACTGGCCTTCACTTGGGCTGGCATCTGTGTGGCAGACTGTGGTTACAGCAGTCTGCAAAGTCAGTTGGTGAAAATGGGAATGAGAGGGAGAAAAGCCCTCCCGAGCCAGGGCTGGCTCAGGGAGGAGGAACAAGGTGGGACTGTTGAGAGATGTTTTTATCCTCCATGGGAATTGATTTGATGAGAATTTGCACAGGGTTCAGATTCCTTCAGCAGAGACTTCAGGCTCTTCCCAAAACCACACTGCTCCAAGCTGAGCCCTTGGAAGGAATCTTGACTCTGTCTCCTTGAAGCGTATGTGGAGTGAACCCTGAGGCCCTCGTGGCTGGGCAGCCTTATAATGGAGTGCCACTCCACATTCTCAGGGATGCTCCGGCCCACTTGTGGGGAGAGCATTGAACAGAGAGGAAATCCTTTGAGTTGCCTGGTGGGAAGAGAGGGCCACGGGGCTGCTGGTCAGCAGCTCATTGCCTTGCTCAGGGGGTCTTGGGGGCTGCGTACTGTAGCTGGCTTGTTTGCACTGCAGACTGAAAAATACACAAATACTTCACGCTTTTTGTACTCCCACAAGTGCCCTGTACACAGTGCAGCCCCTGAGGCTGGATTAGCAAACCAGGGGATTCAGCAGGCAGGCAGACAAAATTGGATATTTGCCTAATAAACACCCTTCTTCCATCGGGGCCCCGCTTGGCCACTCCAGGGGAAAACTTCACTCCACAGATGCCAGCAATTGCCGTTAAATGAGGCCAGTAGGTTGTCATGTGCACTGAAAGCCTGCATGACCCCCTCACACCCAGCTGGCTTGTTAAAGCTCAAAACCGGAGTCCTACATCCTTGTGTACTCTGTGGGTAGGGGCAGCTGGCCCTTTCCCGGGAAAGTGTGTTCCATCCGGCTTCCTTTCATCTGCGTGGTGCTTGCTTGAGGGAGGTGGAGCAAACCAGCCTTGCTTCTTTAAGGCTGGGGGCAGAAGGGCCTTCTACCTGTGCCAGAGCCTGTTTCCTGCTGCATGAGGGGCAGTCAGGCCAGGTGGACCTCCCTGTGGACAGCTGCAGCTGTTCCCGCTGGGCCAGGGCCCTTTGAAAAGGAACCCTGGGGTAGCAGTTCCCCCCTTTCTTCTTTTCAGTAAGTGTCAGAGGCATGGACAAGTGAAACACGTGAAGAATGCCAAAGAGAGAAACAGTATTCTCAGATTCCAGAAAATTCAGAGAGGCAGAGTAGGTGATTGTACCAACAACCAGAATGTACAGCAATTTCAATGAACAAGGCTCATGCACTTCTAAAGAACTCAGGGAAGAAAAAGTGCTCTGTGATTGTTTTCTCAGGCTTGTTTAAAAGATTTGGGAAAGGATCACTAGACATTGATGTTTCATGGTGTCCTTTGGTAAAGAGCGATGTTTTTGACACTTTCATGGTTTTCAAATAAACGCGTAACACCAGATTTAATGTTAACCACTCTCTCCAAAATTAGAGTGTTTGCTGTGGAATATCAAGGGTTTTAAAAAAACAAATCATTAATCGTTTTTAGGTTTTGAAGGTGACAAAAACATCTTTAACCCACAAAACTACTAACGTATTTAAAACTGTGGGAAAATGGATGGATGATAGCATACTTTCTGCATGTTTAGCATCTTATTTTCCCTGATTCTTTCATCAGCAAAAGAACCTTCAATAATCCTGTTTTTGTGTTCTGTTTTTGGTTTCTTAAAAAACATACACATGCAGGAAATTAACTCATTTAAGATGTGACCAAAGAGTACATGTTAAACTGTTTTTGGGCTTTGGGTTTAAATTGAGTAAGTTAATGTGGTTTTGTGTGTGTGTGTGTGCGTGTGTGCTTGTGTGTTGTTAAAAAAAAAAAGCAGGTTGCTGGGAAGTGTGTTTTAACTGTGAGTGCCCGGTTTCACCATTAGCATGAGAAAAAAGTTTTAGTGCATTTCTATTGTCTTGAATGGAGAGTTCAGCAAAGGGAAGGGAAGCCGCGAAAGGGTGACCGTCCATTGAGATTCTTCAGCGGCCCCGAGCCCGTCATCTGCCTCCGAAATCTGTGATCGGATATCACTTTTATCTCGCTTTTCCATTCTCTGGCCTTTTTCACACGTTCACTTTTGTCAAGGTTTATTGATTATGTTTTCTTCTCTGCAAATCTGTGGAAAATTTAATGAACCAAAAACAGTAGTGAAATAAAGGGGACTTTTTATTCATTAGCAGGGGGTTGGGATGGATTTCCCCCCTCGGGCGGCCGAGGGCCCCAGGCCGCCTGCGAGGGCGCAGCGGGAGGAGGGGTGGCCCTGCCCTGCGCGGCCGAGGCGGGGCCTCCCCAGGCTGCGGCCTCGCGCTGACCGGCACGGGGGGCTCGGCCGCGACTCCTGTCCCGCTGTGGCTGTGCCGGTGAGCCCGTGTCCAGCCACGCTGCAGTCCCCGCCTGCCTTGCCCTCAGGGTCCTGGCTCAGAGGGCTTGGGGTGGGGTGGAGGTGGGGGATATGTGCGTTTCTCAAACTTACAACCCATTTGCGTGCTAGGCCTTCCCCGGGACGCGGCTAAGTGTCTCCCTCCCTCCAGACCCAGCTCTCAAACCTGTAATTAAGCGGAGCCCCTGGCGCGATTGCGCCTGCTGACTCGCTGGGTTTGGAGCCTTCGCCCTGGAGGCTGGGTGAACTCTTGCTCTCTGCAGAGGCTTTTGGGCAGCCCGTGGGACCCGCACTGTGCATACGTCTGTCTCCCCACTCTCGCTCGCGTCCTCCCTGCTCGGCGATCCTTCCCTCCTTGCTTTCTTCTTCTCCTCTCGCCCCTCGCTGTCCCTCCCTCCGTCTCCTCTGGGTCTCTTCTTTCTCCCTCCCCTCTCCGTTCTCTCTCCCTCCGGCTCCCCCTCCTCTTTGTCTCCTCCTCTTTTCTCTCCTTTCCCATCTCTCCCTCCCCCGTCGCTTTCCCGCCCCGCGCGGGGCTTACGGGGAGGCCGGGAGGCCGCGTGTCCCGGCGGCGCCCACCGTGCCGGGAACGTTCCGCCGGCCGCGTCCCTCCCACCTGCGCGCCGGCCTGGTTTGCGGCGCCGGAACAATGGCCACATTGTCGCGGCCGCGCACCGGCCGCCGCCGGCGAGTGGCGGGAGGCCGGACCCTGCTCGTGGCGAGTCGGGAAGAGAGCCAGCGGCCAGGTCCCCACGGCCGCGCCCCGAGCGCGCCGAGCCAGCTCCCGCCGGGCAGGGCGACTGTTCCGAAAGGCGCGCTCGCGGGTGCCCTGGGGCTCGTGTCTCTCCCACGTCCCGTTGGCTCGCCCTCGTTCCCGCGTCCCCGAGAACGGGGTTCCAGTTTACTTTTCAGTTTGCGAAGTGAATGAGAGCGTTTCATGAGGGCCAGGACAGAGAAACCCCGCTAGCCAACTTTGGTGGCGTCTGAAACTTTTTCTCTAAGCCATCTGCAGACAGAAACCAAGGAGGCCGCCTTTTGCCTTGTCCCTACCCCAAAGTCGGGGATTCGTCTTGACCCGTAGGGATGCGAGACCTCTTAGCGCTCAGAAAAAGAAAGATCTTTGAATGCTCAGGATGTTAAAAGAGCATCCCCGGGTCCAAGATAGCCCCTTTCAGCAGATGCTTAGCAGTGCTGCTTTGTGTCTTGGACAATGCAATAAGTCAGCCCGACTTTTGAGCCACATTTATAAGGAACTGTAAGGGCCGCTCAAGTACACTTGTGCTAAGTTGAATTGATTGAAATTTAATGGCGCTTAGTGGCGATGAATGGTAATGATTTTCCAGCGTATCTTTGGCATACTTGACATTAATAACTGGAGAGCGTGTGTGTACTCGCGCCGAGAGCCTGCCACACACGTGAGGCCATAGCATTATTCATTTTCCGAGATGCCAGTCCTTTCTCTCCTCAAATCCTTTTCCTTCTCACCATAATTCAGTTGTTAGGATGATTTAAAAAAAAAAAAAAAACAGGAAAGAAGGAAAGAGAAAAATCTTTCTCCATTCAGCACGTACATCATGTCAACATAATTTTGAGCTCATGATTTTTTTCAATTCCTACATAAATCAGCTTCTAATATACAGAATGTGATGAATTTGTTTTAGCTGCCATCATGAATTAATGTTATGCAAATGGAAGCTTTGCAGGTGAAATGATTTACTTAATAATTTCGACTTCTAATATTTAAACTCATTCATTATGTTGGGAGTTAAAAAAAAAACAAATCCATATTTTTAAACCTGAGATGGGGAGATTAGTATGCAAGTATTTGCAGTGTAGGCAGACCTCGATGACCAGAAAATAGCTCTTAATTTGTTGATTCCTTGAGAATCTGCAGTTCGCCAAGCAGTGGCCTAAGAAACAGAGGGTAGAAGACTTACCAAGTTCTGTCTGGGGGAGGACACAGAAATGCAGTTACATAATTCCAGCATGACCATCAGGGTACAGTATCCTATGGGAGTGAACCAGCTCTCCTTTGGGAACTAAGGAGGGCTTCCGGTGTGGGCTCATCTTGCAGGGTGAGTGTAACTGTGCCAAGTGGAGAAGAGTGGGGGGGGCTCTGATGCCCCCTCTTTGTCCTTTGCTAGTTAAGATCATCCTAAGAGCCAGTCATTAAATACTTGCCTGTGAAGGTGGCAGTGGTATAGAAAGTTGGCCAGAAGACCACACAGGTAACTGCCAGGAAGACTTTTTTATGTGTCATCGTTTTGGGCTGTTTTCCTCTGGAAAAAGTTGAGGAGCATAAGATGGCTGCACTGTAAAGAGAAATTAGCCCAAACCTCCCAAGGTTACCCTCAGGGGACAGTGAGACCCAGCCACTCAATAGCTGGGTGACCCTGTGCAAGTTGCTTTGCCTCTCTGTGGAAGGAGGGGCTTGGTAGACATGATCTCTCAGCTTCAAAACCCTGGGAGCTAGCACACTCAGCCTTCTGGGTGGCCCTCTGAGTCCCACAGCCAGTAGGGTGGGAGGCTGGGTCTAGAGAAAGGGAGGGGTCTTGGATACTCTCTGGGGAGAGTATAGTCAGGCGATTCTCAAGAAATATGCCCCTGTGTTCCCCTTGCCTGTCCCTCTTCCTAGCCAGCCGCAGTGCTCAGGCACCTCTGGGATGTGGTCACTTGGCGAGTGTGCACGGGTGTGGACTTGGGGACATTGGCTGGGTAAGGGAAGCCTTTTCAGACTTTCTTGAAGGCTGAGGATCAGTGAAGGAAGGGCTGACACATAAATATGTCTTAGATCTCTGAAGATAAGGGTAGAGTTTTGACTTCACTTCTCAAAAAATTGAGGTCGTCGTGGTCTGATGACACGTTGAAGGCACATCACTCAGATGTTTCTGCAGACAGCAGTGAGTCGTGCTGTTGTGATACATTGTGTGTGTCCAGGCAGTGACAGTATATTTAGGGCTGGCTTTCACTGTCTGCGGAGATCAAGGTGAGGGGACATCCGTGGTGTTCATGGGCTGAGGATGTGCATGCATTGCCTTGTTTATGTAGGGAAAGAAGAAATCCTTCTCAGCAGTTACTCAGGTACTTCCCTACTGGTCAGGTATGCAAATCAGGAGTTGGAACAGGATGGTAGGGTGTGAAGGCAACTGAAATGCATTCATCTTTAGAAGAAGTAGTACATAATAGAGTAATTTACATACACAGTAGAGTATGTTAGGCTGCTCTTTCTACTTTTAAGTGTAAATGAGGGTTGTATGATATGTATATTTATGCTGATATACATTTATATCAGTAAAACTCTACCAGATTCCTTTATGAGTTATATTTTTTTCTTCTCCTAAGATGTACTTAAGATGTACTAAGATGAAAAAGGGAACTAGCATAAGAGAATAGGGTCAGAACTGGAAATGGGTTAATAGAGGCACATCTGAAAATAGAGTCTCATGGTCTCGATGTGGGGCTCCTGGGCCTCTCTGGTAGGATTCAGGTAGGAAGCTTGTTAAATATGCAGATTTTCAGGTTCCCTGGGGAGAACCTACTGAATGAGGATTCCTGCAGAGTGGGACCTGGAGTCTGCATTTTATGCAGGATTTTTAGGATGGGGTGATGGGGATTAATGTCTTCTTCCTGTGCTGTCCCTCAGTTCTGGGACAGTCCAGGACTGGATTGTTAGCAGATTGTGGGACTTTCAGCTGCCTGGTCAGCTTTTGCTGGACTGGCGTTTGGGCAAACTGACTGAGAATATATTAATACTAAATAGTTGCTTCTGCTCCAAAACAGTACAGAGAAGTGGGCTCTCGGGTAGGGTCTCTCTCTCATGGGACAGTCGGCAAGACTGTAAGGTGGCTCTGGTGGTCACCTGCTTTTGCTGGCCCCCCAGGAGAAACATGAGGGTGTTAAGTAAGTCAGCACCTTAGTTTACGTGCTGTGGGTTCTCTCCCGAGGGTCCCCCAGTATGCTTTTCTTCTTCCGTGTGAGAAATTGCATGTGCTTCAGGATGGCTGTCTCGTTGCTTTGTGGCTGAAGTGGGACCAGTTTGGTGCTGAGCAGTTGAAGGAGGTCAAACTTCCAACACACTTAGGTTTGGTTGAAGGGCCTGCCTTGTGGACATTGTTATGGTCCCTAAGAAGGGCAGGAAGGAGATAGATTGTCGGTTGCGGGTGAGGACGCCAGAGAGGCGTCTCGCTGTGAGGGCATCTGTCTGGGAGCTGGAAGGAGCCCGCCCTGAGGGTGAGCAGAGCTGCCCAGTGCTCCTGGTCAGAGCAGGGAGGCTCGGCGCAGGCCGCCTCCGGCCCAGACCTGCCCAATCACCTCCAGCCCCTCACTGACTCCAGACTCTACCCCCAAGCCTTGGCCGCTTGGGTCGTGAGAAGATTTGGCCATGGGTATGGGACCTCAGGCCCTTTGCTGAAGCCAAGACCCCTCTCTGTTCTTGGTCTCTGCCTCCCGAGGAAGGAGGAGGCCTCTCTGTTCCGCGCACGGGTACGTGTAAGTGGAGAGAATGTCTTCTGAGTCCTGTAGACCGTTCTGGTGTGCCCTGTTTCCCCGCCGGACTCCCTCATGGCTCTGGGTCCGGCATTTAGTGCATGGGCTGATCCACACGTGTGACTGGACCTTGCCTCTGGTGGCCTTGCCTCTACCCTCCCTTTGGTTTTGCATTCCTGCCCAGGCTGGCCCAGGCACATGCACTCCCCTCCATGCTGCTGTGTCAGCGGTAAGATCGAGTGGGCGTGTGGGCCACAGTCAACTCTGTTCTGCCCTCTGTGGAACGTGCCTTTAAAGGAGACAATAGAGTGTAGGACTTTGAATCCCAGCCCTGCCATTACTAGCTGCGTGGCCTTACGCAGATTACTTAACCTCTCTGAGCCCTAATTTCCTCAACTGTAAAATGAAAAGAGCTGTTTGAGGGGTTGTGGGGATGAGAAGGTGAGATGGCTCATGACAAGTGTGTGGCATGGTACCTGGTACAGAACTGGGAGCTGACTAAATACTAGTTGTCATCTCTGTCATTCCCTCCATTTATACCGGCCCTGTCCCTGCCTGGCTCACAGCACCTGCTCCCTGTGCACTGGCCTTGTTGGGCATATTTCGAGAACGTCCTGTCTGCTTTGACGAGCGAGGGCCAGCCTGTCTCTGGCCCAGCCTCACAGCCCGGAGTGGGGGGCCTGAGGGCTGTCTTCCAAGCGTGTGTTAGTATCACATGAGGCCCTGCGTGGGAGCCCTAGCGTGGCCCTTGCTCATAATCAGGTCCTGGGAATGGTGGCCTTTCCTGTCACTATGGTCCTGCTGACCGTCTGGGGCAGCTTTGGGGGCTTTGTGGTTTGTACCGTCCTGCACTGCAGACTCTGTTGCTTGATGCTAGTGTTACAAGTGCACGTGGGCAAGGACTTCAGGACAGCATGAGAGAAGAAAACATTTGATACCTTTGAAATTGTGATGTGTGGACGGGTCCTTATCCACTCTGCAGTTGGTTCAGATGGTGGCCATTTGGAGGGATTTGGCTGGTCTGGAGAGGTGCAGAATTCTTTCCTGTCCACATCTGCACACTTCCTATGCTTGGGCAGACGTGTAAAGCAGATTGAGGGCTCTTGCTGGCACTGGTAGCCCCTTAGGAAGGGAAGTGGGTTGCGGGCTGGTGACGTTTCCGTCTCCTCTGGGTCTCTGGTGTGCAGGACCTGGGCAGCACATCCTCCTGCAGGTGTAGCCCTCGGCCCCAGGGCCCATAGGCCCGAGGTGCCCAGCCCTGCTGTTTTAGCAAGGGCGGCTGAGGCCCACTCTAGCGCAGTGCCTTCTAGTGCTGCCGCCGTCGTCAAGGGGCTCCGCTTGCGAGGGTGGTCAGCGGATGGGCAGGAAAAGCTGGACGTGGTGTCAGGCTGACACCTTTGGAAGCTCGGGTGGGCTGGGCTTCTGGGTCCTGCGCCTCCCCTGGTGGTGGCAAGCCTGTTCTCAGGCTTACGATGATTTCAGCAGTGAGAAGCCCGCCATGGGCGTCAGTAAGGCAGCCTCACGGAGCTGACTGCCTGGCCACCCGCCCAGCCAGGAAGCAGAGTGCCTGGGACAGGCCAGGGTCTCTCCGCCCCCTGCCCAGCCCAGCTCCCTGTGAATACCCTGTGCCCCAGGCCCTGGCTGTCTCTCTTTGTTCTGTTTCTGTTTCCTTGGGTTTTTCTTTATTTAGGTTGGAAGACCCTGCTTTTGGCTGGGCTTAGGCTCTGTATTCAAGGTCTGCACTTGGGGATTCAAACAAAGCCTTCTTTTCTGATGTAGAAACATTGACAACAACAACAACACATTATTTGCCCTCCAAGATCTTAAAACTCAGACATGCTATTTTTTTTTAACAGAAAACTTATAGAATAAGGAAAAGCATAATGAGGAAAATTTGGTTAAATTTCCTGCCAGTCTCTATTTTTTAATATGAAATAATTTTTTTGCTCTATTTTCGTACAAAATTGAAGTTACATTAATACTGTCTTGTATGTCTTGAGTTAGTTAACATTATGTCTTGGATGTTTTTTCATGTTATCAATAATTTTTGTTAATGTGATTTTTATGACTATATAATATTCCTTTGTCTGCCTCTTTTATATTTTATTTTACCATCTTTACACTGTGGGGCATTTAGATTGTTTCTAGTTTTTGTTATTACAGGTAATGCTGGGATAGACATCTTTATGTGTAAATGCTTACCTGAAATCCTGATCATTTCCTTAAGTAGATTCCTAAAGGCAGAATAACTTAGCTAAGGTATTTGGACAGCAGTTTTTGAGGCCCTCATTCGATCTTAATGGATTTCCAATGGTATCTCTCTAGCTTTTGGGAAGAGATGGGAGGTGCTAGTTTGAGGTTTTCAGAACAGCTATGCCCAAATCCATGTAGAGCAATTATTGAGTGCCTTCTGCATGTTCAGAAGCTTGCAAGTAACATGCAGAATATGGCACAATTTGCCAGTGGGTAAGCTGAGCCCAGAGACGTGGGATGTTCTCCATGTCCACCTGGGCAGTGGGCGGCCGAGCTCTGAGCAGAGGCAGGTTTGCTCACCCCCGTGCCAGGACCTTCTCTCAGGGTTGGTTGGCTCCTGAGTGCTGTCCTGGGAGCAGCTGAGGCCATCAGGGTGATGTCCCCAGGGGGCATTTGACATATCTGGAGACATTTTTGGTTGTCACAATGGGGGGTGCTACTGGTATCTAGGGGGTAGAGGCCAGGGGTGCAACACTTGTACCCCCTTAACATTTTGAAATTAAAAAAGAAAAGCACAGTGCAGCCCATGACAATTATCCAGCCCAAATGTCAACAGTGCTGCTATTGAGAAACCCTTGGTGGAGGTAACCAGCAAGGCCCACTGTAGGGGCCCCTCCCTGACTGACACAACAGGGATCTGCCTCAGGTGCTTCCTGGGGACCTCGACAGCGACTGCGGAGCTGTCAAAGCAGGCAGAGTACCTTTCTCACACCGGGCTGGAAATCTTAAACCTTCTTTTCTGTGCCTTGAATTTGAAATGGTGTGGCAGGTGCCATCAAGAGGAATTCCTTGTGCAATCCATCAGTCAATCAGCTAGCACTTACTGGAACATCTATTAAGTGCCCGGCGCTCATTAAGCTCAGCGCTGTAGGCACACCTTGCTCACTTGGTTACAGAGCCAGCAGCCTCCGAAATCCCAGCTGGTTTCTCCAACGTGCATCTTCCTCCTTATCCTCCATGCCTAGGAGGGAGGCTACTTTAGGAAGGTTGTGAATTGGCCAGGTGACCTCAAAGGCAGCTACACGGGAATGTTGGCCAGGAGCAGGAATTGCCCCAAACCTTTCTCCCAGAGAAGCTGGATAGGTCCCTTTTCCTGGCCCCGGCTGAAAAGTTTCCCACTTCACAATGGATTTTGGGTTGAGGTGTTCCGGCAGCCCCTAGTCAGGGATTGCACAGGGCCGAATAATGAAAAGGCTCGGAGTGGGGGCCTTTGGCAGTGACCCCTTTAATTAACCAAACACTTGTGCCTGAGCAGTGCGGGAAAGTTTCCTCCCAGAGAGGGCCAGACTGGGGCTTCTAGGAGGAGGACTTTGCCAGCTGAGGAGTAGGGGAAGGAAGGGCAGTCCAGGCAGAGGAGCTCAGGGGGCAAATGCTGGACAAAGTGTGGCATTTCTGGAGCCTCTGCTTTTGGGGCGTCAGTTTGGGGATGGCAAGGACGACTCTGCTGACTTATCATGTACCTGTGGTTTATCTTCAGGTCATGAGCCAGGTTCTCTCTGAGGCTGGAATATTTGGCATCCTGATGTGCAGCAAAGTGATTGGTCATCAGCTTTGCTTTTTCATTCTCCCCCTTGTGAGTTTGGGCTAACTCAGTTTTAAAGTTATTGTTTCTGCCACGTTGGTTAGGTACAACTGCCTAAATGAGGGAATGCCCAGCAAAGACGCACATATCTCTTCTCATCTCGCCACCCCCTGCCCATCTGTAGGCAAGGGATGTATCAGCTCCCCACCTGTTCCTAACCTGCTTCCTGAAGATAACACTCCCTCAGGGTCAACTCTTGAGCTGTTGGAGGGCATGGCTGGTGGAAAGGGGGAGAAGATGAGACTGGTTCTCAGACACTCTTCACTGTGATTCTCAGGAACACATCTACTGATTTAAGGGTGGTAGTGGTCTTGCATCCGTCATCCACCCATCCATTTATTCATTATCCATCATCCATCCATCCATCCGTCATCAGTCTGACATCCATTCATCCATCATTCATCTATTCATCCATCCTCTCTCCACCCACCCACCCGTCCATCCATCCATCCTCCATCTATCCATTCATCCTCCATTCATCCATCCGTCCACCCTCTGTTCATCTATCCATCCATCCTCTGTCTATCCATTCATCCATCCATCCATCCTGCATTTATTCATTCATCCTCCACCCATCTACCCATCCATCCATCCATCCATCCTCCATCTATCCATCCATTCTCCATTCATCCATCCATCCACTCTCCATCCATCCATCCATCCATCCATCCTCCATCCACTCATCCATCTATCTGTTCATCATCCACCCATCCACCCATTCATCTGTCCATTCATCTACCCATCCATCCATCCCTCCATCCATCCCCATCTATCCATCCATCCATCTTCCACCTATCCATTCATCCTCATCCATCCTTCGCCCACCCACCCATCTACCCATCCATCCATCCTCCATCTATCCATCCATCCTCCACCCATCCATCCACCTTCCATCTGTCCATTCATCCTCTGTCCATGCATTCATCCATCCATCCTCCATCTATCCATTCATCCTCCATCCATATTCCATCTACCCACCCACCCACCTACCCATCTCCATAGATGGAGATCTGTCCACACATTCATCCATCCATCCTCCATCTATCCATTCATCCTCCATCCACCCATTCATCTATCTATTCATCTACCCATCTATCTACCCATCCATCCTCCGTCTACCCATTCATCCTCCATTCTTTCATCCATCCACCTATCCATCCATTCTTCATTTATTGACTACAGGGATTTTAAAGGCCTTTCCTGATGATCCTTGGCATATTCGTCTTCCCTCATCCAGGAAGCCAAGGATCACATCCTCTGTGGAGTCTTTCTTGCTCCATCGCTAGGCTCTCACTTGTCCTCGGGTGTTCCTTTGCTTATAACACTTACTAATACTATCTTGCCATTGTCTGTTTATTTGGGCTTAGTAAATGTTTGTTTATGAATGGATTTTGGGAAATTTTTCAGTGGGAGAAAGTAGCATTTGTTCGGTTTTCTTTGACATGTCTTTTAAGAAATATGAGTCAACTAAGCAGTCTCCAAATTTACGTCCTTGATTTGAGAGAGCAAGAGCAATTGTTAATTAATGATTAGTTTTAATATAGTAGAATTGTTATTTTTTAAAAATCTAAGCACGAGTTATAGTTCATTTGGGCCCCACACACAATCTCTGTTTACAATATTTTATACCTGCTTTGGGAGGCTTTTAGGTGGGACGTAGGATTTTTTGGTGGACAAGGCATTGGAATCGTGGTGCGGTAACCAGGATTCCAGCCAGGCTGTGAGTCACATGGGACCTTGGGCAGGTTCCTCCCCCCCACCCCCAGTCTCCTTCTTTGTTTCTCAGGACACATCTCTTCTAGCCCTCTTTGAGCTGTGACAGTCAATACCTGGGATCGAAATTTCTCTGTTAGTGATTGGAGAGGGTTGTATTTGGAGCTTTTAGACTCATTGACGGTCAGTTCACTGATGTACGTGGATTAGGCTGCAGCCCCTGACTGTAGCGGCCCCTCGGGAAGTGCTCACGTCTTTAAGTGCTGTTGCACCATCCCAAGATGGAAGGGGCCTTGGAGACCATGTACTGTGGTAACAGCCTGATGCATTCTGTATTGTCATTTGCATTTTACAGATGCCAGTGAGGCTTTGTGGTCTGATTGGAGTTGCTCAAGTTCCCAAAGATAGAATGTGTGTCTCAGCTCCCTCCCTGCCCTGGGGTCGCTTTCCCAACCACGGGGACATCCAGTAGGATGGGGCTCTGCCTTATCCTCTGGGGGCAGGGCGGGCGCAGCATTTGTCTTAGCAAAGGAGATGCCCTCTGCCTGGGCGGTCCTTCTCTTGGCAGCCCCCATGGCTGGGAGTGCGGGCCTGTCCCAGTGTCAGCTTGCTTCCTGCACTTCCCGTTCCAGGAAGAGGGCCACTCACTTGTCCCCTCTGTGTCCCCAGCTCTCTGAGGGAGGCCTGTGAGCATTTTACCTGGGCTGGTTCTTTCCCAGGCTAGCTCACCACCCCTTTTTTTGGGGCAAGTCCAGGTGCTGCCCTGTTCCACACAAACCAGTGGACATCGGTTTGGTGCCCTGGCCGGGGCTGCCGCATAAGGGCACTGTCCAGCTGTCTTGGCCATTAGGCAGGGACAGGTGCATCAGCCCCCTCATGCAGAAGGTTCTTGGAGCAAGGGACTCAGAGCAGGCGCAGGAGATAGACTGCAAATCCAGCTCTGTGCCTCTGCTCTCTTGACTGTGAAATGAGGCTAACTGCATCACCCACCTCAGAGGGCTATGATGAAGATGAGAGTGAGTATGAGTGGAGTACCTGGTACATAGTAAGCGTGCAATAAATCTTGATTATTAGTATTAAAAAGGCAGTCCACATGGGCACGATATATCTGGCAGCTACATCACGCTGGTGACTCATTTAGGCTCTCGGCAAGCAAAATGCTCTTCCAGCACGTGCTGCTAGTGTACACTGTGGTCCCCTTCTTGCTGGGCCTTGAGAACTCAGTTTCTGCTGAAAGACCTCCTGGTGACAGAGCCCACCTTTACCAGACAGGGCCTGGATACTTCTGTGCCCTTGTCTCTGGCCAGGAAGGGATCCGTTGTTTAGCAGAGAGAGTTTCTAAGAGGTGCCTGGTATGATACCTCACCTTTCGACTGCTGGAGGCTGCTCTGGGCCTGGGGATGGTGACCGGGTGCCATCTGCCTCTGCCTCACCCTGGAGAGGCCTCTCCTTCCAGCCAGATCCCTCCAAAAGCCAGGACGGTGGCCTCTGGCCCTTGGACCAGAGAAGGTACACGTGGTATCACGGGGTTGGTGACTGTGTGTCTCCCACAGGGCCAGCCCCACGGCTGCTCATGGCACTCTGCGGGATCAGACAGTTGGGATGAGCCCCAGAAGGCTCCCTTGCCCAAAACTGGCCTCTCCCCGCGTCTTCACCTCAACTTAGGGATCATGATGGCCCAAGTATTAAAGTAGCAGCTTTGCTCACCTGGAGTTTTTAGTTCTGTTCTGTCTTTTGGGTCTATTTTACTCTAGTCCTTTTTTTCTTATCCCTTTCTTCACCCCCCTCACCATATTTTACACTTTCGAGATTGTGTGGTTCGCAGTTTTGCATCCTGTAATTTTTACTTAATACTTTTGCTGAGCATTTGCTGTAGGTTCTGTCAAAATAGTAATACTTCCTCTGTTTTGGACATCAAAGTTAAGTTTTCTCTAGCATAAGTGATTCTTCTCAAAACACCTTTGTACATAAATACTCTGAGATTATTAGTATGCATAACCTT
The DNA here is from genome assembly GCF_000956105.1 of Propithecus coquereli. Classification (NCBI taxonomy): domain Eukaryota; kingdom Metazoa; phylum Chordata; class Mammalia; order Primates; family Indriidae; genus Propithecus; species Propithecus coquereli. The sequence continues at coordinate 4,012,800 of NW_012146856.1, forward strand.
CTCTTTTTTAAACAAAACGGGTCCTTTATAAAATAATTATGAAAAAAGATTTAAAAGGAAGAAAGTAAAAGCCACCCACGACGCCAGGCCCACGTTCTCAGTGTTCTCTGTGGGGAACCACTTAGCGCCTTGGTGATGTCCTTCTAGACCTTTCTCTATTTATGCTTACTAATATTTTTTACACACATGGGATCACATTGCATATATTGTTTTGTGATCTACTTTTTTCACTTAATACCATATTAGTGTTTTCTCACAGATAGAAGTCTTTGACTGTAAGAGATTGTGTTCTTTGGATACATTTCCAGAGGTAGATTTCCCGATCAAAGATGAAGTCATGTTTAAGGCTCTTTATTCGTATTTCTGGGCAAGTGTTTAAAAAATGCAACTGCCTCAGGGGAGAGCATCCCATGAATCCAATTTCTTTCTGATAGAAACATAGTGTAGATTTAAAAAGGTTAAACATTCAGAAATGTATTTAATATAATGTGGAGTGAGAAGGCCCCCCCCAGTAGAGATAACCACGGATAATGGGCATGCATGTGTTCCTACCATTTCTCAAGTGACCTGGACCAGTATTTTATTGTGTTATCGTTTGTTTTTACACCGATGGAGTCGTACTACCATAGGGTTCACAATTTGCTTGCTTCGTGCTCACTTAGCAATATGTCTTGACGTTCTTTCCACATCTGTACATGTGTATAGATCACCCTCACTCATTTTATTTTTCACGTATCTTTAATTTTTATTTACACTTATTTATTTATTGTATAGTAACATATTCACATGGTCAATGATTTCAGAAAGCATGAAGGTTACATATACATTGCAAAGTCCTCCTACCACTTCTGTAGCCCAGCCACCCAGATAAATTCTCCTTAGAACCAGTAATACTAGTTTTTTGTGTATCCTTCTAGAAATAAGTTTTAGGCAAGTAGCATGGAAATGAATGAATATGTAATAATTTTTTTCTTTTTCCATATGCAAATGGAAGCGTATTTTACAACCTGTATTGTAACTTGCCTTTTTTACTCACCCTTCCCCATGGGCACACAAAGAACTTCTGCATTCTTTACGTGCGGGAGGAGTCCCATTGTAGGGGTATACCAGCGTTTATTTATCTGGTACCTGTTGAACATTTGCCACTATAAACAAGGTTGTGTTGAATAACCTTATAATATGTCATTTCACATACACAAATGTATATTTGTAGATTAATTTCTAGAAATGAAATCTCTGGGTATAAGGGTGGATGTTTTTGTAATTTGGATAGATATTACAAACTCACGTTTCATAGAAGTTTGCACGCCCACCAGCAAAGTATGAGAGTGCCTGTTTCCCCATATCCGTGCCAACACGGAGTGTTATCAAACTTTTTGATCTTTGCCAATCTGATAGTTGGAAGAAAAACTACATCACAGTGGAGGTTTTTTTTAAACGTACAGTTTGATAAGTTCTGACTTATGTATGCAAACTATCACCACAATTAAGATAGTGGACTTACCCACATCATCCCGGGAAGTTTTCTCATGCCCCTCTGCAATCTGTCCCCCCAGCCCATCCCCTTGCCTTCCCCAGGCTACAACTGATCTGCTTTCTGTCATTTTCTAGAGTTTTATAGAAGTGGAACCAGCTGGGCGTGCTGGCGCACACCTATAGGCCCAGCTACTTGGGAAGCTGAGGCGGGAAGTTTGCTTGAGCCTGGAGTTTGAGGCTGCAGTGAGCTATGATCACACCTCTCCCCTCCAGCCTGGGTGACAGAATGAGACCCTGTCTCTTAAAAAAAATAAAAATGGAGCCATACAGGATGTGCTCGCTCTCGTCTGGCTTCTTTCATTCAGCGCAACTATTTTGAAGTTCCCCCATGTTGTTGCACACACCAGTAGTTCATTCCTTTTTGTTGCTGACTGGTGCTGAATCATATGGATATACTGTACTTTGTTTATCCAGATGCCTTCTGATGGACAAGTGGGTTGTTGCCAGTTTTGGGCTGTTACAAACAAGGGTGCTATGAGCATTTCTGTACAAGTCATTGAATGGGCATATGCTTTCTTTTTCTCTTGGGTAAATACTGGGGAGTAGAATGCCTGGATCATATGGTAGCTGTGCCTGGGTCAGAAAGTTGGTATATTGAAGTTTTTAAGAAACTGCAAAACTGTTTAACAAAGCAGCTGTGTCATTTTATGTTCCTACCAATGGTATGCGAGAGTTCCATTCCCGCCACATCCTTGTCAGTCCTTGGAATGGTGAGTCTTTGGAATTTTAGCCATTTTTTATACGTGTGTACTGATATCTCATTGTGTTTTTAATTTTCATTTCCTTAATGACTTAAAGTTGTGATTCTTTTGGTGTGCTTTCCTGCCATCTGCATGTCTTCCTTGGCGAAGAATCTGAGCAAATCTTTCTTTAATGTGGCTTGTTTGTTTTCTTATTATTTAGTTTTGAGAATTCTTTATATATTCTGGATACAAGTCCTTTCTCAGTTATATGCTTTGCAAATATGTTATCCCAGTCTGCGGCTTATCTTTTCATTCTCTTGACACTGTCTTTTATAGAGTAAATGGTTTTAATTTTGATGAACTCCAATTTATCAAATTTTTCTTTTATAGACAATGTATTTGGAATTATATCTAAAAGATCTTTGCCTAAATTGAGGTAACGAAGATAGATATTCTCCTAATTTTTTTAAGAAATAATAAAGTTTTAGGTTTTCCATTTGGGCCTATGACCCATCTTGTTAATATTTTAACATGTGTATATAGTACAAAATATGAATCAAAGTTCTTTTTCTAAAAATATGGATATCTAATTGTTCCAGCATTATTTGTTGAAAAAATTATTCTCTTTGCACCTTTGTAAGAAAAATCTGTTTCCCATATATGTGTGGGCCTGTTCTGGACTTTCTGTTCTGTTCTTTTGATCTATTTGTCTGTGTTGACACCAACAAACATGATACTTTCTTGGTTATTGTGGCTTTGTAATAAGTCTTGAAATCAGGTAGCCTTAGCTCTCTAACTTTGTCCCCTGCCTCCCCCCAAAAAAGTTGCTTTGGCTATTCCAGGTCCTTTGCATTTTTGTATCAATTTTAGAATCATCTTGGCAATTTCTCCAAAAGTCCTGCTTTTAAGATTTTGGTTAGAATTATGATGAATACAGATAAATTTGGAGACAATCGACATCTTAATAATATTGAGTAATCTGGCCCACGTGCAAGGTATGTCCTTCTATTCATTTAGGTCTTCTTTTATTCTCCCAGCAATATTTTATAGCTTTTAGTGTTCAGGTATTGTACATCTTTTTTCAGATTTATCCTGAGATATTTTATTTTTTATAAAATAAAATAAGTGGTATTTTAAAATTCAATGTGCTAGTATTTAAAAATATAATTGGTTTTTATGTATTGCTCTTAAGTCCTGCTTTTTGTAGATTTTTGTCAGATTTTATGCATGAATGATCATATCATCTGTGAATGAAGACAGTTTTACTTCTTTCTTGACAATATGAGTGCTTTCTATTTGATTTTTTGCCTTATTTTTCCGGCTAGAACCTCTGGTACAGTGTTGCCTAGAAGTGGTGAGAGTGGTCATCCTCGTCTTGTTCTTGATCTTGGATTGGGTAATATGGAAAATTCATTGATTGTTTTTCAGGTGTTAAAACAATTCTTTCAATTTTCCTTCATGTATTTTGAAGCTCTGTTACTAGGTGCATAGATGTTTAGGATTGTTGTGTTATTTTGATGAACGGACTCCTTTGTCATTATATCACATGACTTTATTCACCTCTGCTAATATTCTTTGCTCTGACTGCTTTTATGATTTTCTGTGGGTTTGTATTAGGTCATTAAATAGGAAGCGTCTGATTTTGAACCAAAATTGTAGCTTATTGTATTTCAGACAAGAAGCAGTACAATTAATCAAAGTATGCGCCTAAACTATCCACACAGTTTTACCATCTTAACGTAGCTTGTTTATGCCAGCAGTGAAGTTGCCTGGAGAGTGAGTGGCTATGAAATTGCAAAAGGTGTTTTACACAGCTTGTCAAGAATTGAATATTTTTCCTTGCAAGAAGTGGTCCAAAGCCTGGAAGAAGTGGTAGTCAGTTGGTGCAAGGTCTGGTGAATATGGTGGATGACAGGGTTTCCAAGTCCAGCTGCTGTAGTTTGAGCAGCATTGTTTGTGCAACATGTGGTCGAGCATTGTCTTGCAAGAGGATTGGCCTGTCTCTATTGACCAATCTCGGCTGCCTAATCACAAGCATCCTCTTCATTTTGTCCAGTTGGTTTCAGTAGACATCCGCTGTAATCGACTGACCAGGTTTCGTGAAGCTGTAGTGGATAATACCAGCGCTGGACCACCAAACAGGCACCATTAGCTTTTTTTGATGGATACTCAGTTTTGGACTGTGTTTCGGCACTTCATCTTTATCCAGCCATTATGCCGAACACTTGCAATTGCCAGAAAGAATCTATTTTTCATCACACGTAACAATACGGCACAGAAATGGTTCGCCTTTATGTCGTGACAACAAAGAAAGGCAAGCTTCAAGACAATTTCTCTTCTGACACTTGTTTAATTCATGTGGAACCCATCTATGCAGCTTCTTTACCTTGCCAATTTGTTTCAAATGGTCCAATATTGATGGAATAGTAATGTCAAACCTTGCTGCTAATTCACGTGTAGGCTGAGATGGATTCGCTTCCACTACAGCTTTTAGCTCATGATTATCCACGTTGGTCTCAGGTCACCCACATGGCTCATGTTTAAGATTAAAATCTCCAGAATGGAACTTGTCAAACCATCGATGTACTGTGCGTTCATTAGCCACGTCTTTTCCAAACACTTGGTTGATATTTCGAGCTGTCTGCGCTGCATTGGTTCCACGATGGAACTCATTAGAAAATAACATGAATTTTTGACTTATCCATGATTTCACAAAAATTGTTCTAAAAAACTTTGAAAGATAATCATAAGCCAAAGCGTGCATTTGAAAGACTGAAGATGTATCTTCACAATAAACATAAAACAAGAAGTGTCAAAGTGAAATGTCAGAGATATCAACTGTCAAAATTAGTACTTAAGGAAATCAGACATTCCATGCGTCATAACCTAATAGTTTTTATCAAATTTGGAAAATTTTTAGTCTTTATATCTTCAAATATTTCTTCTTTCTATCCTCTTTGTTCTATTTCTCTTTCGGGGACTCCAGTTACATGTATATTAGGCAGCTGGGAGTTGTCCCACAGCTCATATGCTCTTTTCTAATTTTTTTCTTGTTGTTTTTAATATTGGATAGTTTTGTTTTTTTTTTTTTTTGAGACAGAGTCTCACTCTGTTGCCTGGAGTAGAGTGCCGTGGCGTCAGCCTAGCTCACAGCAACCTCAAACTCCTGAGCTCAAGCGATCCTCTGCCTCAGCCTCCTGAGTAGCTGAGACTACAGGCATGAGCCACCATGCCCGGCTAATTTTTTCTATATATTTTTAGCTGTCCAATTAATTTCTTTCTGTTTTCGGTAGAGACGGGGTCTCGCTCTTGCTCAGGCTGGTTTCGAACTCCTGAGCTCAAACGATCCGCCTGCCTCGGCCTCCCAGAGTGCTAGGATTACAGGCGTGAGCCACCGCGCCCGGCCAATATTGGATAGTTTTTGCTGCTATTTCTTCAAGTTCACAAATCTTTTTTCTTCAGTGTCTAATCTTCCACCAGTTCCATTCAGTGTATTTTTCATCTCTAGAAGTTTAATTGGGTCTTCTTAAGTCTTCCATATCTCTACCTAACTTGTTGGTCATGTGGAATTCAGTTATAATAGCTGTTTTAATGCTCTTACCTGCTATTCTAACATCTCTGTCTACCCTGGCTCAGTTTTCATTAGTTGATTATTTTCCTCATTATGGGGTTGTATTTTTCTGGTGTTTATTTTTTTTTCATGCTTGGTAATCTTTGATGCTAGTTATTATAAATTTTATCTTGTGGGTATTGAATATTTTTGTTTTTCTGCAAATATCCTTGAGCTTTCTCTGGCACATGGTTGATTTACTTGGAAAGTTTAATCTTTCTTTGAAGATTTGTTAGATGGGATCAGGGGCTAGGGCTAACTATTCCTCCCTGTTGAAGCAAAATCCTTCGGAGGTCTCTACTCAGTGCTCTGTGACTTTTGAGGTTTTCCATTCTGGCTGGTGGGCACAGGCACTGGCTGTCTGCACTGGGCACTGTTCCTGCTCGTCTTTGCAGCTGGTTCTTTTCCTGGCCTTGGGGAAAGAACAGCATGTGCTGATTATATGTTGCAGTTCTCTGGGGGGAACCCCTGCAGATCTCTGTGTTCTCCCTCTGTCCAGCTGTCCCCTCTCTGGTGTTTGGTCATGCAAACCTAGCCACCCTGGTCTCCCTGGACTCTCAGCTGACTCCGTCTTCTCCACTCAGGAATCCATCAGGTCGTGCTTGTGTTCCCTCTCCCTGCCTCGTGGCCTGGAAATGCTCTTCAGACAGTAAGCTGGGACGGTCTCGGGCTCACCTCATTTGTTTTCATTCCTTCATTGCCTGATGTTCACTGTCCTGAAAAACCATTGTTTCAAATTTTTTGTCTGGTTATTTGATGACTTCGGGTGGGAGGCTAAATCTGGTCCCTGTTGTTCCATCCTGACTGGAAGCAGAAAGCTCAGTTTGCCTTTTCTCACTGGGAGGACCCTTCTAATTTGAGGATGTAGGAGGAATGACTGGAGAAGGGCTGAAGCTGAGAGGGGCAGGAACATCTTCCCACTTATCCTGGCTGGGGCCCTGAGGGACTGGGCCTCAGAGACATCTGTGTGGGCTGGAGGTTTGCATTTTGCTTCTAGTACCACACGCAATCTCAGCAGCTTGTCCAAGGGCTGTGTGCACAGCTGAGCGTGGGAGCCGCGTCGGGCAGAAAACCCCGAGTGTGGGGCTTGCCAGCTGAGGCACTCCTTCCCGATGCCGTCATGGGGAGAGGGGGAGCGGAAGTGGGCAGGGCCTGGTGTGAATGGTGCTGCCTAGGAGGCCTGGCTCCCTCCCCTGACCGGGCCTCTCAGGCCTGGCTACAGGACCCTCCCCTGTGACGGAGTGCTGGGGCCTAGGCACAGATGTTCAGCCTGGACCTTGGGCCTGCCTGCCTGCTCAGGAGAGGGGAAGCCGGGGCTAGGCCCAAGGCCCAGACCCAGGGCTCCCTGTAACGTCTGAGCTCGGTTGCAGCAGTGGAAAATATCTGCTGGGCCTGCAGCCTTGGGAGAGGCTGCCAGAGGAGGCCGTAAATCATCCAGCAGGCTGGGAGAGCTGCCTCCGGTCCTCCTTGGCCTGGGGAGAGTGCTGTGGGTGGGCCCTGGGGAGCCCACCATTCAAAGGCCAGGCCAGGCCAGCTGTGGGAGAGGCAGAGTGAGGGTCAGCGGGCCCTAGAGACCCGCCACTCCAGGCCTCTGCTTGCTCAGAGAGGAAGTGCAGTGGTGACGACTTGCCCAGGGACATACGGCCTGACCCAAGGCTGAGGTCCAGCTGGCCTTCCCTGCTCCTCTGGAGAAGGCGGACTCAGTGACGGGGGCCAGGCCCTTTGTGTGCCCAGTCCTGGGTGATTCTCCCTGCACCCCCCTACACTGGCACATTCCTCTTTACTCACAGGGGTGTGGTTGGCCACGGGAGGCTACAGAGCGAATCTCAGAATGTAGGAAGAAACAGATTCAGTTTCTCCTGTGCTCTCAGTCAGCAGTCAACACAGGAGACTTGTGTGACCAAACGTGTGGGTTCCACCCCTCCCACACACCAAGCCAGCAAGCAGTCCTGCAGTAGGGTGTCCTCCAGTTCAGTTCAGTTCCGACACTGTCTGTGTGGAGAGCTCAGGAACACACAGAACTCGGGGAGACACGTTTACTGGTTTATCGTAAAGGACATTACAGATGATATCGGTGAACACCAGGTGAAGAGACCTGCAAGGCAAGGCATATGGGAAGGTCACGGAGCCCCCATTCTCTTCCCGGGCGTGCCACCCTCCAGGAACCTTCACGTGTGCAGCTATCCGGAAGCCCCCAAACCCAGTCCTTTTGGGTTTTTATGGAGGCGTCATTACATAGGTGCGACTAATTACGTCATTGGCCATTGGTGATCACTCAGCCATCGGCCCCTCTCCCCTCCCTGAGGTTGGCGGTGGGGCTGAAAGTCTCGACCCTCTAATCCTGCCTTGGTCTTTCTGGTGACCAGCCCCAGCCTGAAGCTACTTAGGGGCTGCCAGCCACCAGTCATCTCATTAGCACAAAGAATGACACTTATCACTTTGAAGATTCCAAGGATTTTAGGAGTTGTGCACCAGGAAACTGGACCAAGACCAAGTACATATTTCACAACATCACAGCTGGACAGTCCAGCCTGTGTATCCTCAGGCGAGAGACCCGTTGGGGCCCTTGGGTGAGTGAGGGGATTCTGTCCTTGGGGCTGCCCCTTGTGGTCCAGAGATGTCTCAGTAGCGTTTCCCGCAGGTCATGTTAGCTCAGCCTCCCTGGGCCTCCGCTGCTGCATCTGTCCCATGAAGAGGACATGCTGGATTGTCCTAGGGCCCATCCCAACTCTAAACCTGTCTCCCTGTGTCCTGGGGTTTGGATCCTTCTCACGATGCCAAGCCAAGGGGGTGGCCCTCCTGTGGGGTCCCAGAAAGTCTGGGACCTCCTAGAGGGCATCGCTGTGACTTTGAGGGGATGCCTGAAAGTCTGAACTTTCCTAGGACTGAAAGGGGCAAATGATTTCCCGAGCTCAGGAGGCAGAGTAGACACCCTCCCCAGGCCTGCAGTGACTCCTGAGGTTGTGTCAGGAGATTTGGGGGACTTGTCCCCATTGACACCTGTGTGCGTGTGGAGGCAACTCTCCAGATTATTCCGGGGAGGTGACCGCAAAATCACCACCTGAGCTCCTTGGTGACTCATCCCGCTCTTCCCTGCCATAGTCCCCCCATCCCCATGCTTGGTGCCTCTGCGCCTCAGTCAGCTCCTGGACCACAGCGGCCAATCTTTCCGTTTCTCAGACCCACCCGCGTCTCTTTCTGTTCTCGTGCCCCTAAGTTCTGTGTCTGCCTCTTTGCAAAAATCAAAACAAACTGTCCTAATGTTTCCATGTCCTTGTGGAATGCCGCCCTTTAATTCCTCTTCGTTAGGCATGCTTTCCTCCTCTAGCCTGTCCTGGGACGGTTCTCCTGACCCGGAGTGCCCTCTTGTGCAATCCCGCCGGGCACTGTGGGGTCTGCTGAGGCGGGCCCTGTCCTGTGCAGGGACAGCCGGGCAGGAAGGAGGGGCAGAGTGGCCCGGACTGTGGTGAATGCTGTGGCCAGACATTTCTTCCCATCCACGGCTCGTTTGGATCTTGGTACGGTTTCACTGGTTTTCAAAATAAAGGAGAATGAGGTGGCAGGAGAAAGGCAGGTGGCCAAGGAGGAAGATCACCTTGTTTACCAGACTCTGGCAGCTTCACTCAGGCCAGAAGCTGGGCTAGATGGGAAAGCTTTGGGAGTTGACCCTGGGATGGGGACAGACTGGGCAGGTAGGGACACAAGGGGAGGTGAGTGGAAGGAAGAACCGGGAGAGCAGCCTTGAGCTGGTTGGGATTCTGGAACCCAGGACGCAACCGAGCATCCTCGCAGCCAAGCACTGCCCAGCCATGGCGGCCCCTCCCGCTCTCTTCTCCCTCCCTCGGCTTGGCTCTGGCCAGGCCTGTGGGGGAAGTGGCACTGGGCCCCAGTGGGGGTGTGTGCAGAGGCGAAGGGGGTGCTGGAGAGGGGCCTCCCCTGCCTCCTTCAAGCCCCTCCAGCTTCCTGCCTGCCAGACTGAGCCTCACAGGAGCGGGGCTGCCTTCTGCCTTTCCAGGATGCCAGGCCCTTCCCTCCCAGGGCTCTGTGCATCCCAGCGCAGGGGACGAGGATGACAGCCTTCTTGGTGTGTGGCTTGAGGCGGGGGCTGGGTGAGTGCTTGCTGGGGAGTCTCCACTGGCCGTCAGCCAGAGACTGCAGCCTCCAGAGAAGGGTTATTTCCCTTCTGCAGGGGCACATTAGCACACAGGCAAGATGGCAGAGTCAGTCAGTCCCTGGAGCCATGTGCCTTCAGCACAGCTCATCTGCCATTCTGATGCCACGCACTCCTGGAGGCATGGGGACCCAAGCTGGTGGCAGTGTTGGCCTCTAAGGAGTGCTGTCTGGGTTAGGATGCTCCGTGGGGGTGGGGTTCCTGGCCCTGGGAGGTGGGTGGGCCCGAGGCTGGCCTTTGCAGCCGTGTGGAGCATGCCAGGGACTTTGCCTGCATTTCTCATCGAGTTCCTCAGCATCCAGCTGTGCTGTGGTCCCTGTTGGTGGCCTATCTTAGAGTTAAAGAAATGGAAGCACCACATCCTTAAGGAACCCACCCGAGGCCATACAGCACAAGGATTTGCACCCAGGCTGGCTGGTGCACAGTCCACAGCTCTGTGACCGAGACAGGCACAAGGAGGATCCTGAGAAGGGGGCAGGTGAAGAATCCTGGGAGGGTCTCAGGAAAGCACAATCCCAGCATTGTCACTTCCCATTTGTGACTGACCCAGCCATTTTCTTCTTACCTCCCCCACCCCTCCCTCCTTTTTCTTCTTTCTGTCTCTGTCCATCCATCTACCCATCCATTCATCTGTCCATCTGTTCACCCACCCATCCATTCATCTGTCCATCTGTCTGTCCATCCACCCATCCATTCGTCCATCTGATTGTCCATCTGTGCATCCATCCATGCATCTGTCCACCCACCCACCCACTCATCTGTCCATCTGCCCATCCATACATCCATTCATTCATCCATCTGTCTGTCCACTCACCCATCCGTTCATCTGTCTGTCCATCCATGCATCCATTCATCCATTCGTTTGTCCACCTACCCATCCATTCATCCGTCCATCCATCTCTCCATCCATCCACCCACCCATCGATTCATCCATGTCTGTCCATCCATTCATCCATCCATCCATCCCCATCCATTCATCCACCCACCCTTTCATTCATGAGTTTGTCCATTTACCCATCCATTCATCCATCTATCCATCTGTGCATCCATCTATCCATTTGTCCATCCAATGAACATTTATTGATCACCAGCAGGAGCCAGCATTGTGCTGAGCTTTGGGGATACACAATTGAACAAGACCTGGTTCTTGCCCTCACAGACCCCCAGTGGTAGGGGCTGGAGTGAGAGAAGATGGATGGATCAACAGACCATCAGGATGTCAAGGGGTAGGGGCTCCGCTGGAGGTGACACAGGGAGTTCCCTGAGATGGACACAGACATCCCCACAAAGGGGTGTTGAGGGCCCATGGCTAGTGTGACTCAGCACCAACACCCTGCTTCTGGCTCCCATCCTTGCCCAACCCTCCATAAGAGGAAGGCCTGCTGAGAGGCGGGGGCAGCTCCTCGTTGGGCCCTGGTTCTCACCTTCAGAGGAGGTGTGGGGCTAAAAAGCCACCCCAGGCCCTTGGTTCTGACAGAGTGAAGTCCTGAGCTGAGTGTTTTGGCGCTTTGGGGCCGGGGTAGGGGTGCGGGCGGATTTGAGGATGAAGGGATTCCTTGTCTGGGGACTGGAGAGCTTTGGGGTCAAGGTTAGGGTTTGGCAAGATGGAGAGAGAAGGACAGGGCATTCCAGATGTGGGACTGCGTGGCCAAAGCCCTGGGAAGTTCTGGAGCCTGGCATGCCAGGCCTGCCCTCTTCTCTGGCCTTGTTTCCCACTGTGCCCGGTGTCCACCTGTTGCTCCAACTGGACTGGTCTTGGGTTCCCTGAATGTTCCCTCCCTGCCCCTGCTGTAGGCCCTGTTGACCATGTCCTTTCTTGTGCCTACCCCTCCCCCAGGACAGACTCCTATCAGACTATTGTCACACTTTCCATTAACTGGGTCTCATTTCTGTGTCCCTTTACCTGGGAGAGCGTCTGGCATCTATCAGCCACTATCAACATTTGCTGAAGGAATGAATGAATGAGTGGATGGATGGATGGACACCATTGTTGGGTTGAGGGGGTGTGAAGGCCTCCGCAGTGGTTGGGCTGTTGGGTACAGAAATCCTAGGGTGGAGGGATAGAAGGAATTGTCTCTTGGCAAGAATCTGATGATTGTGGACCGGCTCGCCCTGAGCAGTGGGCTTGGTGACAGCTGGTGTTCAGTGGGTGTTCCGGGGGGCTCGCTGCTCTCTGGCCACTAGGGAAGGCTCTCCAGGCTGAGATCCCCCCTGTGCTGCGGGTCTGCCCACCCATTCCCCGCAGATGGAGGGGAGTGCCTCCTAATCCAGCTTCTCAGAGTGATAAGAAGTCAGGCCCGTCAGCCGCAGCATGTGCCGTCTTGCCCCTGCCCCGGAAGCAGTGATGGACTTTCAGGACGGCCCTTACTGAAGGAGCAGAGTGTGGATTTGGCCTGCCGGTAATGTGTCTGTGGGGTGGGGCTGCGAAAGGCAAGTCAGGGCCAAAGCCCCAAATCATTTTCAGAGGTGTGGGGCAGGTTCTATTGTAGGAGTGGGTTTTGTCAACAGGGGGCCTCCTGCTTTCCCACGCCCGGCAGGGCTTTGTGGAGCCAGTCTCTGTTGAGGAGATAATTGCACAGCCATCTCCCTCTGGGAACTTCCTACCGAGTCCCAAGGAGAGGGACTCCCACACAAGTGATGTGGGCCCTCGGGGTCCCGCAGGCCTTTTGTGCTGGGCAGAAGCTTCCTGGGTTCTCCTGTTGTCACTGGGACGTGTCTCTGCCCTGATGGGCACAGAAAAAGCTCAAACAAGGTGGCAGAACTGACTCGTGGGCTCATGGTGCAGCCAGATTCCTGCAGTGCCCTTGACCAAGGGTGCAGCGGGTGCCTTCTGTAGTGCTTCGCAAGGATGGGCTGGGGAAGGATGTCACGGGGTAGAGAGACTGCCCAGAGGAGACGCAGGATTCGCCTCCCAAGCTGTCAGGAGCAGAGGGTGGCTCCAGCTTCTTGACACACTTGTGAGGCGTGTCCCCAGCAATTTGCTAACCATGCTAGATACACTACAGATGTTTTGTGATTGCTTTAATTTTTTCTTAAAGAACTGATTGATTCCAGGTTTGCTTTTTTATAATGTCACCCTCACTTGTGCTCCCCTACCCGAGTGGGAGTGAGGGGCTGGCCACAGCTGGGCATTGGGCAGACCCCGGCTGCAGGTGGGCCTGGTTCAGGGCCCTGTGCCAGGTGTTGTGGGGGGAGCAGAGTTTCCCAGTCTTCTCTTTCTGCACCTCCCCTTTGCACAGGCTGCTGCAGGGGGCCCCTGGTGAGCCTGGGAGAAGCCACCTGCTTTGTGATTTTCCTGGATCTCAAAAGTGCGTGTTGCTATTTTGAAGGCTCTGAGAAGTCCTGCACTAAAGAAACTTGTTTCACATGGACCCAGCTTTCCTAAAACTCGCATAACATGGAGCATCCGACTCGGAGTGAGAAACTGTTGTTTCCGGAGTGTTAGGTGCTCCAGTAAAAGGCTTGCAAGTTAGCTCTAGTGTCTTCCTGTTAGCTCTGCCTTTGTGTTCCCTGAGGAAATTAAGAGCTGTAACGTTTTGTCCATTTGTTTACAGTTTATTCATGCAGCACCTGCTCAGTGGAGGCAGCTGAAGTGGTTGTCACCCCCATCCATTGTGTAATGAGGACTGCCTTGGGCTGGGGCACTGTGACTCCTGCCCTCTGAAAGGCTGGGATCCAGTCCCTCCCTCCCTCCTGCCCCCTTCAGGAGGCTTTCCCTGCCCCTCCCCTGCCCCTGGGCTGAGGGCTCCTGTCTGCTAGTCCCCCTGTCTGCAGACACCCTAGGCTGGGACCCCTCAGCCTCTCTTGTGTGCCCTCAGGGCACAAGCCCCCAGTTCACACCCTGAACCCAGTCCTGGATGCCACTGGGAGAGGGCAGAGGGTACCCTCAAGGCCACCTGTGCCTTTTCCCTGTACCTCTGAGGATAGAGCCTCCTTTGGCTGCACAGCCGTTGCCGACTTTGGTAGTGGCTCTTTGTGCCTTTGCACGAGGCCAGTCCCCAGATGAAGGATGGGTGGCTAAAGGCAGTGTTGGCCATAAACCTAGAGAAGCAGATAGGGCAGCAGGGCCAAGGCAGCTGTGGGAGGGGCAAGAAGGCCAGGCCTGGGGGTGGGGGCAACGGAGGGGCGCTGAGGGAGAGGGCCGGCTGGCTATGCCCAGGCCAGGGCTGGGAAGGCCCTTAGTAACTCAGGCCCCTCAGGGTGGGGGGATGTGCGCCTGAACCCTTCCCCTCACCAGCCTGTCAGTGACAACCTGGAGCTGCCTTCTCTCCGGGCCCATTAGCGCTTGTCTGGGGAAGGGGCTTCAGGCAGACAGGAGAAGGGGGGTGTCCTGTGGGTCTAGCCAAGCTCCTGCCTAGGGGAGTCAGGTGGAGGTGAGAGGGGGGTTCCTCGGGTGTCTTTGAGACTTCTGTCTCCTTGTGTGTTTGAAGTTTGCTGTCCGATTTTCTTTCGGCGTGTGCCAATGCGGCCCATGGGGGATGACATAGGAGATGACGTGGAGAGAGAATTTGGAATTTAAAAATCGGCATGGAACACACTCCTCCTGGAGTCCCGACGGCATTTGTCAGAGTGATAACGCCTGCTCTCCAAACAAAAGTCCCTCTGTGGACAAGGTCTGGGGACTTCTCTGTGTCTCTTGTGGCTGGATCATGTTTCCTTACACCACGGTGGGGAGGGTTCAGGTTCACGCTGGCGAGGCTGGGCTGGATGAGTCACTCCTGCTGTTCTGCAGCATGTCTGCAGCCAGCTGCCCCTCTGTGACCTCGGCGCCTTCGTCCAGCTGTGGCGCCCGTCTGGACACACCAGTCTCTCCAGGAAATGGGCGGGCGGCGCGTCACTTCCTGCCCCTCAGGCAATGTGAAGAGCAGCCTGCTTGCCCTCCCAGCCTCGTAACATGTACCTGCTCTCTGGGATGCAGAGGGCCTTCGGCCCCACGGCCTCTGACGCCAGGCTCCTCATCTGGGGGCGCAAGGTGGCTCCTGGAGTATCTTCCTGGCTAGTCTGGAGACCTCTGGAGTAAGGGGGCATGGAGGCTGCCTTCAGCAGAGAAGAAAAGGCAGTGGCCAGGAGGGACCACACCTCAGAAACGGAAAGGAAAGGCCCTCCCCCATAGACTGAGGTTCTGTGTTCACTGAAAGTAGGAGAAAGCCAGGGAGGTGGTGAGGGCAGCGGAGGAGCATCAGCTGCATGCTCAGGTGGCATCCTGACTCTGCTGTTTCAGATCTTTGTGCCTGGTGTCTGCATCTGTAAAATGGGGACATAATGGTGCACATCTGCAGGATGATGTTTAGAAGTCACTGAGATAACATGACACGACAGAGTTGGCATTAAAGTAAAATGGCCATCATTGTTATATTATTATATGAATGGATTCTGAAGAGTTCCAGTGAAATTCCTGGGGTTTACCCAGGATTCCAGAGGATTTACCTGGGGGAATTCGCTGCGGAGGGCCCGTTCCCAGGTCTTCAGTGGCACTGGGCAGGAGCCCCGACTGGGGGCGGGTTTTGCGTTCACCTGTTTGTGAGACAGTAGCAGAGGTGGAGCGAGGCTGGCGGCAGGGACACACCTGCAGGAGTTTGGGCGATGGGCTTTCAGTCCCTCACCTGTCCGGTGGTATGATCATGTCCTTCTTGGGGGCTTCGCAAGTGTGAGGCAGGAAACTGCCGGGAAGGCCTGGCGGACGTGTAGCGGGCTCTGACGGAGGGCCGCTCCGTCTCTCCTTTCCACTGAAGGGCGTGCCGGGCCTGGGCCCAGCGGAAGCCCCTTCCTTGGCTGGGAGGCTCTGGGCCAGGCCAAGCCGGGGGCCCCCGAGGAGGTGGCCACAGCATGGCCCGCTCAGAGCACTGCTCGCTTTACCAGGGGTAGAGCAGAGCGCGAGGCCCAGTCCCCACGCGTGCTGAGCAGCGTGCAGGATGAGGGCTGGGTGCAGGTGGGTGGCGTCTGGTGCCCGCGGGCGAGCACGTCAGCGGGGATGCTTTTACTCACGCTTGGCCTCTGAGGAGCCAACCCCCCTCCCTGTCTGCTGCTGGTGAGAGGGTCAAACAATTACGGGTCTCCTCATTTCCAAGCCAACTGGGAAATTAAACCGCATCTCCATCGGAGCACTATTAGTAATTTTCAAGAAAGAGGTAATTGAAAAGAAACTTTTTAATACACTCACCAAATTGGCATGGGGGCACAGGAGCAGCGGGGGCTTCTCCCCACCTTCTCCCAGCCCCCTGGCTGTGAGAGGTCGTGTCCCCACCGCCTCACCCGGGTTGCCCCACCCCTGCAGTGGTGGCCAGCACAGACTCTGGCCCCACTGTCTGCTCCTGTCCAGTGAGCCGCTGTGTGTCCCATAGCAGGTTCTTTGTGTCTCTGAGCCTCTTATCTTCATCTGGAGAAGGGGACTTCAGTAGCACGTAGTGTGGGCGTCTGTGGAGTGAGGGAGATCATGTCTAGGAATTGCTGGGCCCTGGCAGCTGCAGTTTGACTGATAATGCTGCCACCATTGCCACCGTCATCCCCTCTACCACGGTCAGTGCTGCTGGCACACCTCAGGGGGCAGTTCACGTCTGCCCCAGCATTCCTGAACCTCGAATCCACCCCAGGCTCTTCCTCCCCAAACTCTTTTTACTCCTGACTGAGCCACGTATCTGGCATATTTTTTATTAAAAGCTGCAGCATCAGTCGCGGTGGAATAACAGTGTTGCCACTAACGCTAGTGATCACAGGAGCTCGCCCCCATGCCAGACTCTGCCTCGCACCCCTGTGTGCTGTTTGGCCCTCTCCTCACAGCTGCCCTATGCAGCAGATTTACCCCCAGTGCACAGAGGAAGATGCCAAGGCAGAGCTGACGTGCCCCGCACAGCAGGATTGCTGGTGAGGCCACTGAGCTTTGCTGGCAGGGAAGGTCTGGTGCTCTGGCGGCTGTCTGACTACAGGTGTGACGATGTGCCTTCTGTCCAGCTGGCCTGCTGCTGCCGGAGGGCAGAGACTACAAAACCCACGTCTAAGCCACTGCTGAGACCGTCTACACGGTGACTTGTTGAACGATGACGAGCCATTTCCACTGCCTTTGAAGTCAGGCCAATGTGAGTCCCTCAGCAGAGTGACTTGAGCATCTGCCTCCATCTGTGCCTCAGTTTCCCAACTATGGAGTGGTGGTCGTTGTTCTTGCTGTGCAGGGCTATCATGGAGATGAAATAATAGTGGCTACTTGGACAGTGCCTAGACCTAGAGTGTGTGTGAGGAGAACACAGCGGCCCCGCTCCTCCCTGCATGGAGGGCTTGAAGGAGGCCATGTCAGCCCCTCCTCCCCTGCCCGTGGCTGGATGAGCTCATGCTGGCACAGGCCTGGAGCTCCTTCTCAGGCCTGCGGCCATGCTCCCAGGACGTCAGGGCCTGGGTCCGCCTCCTGCACAGCGGCCCCGCCACATGTGTGTGTTGAGCCCTGCAGGCTGCAGCTCTCGGGGTGGGCTCTCTGGGAAGGTGGGCAACCAACATTTGACATACGGGTAACGTGCCTGGGGAGCGGACCATTCGTTTAGCTGCTTATTTGTGCAGCCAGGAATTTTGGGGGCCTTCTCCAGGCTGGCCAGGCCTTACTCCTGGGGCTTCTCAGTGATGAAGAGATGTAACCAGGTTCCTCATCTGAAAATGATCCTACGGCGTGACAGTCTCTAACAGGAGGCAGCTCCTCCCTCCCAAGTCTACCGCCTGCCTCCAGAATCCACGCTGACTTCGGAGCCCCCACTTGGCACCCAACTTGGTGTCTGTCGCCAGCACCTGCAGCCAGTGTTGATTGAATGAGTGGGCAGAGCTGTAGGTAGGAGGACTAGAGAGTCAGGAGAGGACTAAAGCGAGCAGGCCCCTTACCTTTTGGCGAGCCCAGAGCCAGTGCTGCCGAAGTCCAGTGGGCCCTTTCTGCTGCAGGGTGGAAGATTCCAGGGCCCTGGGTGCCTGGTGCCTGGGGGCACCCTCTGAACCTCAGTACCCTATGCATTTAGCACCTTCTCTCCTGGCATATGTCTCTGCCCAAAGACCCTTCCAGGCCCCAAGACCTGGCCCAGCCCTCCCAGCTGCTGGGGGATCGTCTACACCCACCCTGGGTGACAACAAGGGCTTAGCACTAGGTCCCGCTGCTGCAAGTGTAAACCTCATGGTTTCTGAGCTCTGGAGCTGGCCTTCTAGGAAATAACTGCCCCGAGTTAGCAAAGGCAAATTCAGAGACTTGCCCCTGTGGTGCTCATGTGTGTGTGTGCGTGTGTGTGCACGCATGCTGTACTGCTGTGTGAGAGCGTGGGTGTGTTAGGGTGTGACTGTGCTGCGGCCCATGTGCATTTGTGAATGTAGGAGTGTGCACTGCTTGTGTGTGTCTGGGCATGCATTTGCATGTGAGTGAGTTTCTGGTTGTGTGTTGGTGAGTGGTTCTGCCTGTTTGGGAGTGTGTGTCTGATTGTGCATGGGTTCTAAGTGTGTTAGTGTGTGGAAGGAAGTGTGCGTACATGTGCACATGCGTGATGTGTGGGCATACCCTCCAGAAGGCCACGTGGCTGGACAGGTCCTGGCTGACGAGTGTGTGCACGCTGCCTCCTGCCCCCTCACTCTGGCCCTGAGAGGGAGGGAGCTGCTGGGTCATGCCGACTGGAAGGGACCCAGTGCTTGGTTCTCCAGGCCGCAGCCCTGGTGGTCCGACTCCAGGCACCACTCGCTCTGTGTTCTGGTTGTATTGAGGGGCCAAATCACATAGAATACAGTTTGGTGGCCCCCGTATGAGGCTCCCTGACCCTCAGCTTCCACATTCTCAGCCCCCCAACATGGCCTCTGTGCTCCCTGATGGCCGGCCACCCCCTCTTGCTGGAAGGCCTCCCTGCCCCCATCTCCACATACCATATGGGCAGCCCAGCTCCCTCTGGGCCCAGCTCCAGCACTGAGGACGATTTCCCTGTCCATCTTCCCAGCTGCACCAAGAATGCACTGAGAGTAGGGGCAGCCCTTGTCTTTGTGTCCCAGCCCGGTGCCCGGCACAGCTCTTGAGGCTCTCAGGAGCTGTTGCTGCATGAACGACACCGGACAGGGTACTCCGTATTTGGGGTTTGGGGTGCAGGTGCTGGAGCACAGCCACGTGCTGCCTGCTCCCCGATGGGCAGGTGAGTTGAGGCAGGAATGATACAAGGTGGGACCTGGGTGCAATTTCTGACCTGCTCTTCTCCTGCTGTGTGGTCTTGGACCGGGTAGCGAATCTCGGGGATCCTCAGTTTCCCCATCTTGAAAATGGGCTGGTAGCCCACAGAGCGTTGTATGGCTCAGGGAAGGTCACCAATGGAAAGTGCTCAGCAGCGTGCCAGGTGTCTGGTGGGCATTTCCTAAGCATGATTATTATTATTGTTGGGGCCCAGTCCAGATCCTGCCTACCTGCCAGGCTGCTGTCCACACCCTTAGACTGCCGAGTCTGAGTTAACTCTTTTGTGCCGAGACCCTGGCTGTGACCTCCATTTCTGCCCTGCTTGCTCAGGCCTGGACCCACCAGGAATCCTCGTTTTGCCTGGTCGCATGTGGCTCTGTGGCAGTGAATCAGAGAGAGTCTTTGGAAAGCCTGCCGGAGTGAACTCGAAAGGGCAACTGAACTTGGTCCTGCCCCGGAGTGCCGTTCATGGGCTCTGCATGAGTCCTGGCTTTGCAGGGTCTCAGCGGGCTGGCACAGAGGGTGGTGGCCGGCAGCTCAGGGCTAACCTCAAGCAGTGCCCTTCCCTGCACCCAGCGGCCCCTCAGTAGGTGTCCAGTGGTGCAGCCAGGGCCGGCACTGGGCTTGGGGCGGATGCTTGCCTTGCCCCACCAGCTCTGTGACCACGGGCAAATGGCTTCGCCTTTCTGAGCCTTGGCTTCCAGATCTGTAAAATGACCGGTGAGGCTGGCTTGTTACCAAGGGTCGGTCCTTTCAATTTAGAAGGAGTCCTGTGATTCTAAGGGATCAGTTAAGGGCCTTTCCTTTTCTCAAAGACTTTTACAGGGCCCTGTGAAGACAGGACACATACTACTGGAAGCCAAGTGCTCTGAAGAGCAGTGCGACTTAGTGTGGCTCCAGCTGCTGCTCTGGCTGGGAGGCCGTGTGTCCTTGTGCAGGGGCCCAGAGCTGTCTCGGGGGGCCTTCTGTCCATCCCAGCGTTGGGCTGCATGATATGCACCTTGTGGTGGGGGCGGTGGCTGTGACCAGCGGTGCTCATCTGCTCAGCCAGGAGCTCAGTCTGTTTCCTTTCAGGGGGCCTGCTGGGCTTGCTGGACCAGGACTTCTCAAAGTTAGGAGGAGAGTGGAAGCCGGTGACCGAGTTGGCTGTGTGGCCCTCTTCTCCTCCCTCCCGAGGAGGGCCTCCAGGGTGGAAGCCCACTGTGCTTGCAGACTGCACACTCATATTTTATGTCTGCAGTGCTTGGATTTTTACAACTGTCTCCCAACTGGCCAACCTGCTGCCGGGCCACCCCCATTTCCAGAGTGGTCCCTGTCAAATGCTATGTGGTCATGCCACACCCTGGCTTAGGCCCCCTATTGCCCACACACACAGGTGGAGGACCATGGAGGGTGGGTTTTGTCTCCTGGGCTCGGGCAGTTTGGTTGGTAGAGCTGATGGAGGCCCCGAGTGAGAAGGACACCAAGGGCTGCTGGGGAAAAGTGCTGGGATTGATTAGCAATGCCTGCCATGGACTGAGAACGGGTTGCCACTGCTGGTCCTGTGCACACTTCAGGACAAGATACTGTTCACATTCTTAGGTCACTCCCAAGGGCACCCCCTCTGGGGAGCCTTCTCTTCCCCTCTCCAGTTCCCCAACTCTCAGTATCCTATTGTGCAGGTCATTACTGGTCTCCTTGGTCTTTCTTCCCACTCTGCAAAGCCTTGGGCACAGAGCACCATTCATTTCGCCATCCACAGGGGCTGGTGTGGTGTGGCACCCAGGGAGCACTCCGTAAATGACACTGGGAGTGTTTTTACTGGAAACGGTTAATTCTGAGTCCCAGGAACACCCAGGCTTAGCTGTAGGAAGGAGCCCTGCTGAGCCACTGCAGGCCTGGCCACGGGCGCAGAGGCTCCTGGCTCTGCATACCTGACACTTGGCACTTGCTGGAGAGGGGACAATTAGTATCTTCTGCTTTGGACAAATGTTTTAGCGTATATCTTTAATAATTATAAACAAACAGTCCATGCTCAGGTGGTAATGTGGAAAGTTCTGGAAAATATAAATGAAGAAGGAAAAAAAGGCACGGACCATGCCGTTCTTCAACGGCAAGGACGGGTGGCAGGCACGTTTCCTTCCAGGGCCCCTGCTCCAGCAGGGTTAAGTCAGCCTCTTGCGTTTGCAGCTTTGCATCCTGATTCCTTGCTTAATATTATATTATTATGCAGATCTGTAAATATTATTTTCAGTGACTAATATCCCATCATTTGGACGTGATTTGCTGTGACTACTTAACCAGCCCCTTAGTTTTGGCCGCTTGGAGTTGTTTTCACGATTTTGACAAAATGTGCTTTCCCGTGACAAACAACTTTGTGCGTGGCAGCTTCCGAGGTCTTTCTGTGGCGCAGATTGCTCCAAGTGGAACAGTGGGTCGGAGTGGGAACATTGTTTAAGGCTTGAGAAGTTTTTTAAGGCACTTTTGGGGAAAAGGGGAAGAGAGAGCCAGTCTTGGAGCGTAGGCCTGTAGCATGGGGCGGGTTAGGATATTGGTGTGCCCAGTGGTGAGCGGCCTTCTGGGACTCCGCTTTTCTGAAAGAGGAAAACAAGCTGTGCAGCCTGAGCGGGGAAGAGTCCCGCGCATTATGTGTGGCATCCTGTCACCCGCGGTGACAGCTCAGGCAGGGATGGGAAAGCCACTGGGGGCTCCTCACTCAGGCTGCTCAGCTGACACGCTGACGTGCCCCTCATCGCCTGCTTCCGGATGCTGTGCCAGGCCCACTGCTGTCTCTTGCTGCCGCTGGCTGTGCTGGGCCTGCGTTGGTTGGCGCTGAAGAGGGACGATAGACACTGCTCTCCCCTTGTGCACCTGCCTTCAGGCGGCCCCCAGTTGGCTGTGGGGTGGCGGAAGTGGCCAGGTCAGCAGAACTGCGCGTGCAGGCTTGTGAAGACTGTGACGCAGGCGGCACAGCCTCGGGGCTCAAAGTGGGGCAGGAGGATGAGCTGGGTGAGGCCAGGGCCCCTTCGTGGAGGGGTCGAAAAGCTTGAATGGTGTTGGAGGACCAGTGGGAGCTTGCTGGGGCTGGGTCCCCTGACCAGAGGGACCTCACCCTCCTTCCTTCCTGGGCCTTTCCTCCTCTCTTCCCCACTCCCATCACCCCCCACCCTTCACTTACAAGCATCCTGATTTTGATGATCTAGAAGAGTGTAGTAAGTAACGTTGAGGCTGCTCCCCCGCTGCCTGTCCAGATCTAACCCAGAGCAGGCCCTCAGCCCCCCACTGAAAGGTACAGGTGGAAAGATGCTTTGCTGAGAAATCTGGCAGCCGGCGGGTGCATTTCAGGTGAAGACTTCTTTTCTATTTTTATTTTTTTTGGTAAATAACTGCTTTATTGAGATATAATTCACGTACCATAAAATTTTCCTCTTTAAAGTGGTTTTTAGAATATCAACAAAGTTGTGCAACCATCAGCGCTATCTAAATCACTATCACCACTGTCTAAATGTTCTAAACATTTTTATCAACCCTAAAAGAAACCCCGTACTCATCAGCAGTCACTCCCCACCCCGGCAATCACTAATCTACTTCCTAAGATGACATCTTTTTGTGTGTATTAATTTGCACAGATTCTTAAACAGGAAGTTGAGAATTGATAGCCTGTGCTCTGTAAATGCCTTAGGCCTACCCTCTGTTTTAAAATTCAGGAAATTTGAAATATAACCCCCCATCCCTGACTCTTTGGAGAGTTGAGCACACTGGGCCCTTGTCCTTGCCTGGGAAGAGCCGGCAGAAGGGAGCAGCGCTGCCTGTTTTCAGCAGGACCCCTGGGCTCTAGTTTGCCTCTGTCCTCACCACCCCCCATTGCCCCCGGCTGCCTGCTCTCTCTGGGAATTGGCAGCCCTTGCTTCCTTCAGTGGATGGCACATTGCCAGCTGTTTCCTGGCCTTTCCACCCCAGACCCTATTCTGCCCATAGCTCGGTTTCTGTGAGAGCCCACCTGACTCATGCCAGGCTTAAAATCTCTTTTCCCAAGAGCAGAGCTGTGTGGGAGGTCAAGGAACCATCCTCTATGTCCAGCTCTCCACCTAGAAATGCTGCCCCTTGCCAGGGCCAGCGGACACTGGGACATGGGTGTGCTGGGACCTTGCTGTCCCTCCCACCCCCCTGCTTGTCACCTGCCCTTCCATGACAGGTCCTCTGCTCCACACTAATTTTAGCTCTGTGTAGACATGAGCCTGCTTAGCATTTCAAGCCGTTTAACCTGCTGTGATTGAAGCTGTGGCAATTAAATTTTAATTGAGATGCACGCTGCTTAAGCAGACACAAGACAGCTACAGCCATTGCTAATTAATTTTCTTCCGAAATGACAACATTTAATAATTATGCTCCATGGCGCTCATGTTATTTATATAGCCTTCCCTCTCCCGGTGCCATTCAGTGGTATCCATCCAGGGCTAGGTGGTGGTGTTCTCGTGCATGCCTGCTGTGATAGCTTCTGATCAGAACAGCAGGTTATGCTCCGCAGGTGAGCAAGACACCTTTCCTGGTGTTCGGAGGAGCCCAGCGGTGTCCGCCATGGAGTGGAGGCACCACGCTCCCTGTGCACCTCTCAGCAGAGCACCGAGGGATTCTCCCAGGGTTCTCCCCACAGAGTAGTTAAGGGCACCTGGTTTGTTCAGCTAGGGAATGGCCTCTCCAGTTAAAAAATCTGGTCCTCCGCGGCAGGACAGCAAAGTGCTGCAGAGCCTGGGACCCAGAACACCTGGAGGACTGGGGTTTGAAGTGTGAGCATGCGCAAGCTTCCTCAGCCTCCTCACCTGTAAAAGGGAAAAGCAGTGCCTCCCTCTGGGGGGATGTGGGCTGGCAGGCCACGTATGTGGCGCTGGTGCAGGGTGTGGGCCAGAGGCATGCCCAGCCACGGAGTAGCAGACCTGCCCCTTCCCCTGGGGTCTGTCACTTGGTTCCGCAGCCTTTCCTCGGTTCACCGTGCCCAGGGGCTAGGACTGTCCCATCAGAGAGTCAGGGCCCCAGCAAGCACCCTGAGGTGGGGGGTGCCCTGGATGCTGTTTTTCCAGGGATGGAAGCTGCTGAACCCAGGCCACGCCCATCAGGCGCCCGGGCAGGGGAGGGAAGAGATGGGGGAGGCGATGGCGTCGAGCACCTGCCGGGCACTGGGTCTTGACACACTTGATCTTCCCAGTGCGGGTCATGTGATTCCTTCTTTCTAGGTGGGAAACTGAGGCTCAGAGAGGTTGGGTTACGCAGCTCCTAAGACGCGCTGTTAGCTTTGGAATCCAGCTCCGCCTGACTCTCCAGTCTGTCAGCTTCTAGGGGAGCCCAGTGGGCTCTGGGAAGTCTGGTCCTGAGTCAAGTTGCCGTCCTGGCCTGCCTGCTCGCCCCGGCGCACTTGGTGGCTATTTCTCCTGTGGTTCTGTCTTTAGGCTTTGGGCCTGCTCCCCTCCCCTAGACTTGCCTGCCTGGGGCGGTGGGGGGGCTCTGATTTGGGTTGGGGGCACCACAGGGAGCCTGAGGTGGCAGTAGAGGTCACGTGGGTGGAAGGGTGGGATGCAGGGGCCTGGCCAAGACCTAGGACTTACCCCTGAGCTCTGGTCCCTAGGTGCAGCTCGCCTCTGTGAGGCTGAGAGTCCGGAGGAAGTGGCCGTGTGGGGGGCCGGGGGCCTGGGGCTGAGCCGGTGGAGGACCCTGGCAGCCTGCTCCTAGAGGGCCAGAGGGCGAGTGGGGATGTGCGGGAAGGGGCCAGCAGTGGGGGACCACCTCTGGGCCAGCCCTGTGTGGGGTGGGCAAGGGGTCCAGGGGTCTGCATGGAGCCTGAGCGAGGGCCTCTCCCACCTAAGAACTCCCACAGCTGAGAGTGCTGTCTCTGGAAGGATCCACCTGCCAGTCTCCAGCATTGCAGGATGGGTGCCCAGCAAGGGCAGTGCTGCTGGGGGGTGTGTGTGCGCGTGTGCATGGATGTGCGTGAGCGAGTGTGTGACTGTGTGAGCATGTGCGACTGGATGTGTGTCACTGTGTGTGAGCATGCGTGTATGAGCGTGCAAGCGTGAACCAGTGTGATTGTGAATGTGAGTGTGAAGTGTGTGTCTTTATGGGTATGTGGCTATGATAGCATGAGAGTACAAGCATGTGTATGTGTGGGCCAGTGTGTGCATGTCTTAGTGTGAGTGCTGTGTGATGAGTTCACGTGTGAGTGCGGGTGTGAAGCGAGTCTGACTGTGATAAGGGAAGGCGAGGTGGGAAGGGAAGGGGAGGCGGTGGCATGAGTCCCCATCCGTCCAGTGCTCTTTGCCGCAGCCCTGGTGTGGGGTGTGGGGCTGCAGGTCCCGCTCTGCTGTCCTTCTCCATGCCCCAGAGCTGGGGTTTGCAGCACTAGATGTGGGGGAGCCCCCCGTGGACATGCAGACCTGTGACCTGCACCCGCAGAACCAGGGAGAAGTGCGGCAGCAGCTGCAGATAAAACTTAGGAGGTCTCGGCAGACATTTATTGAGAGGGGCTCCCGTTGCGGGGACAGTGCAGAGTGGCCTGGGGTATCTGCTGCCTGAGACTTGGCCGTCAAGGCTGTGCATCTGCGCCCAGGATGGAATGCTGGCCCCAGTGTGGACAGGGCGGGGAGGACAGAGACTTTCTGGGTGCAGAAGTTGCTGAGGGGCCATGGGAGTCAGGCATCTCCCACTGGGCGGGACCCACGCAGGGCCCAGCTGTGCTGGTGGCATTGAACATCAGATTGGCAGTGCACTGCCAGCTCAGCGTGATGTGACGGGGCAGGACTTGTTTTTGTCCAGAGGAGGGAAGGTGGCCAAGCGCCCACCAGAAACAGAGCCTCTGCCACCCAACTGATGGCTCTCCTGCCGAGGCCCCGCGGCCTCCAGAGCTGATGGCCATGGGAGAAATGCCGGTTTCTTTGGCAGCCCGGGCTCCTCCTCTGTGCCTCAGAACTGGAGGCTAGCTCCTCCAAGCATGTCCCTCCTCCCCTGTGACTCAAAATGCTCCCCTTGTCTGTCCAGATTCAATCCCAGCAGCTCACGCCGTCACCCACACAGCCAGAGAAAATAATCAGGGGAGCACAGTGGGTTACCTGCCAGGCTCCCAGGGCAGGTGTTGTAGGGCTGAGCCGAATCCTGGCCCCTGTGACGGCACATGTGAACAGCACAGACAGATGCTCTGCCTGGGTTCTGGGACTTCTGAGGGGCTGGCAGGCGGGAGCGTCAGATTCTACGTGTGGCTGGTGGAGTGAGACAGGCTGAAGTCACCTTAGGACCTGTCTGCCTGTGTTCACTGGCTACGCAGCAGGCTGGGGGCATGTCCAGGTGGGCAGGGCACAGAGGGCTTCTGCATGGCAGGACGATGCCAGGGAATCTGGCACCCCTCAGCATGCAAACCCAGGGCCTCCAGCCTGCTTGTCTTGCTGTGACAGGGAAGCCACCAGGTTGGCTGGGAAACACGAGAGCTTTGTAAAATACGCTCCTGGTTTTGTCAGTGGAAGTGTTGGGTTGAACTAGAGGAGGGGGTCATTGAGATCAGCCCACACTTGATTTGGGCACTTGGGCCACCAGCCTTTACTGAGGGACGGGATGGGGATGCTTCAGGAGAAACTGGAAAGTGGAGGCTCTCAGGGCAGCGCAAGGCTCAGGGGAGAGCATAGACTTCCCCTCCCTGTACACCCACCCCCTTCCTGTGCACGGTGAAAACCGAGGTAACATCTACTGTGCGTTGTACCAGCGTGCGCTGAGTGCCTATGCGCACTAGCTCATGCGAAGCATTTACAGGCAGACAGATGGACGTCTCCCTACTCTGAGAAGTCAGCGTTATTAGCCCGTTTTACAGATCAGGAAACTGTGGCCCAGGAAGGTTGAACAGTTTTCACGGTCCCATATGGAAGGCCAGCTGGCCCCATTGCCTCCTAAGACAAGCTGTTACCTTTGAGATCCCACTGACAGTTGGTCTTGCACCAGGGTGTGTGTCAGTGCCTGGCCAGGGCTGGGCCGTGGGGAGAACCTCCTGCAGCTAGTTCCTGGCTTAACAGGCCCCCAAGGGCAGCTTTGCAAGCTGCAGGTGTTGAGCACGGTGGTGCTTGGATGACAAGGTGCCACAGAGTCCACGTGCCTGACTTGGAGAAGGAGCTGGAGGGGACCGGCCTGCAACGCGGCCCAGGAGATCGGAGCCATTGCCCAGAGGATCTGGGCCTGAGGTGACTTCTGCCCTCTCTGCTCAGCAAGAGGATCTAGACTCTCGTGCTTTGATCACAATAATGGTTGACATTTACTGAGGGCTTTGTCCGTGCTAGGCGTACCATGTCCATTATCTGACTTACCCTTTATGGGGGGCGGGGGCCAGGGGAAAGTGAGGCACAGAGACGTTAACTAGCTTACCCAAGGGCACAAAGCGGATAAGAGGCAGGGTTGGAGTTAAACTCTAGGACGGCCTGACTGCTAAGCCTCAGGCCTAACCATCGTGCTGTCCTGCCTTCTCAGGCCAGCACTGGCTGCTCCTGGCTCTCTTCTCCTCCTCAAACCCAGGAGAGTGCAGTCCGCACTGTCTCAGCTCAGAGAGTGTTTGTGTGTGTGTGTGTGCATGTTTGAGTGTGCGTGTGCGTGTGTCATGGCTGTATCTGTGTTTAGGCAAACAGGGAAAGAAAACAACACACGCATCCTTTCCAGCCCACTAGACATCACTGCATGGTGAAGGAATGTGGATTTAGCACAACGGTTTTTCTTCATGGCATGTAAATACCTTTGGGTTTCTCGGTTCTCAGGAAGGCGTCTATTACTCAGGTCTTACTTAGCAGTTATCACTGAACAGGGAAGCCAGCATGGCACGCGTGCGCACTCACACCCATGAGCACACGCCCTCTGGAGCTAGAAGGCAGACTCTCCTTGAATTCAGATGAGGCAGACGTGTTGAGACCAAGGGCTCCTTGCTGAGCTCCAGCCAGGTTGGGAGCCCCGCCTGCACCGTGAGCAGGGCCATCTAGGTTCCTTTTTCCTGATGAGCAGAAACGACTATCTCTACTGAAGCGCAGGGTCCTGGCTGCGCATCCCAGTGCTGGGCATGAACGGAGGGGAGGGAGAGGGTAGGGAGAGGGGAGGGAGAGAAGCTCAGCACGGCCTAAGGCAGAACGCTTTTCCTGTGCAGTGGGGGGCGTCATTCGCTCCCTCTGCTGCAGGCAGGGTGGTGTTGGGTCTGAGGGGGATGACTGGTGGGGAGACTTGTAGCAGGTGTCCTGTGGAATAGATGGTGTCACTGACAACTATAGATGTGCAAACCGCAGCTTGGAGAGGTGAAGCCTCCTCCCAAGGTCCTCCGGCTGGTAAGTGGCAGAGCAGAGCCTGGGCACCTCACCTGCCAGACCCTGGCCAAGCTTCCCCTCCCTTCCCAGGAGGGTGCTGTGCGCTTGGCTGGGGCGTCACATTGCCCTCTCTGACAGTGCTTCTCGGGTGAGCCCCTTCCACGTGCTCTGGGAGGAGGCGTGGCCTCCAGCAGCTGCGTACAGATGGATGACCTTGCCTTTCAACGGGAGTTTCAGTGACAGTGACACGTGCTGGTGGGCCTGCCCTTCAGCCCACCCTCACAGCCAGTGCCTCCCCCAGGGTTTAGAAACTGCAAAGTCAGGAGTTTGGTTGGGGGTAAATTAGGGGCTTGTGGGGGCCCTGAGAGCCGTCTGCCATAGGCCGTCAGTTTGCAAAGTGCCGGGGAGCATTTGTCGTGATGTAAAACCTTGCTATGTGAATTCCACATTGAATATATTGTCCCTTTTTCAAAACCCTTCAGTGGCTCCCAGCACCTGGGAAGAAAACCCAGACTTGTGGCTCGGCACGTGCTCTCCTTCACTGTGTCCCAGTCCCTGGCTCTTCTGCTTGCTGGCTCCAGGGAAAGACCTGCACATCTCAGTGCTAGGCTCACCTTTTGCCTCCAGGCCTTGCCAGGCTGCTCCCAAGGACTCACCCTGCAGCCTGGGATCAGATGTCACTGCCTCCAGGAAGTCCACCGTGCTTTTCTACATGGCAGTGCTTGGCACACACGGTGCCTACTGCTGCCTGTCTGCCTTGCTCTGAGAGCGCCAAGGGCAGGCTCCAGGTGTGGGGTCCTTTTCTGTCCCCAGGGCCTGGCCTATTGATAAGTGCTGGCCAAAGGAGCACTTTGAAAACAGATGGGGTGGCGTGCCAGTAAGAGAGCCAGCAGCCAGGCTGTGGTGGACACTCCCTCTCCTGGTTCTTCCCTCGAGCCACTCAGAGCTGAGCCAGTGGGATCAGGGCTGCCCCAGACCTAACAGCACCCCACAGTGGCTTGCTTCTGAGACCTCCGCTTTCCCGTGGCTGCGGCTTCAAACCCTGGGCAGCAGTCAGCTCCGGCTCCGGCTCCCCACCCCGACCCCGGTTCCAGCGTGGAGCCCAGAGCTAAGGGCCTGGACGTGTCCACTCTGACACGCTGCGGTTAGAGACGTGGTTCTCTCGCTCCCAGCAAAGCCCCATGAAAACTTTTTGGAGGATTTTCCGTCATATTTCTAAGCTGTGTTACAGCATCAGGAGGCTAGTGGGGCAACCCCACCCCACCTCCGTCTGCAAATGTTGAGGTTGTCGGCCCACGACAGTCGTGGCATCCTCAGCTGTCCTGGAGCTTGGAGCTGGCTCACCCCTGCCCCGGCACATCTGAGTCCTCGGTGGCTGTGCCCACTTCTGGGCCTGCTGGGAGGATGAGCTGAGAAAACAGGAGCTGAGCCCCTAGCAGGGGCCAGGCCTGCAGTGCTGCTGCATGGCCTGGTCCTGCCCCAGCCTCCCTGCCCAGCACTCAGGGGCAGTCCCTTGAGTGGGGAGGAATGTGGGGAGTGGCCTCTATCAGGCGGGGGTTCCTGACTCCTGAGAGGCATGAGGCTGGGGCTTTGGGGCCAAACCCAGGTGGGCAGAGGTGCACTTCCCTCCTTTTTCTCCCTTGTCCCGCTGGGGTCAGAGCACAGGAAGCAGCACATCCCCCGCCCCCAATTCTGAGGCCTGGGCTGTTCCCCTGGGACTGGCTGAGGACATGGTCAGCTTCTTCTGAGATTTCTCCTACATCCTTTTCCTTCATGGTCAGAAGTAAGGGTAGATTTGTAGTTTCTCTTATTATTTTCTTTACATTCATTAACGAATAGCATTTTAATGGAAAAAGCAGAATGACCTTTACGTTAAAGGACCAAAAACCTAGTATTACCGCCAATCCTATCATCCTAACGCAAGATTCTTTCCCCCATACATTGTCTCTCCCTTGTACGTATGGTTCATTTTCCTAGATGCAACTATAGTGTGCTTTCAATTTTATTTTATTTCTACGTATTGTATAATCTTAAACATTTATATACTTCTCCAAGTCTTTCCAACAATGACTTAAAACAGCTGCATTCTGTCCCATTGTGTTGCTGGGATAGCAATACATTAAAAACGATTTCCCTCCTGTTAAACATGTAGGTCATTGTCAGGGTGTTATGAGTGTAGTTAACCCTGCGGTGAACACCTTCCATGTTTCTTATCTGTGACGGCGTCGTTGAGGCAGGCTGGGGACTTAGCAGATGCTTTGTGGCAGGCGGTGGCCTGGCAGCAGCCACTGGGTTAGGTCTCGTTTGGTTTAAGCGCCTTTTATGTGTGGGGCGCAGCGCTAGATGTTTTTTTTTTTTTTTGAGACAGGGTCTCACTGTGTTGCCTGGGCTAGAGTGCCGTGGCGTCATCCTAGCTCACAGCAACCTCAAACTCCTGGGCTCAAGCGATCCTACTGCCTCAGCCTCCCGAGTAGCTGGGACTACAGGCATGCGCCACCATGCCCAGCTAATTTTTTCTATATATTTTTAGTTGTCAGATTAATTTCTTTCTATTTTTAGTAGAGACGGGGTCTCGCTCTTGCTCAGGCTGATTTCGAACTCCTGAGCTCAAACAATCCACTCGCCTTGGCCTCCCAGAAAGCTAGGATTACAGGCGTGAACCACCGCACCCGGCCTCAGCGCTAGATGTTTTGTAGTCACGAACCCATTTGTAACAATCCTGTAGTCCAACTACCGGCTCCATTTCCATGGAGAGACGGCGAGCTGTGGAGAAGCCGAGTCACTTGCTCACGATTTGTAGCAAGGGGCTAACGCAGGCTTCAGATCCGTTGCTTCATCACACTGCCTCTTCACAGCGTAAGGTAGTGAGTCCCCCATCCCTGCGGGGGGATAGTCAGGACAAGCTTGGATGATGAAGTGTCTGGAATACGTTGGGTCAGGGTTCCTCAACGGGGCATCATAGACATTCTGGCTGAATAATTGTCCATTTGTGGGAGACTGTCTTGGTCACTGTTGGATGTTTACCAGAGTCCTTGGTCTCTACCCACTGACTGCCAGTAGAACAACTTGGAGACAATCAAAAATGTCTCCAGACATTGCCAAGTGTCCCCTGGGGGGGGGGGGGGGCAAATTCACCCGCAGTTGAGAACTGCTGCTAAGAGGGCTTCTGAGGTCGACTGCTGGCTCTCTTAGGATCTCTGGGACCGCCAAGAGGCTCCCATGCCTGGCGGCCCCTTTAGCAGACTGTGTCTCCATCAGTGGGTGGTTGATTGGAAGGACTTGGCCTGGGGCCATCGTGCAGAGTCAGGGGATCTGGGCCCAGGGGAAGGAGGCCAGACCACCTCTTCTGTATGCGGACCCAAAGTTGGGTCACGTGTCCTTGCCATCATCAGCTGTGCCCTGGGGCAGGGAACCCAGCTCCCAGTAATGATCTTGGGTGGCAGTCTCATAACCAAGGGCACCTAAACCTGTTACCCCCTCTGTGGCTTCTTGCCAGTTGGAAGGACTGACTCTCTGGAGTGAGGAAGTCCCATGTGGCATCCTGGCTTCCCATGCGGGCTGGGGACATCCCTGAGCACCTTTCCAGGGAGAGCTTGACGTGGGGAGCCCAGAGCTGAGCCCGCCTGTGGCACTCTGACTCACAAAGCCAGGCCGCAGTGGGGGCTGGCAAGAAGGCTTGATTTGCAGGGCTCCTGGTAGATTGGACTTTAAAGAGCACTCCCATTTCCTCTCCGGAAGCCTTCAAAAGGCCCCGAGAACAAAAGGGGCTTGATTGAGTGTGCCTTGGAGAGCATCCTCACCGAAAGGAGAGGGGAAAGAGCAAGCAGCCGCTACAAAGGCACTTAATCCTGCACAGGGTGTCGTGCCAAGAAACCCCGAAGTGCTGGAACAAGCCGGGAGATGTGCTCTTTTCATCAGGAGGGTGTGGACCGGCAGGTAGAGCCAAGGACAGTGGCAGCAAAAGGGCACAGAGTATTTGGCACCTTGCTCCCCTCCCCCCTCCAGCCCTCTCCACACTGCAGCCCCCTTGACTTAGAGAAAATAACTTTTTATATGAAAACCACTTAAGGTCTGACTTTATTCTAGGGCAGCTTGCATTTTAATAGACTGTTCTTGAAAACTAACAAGCTTCAAAGAAATGACTCTCTAATGGTAGAATTTCAGATACGGAGTGGGGTGATTTATTAAGTATTTATTTAGCCAGTGAGATCTGTCTGGCACCTTCCCAGATAGGAGCAACTGGCTAGGCTGCAGTTTCCTGTCAGGCGTTTGGGGTCAGTTAAAGAACCTTTATCAGCCATCTACTAGGTGGCAGCCATTGGGGGACACAGTGTCGGGGGACGGTGTCTTTGGAACACTGGAGACAGCTGAATTTGGGACAGTGGGTTCACTTTGATGGCTGTCACTCATGGCATGTTTACTGAGCGGTGACTGTGTGCCAGGTGGGGTGCCAGGGGCTGGGGATGAAAGTCAAAGAGCTGAACCTTCCAGAGGTGCAGGCGGTGAAGCAGACAGGTGAAACCTCACCACGAGCTGTCCTCTTCTGTGCCCAGGCTGACGTGGGGAGCGCCGCGCCCTGCCTGGGGCAGGAGGGCTGGGACAACAGACGTTGGAGCTGGGAGGGAGTCGACCCTGGCCTTTGCTTTGAAGGAGTTAATCAGATGGGAGGGGGAGGTTCTGGGTGGGGGAGAAGCATGAGTGCAGAGGCCTGACAGGCAGTGTCTGGGGGTTGCAGGCTTCTAGAAACACCATAAAGGGTGAGGGCTGAGTTGGTGGGAAATGGGGCCAAGGAGGCAGGGCGGGCACAGGCCTTGGGGGTTCATGTGCCCAGATGTGGAGTTTGGATGTTATTCTGCAGGCAGTCGGAGCCTCAAAGGGTGCGTGCTCACCCATCTGCCAGACACTGACCTCCAGGACTGAGCCACAGGGTCCCTTGTGTGCCCTGCCTCCTGCTTGCTGCCCAGACACTGCCGTCTGTCTGCCGTGGTCCCCTCTGCTGTCGCTGACCTTTCTGGAGCCGACCTGTTCTGACTTTGAAAGTACTCATTCATCCCTTCCCCCAAGGAAGACTTTCCTGATTTCCTCAGACTAGCCCAGGTCCCTGGGCTGCAGGGAGGCACGGAGGGCAGTTGAGGGCCGGTGGGCTCGCTCCTGAGCTAGCAGGAGGAACAGGGGCCTGGGAGGGGCCTGGATCAGGCAGAGCCGAGACTCACCCAGAGCGGCTTAGCAGGTGAGCCTGGGCTGCCCTCCTCAGACTTCATCTTGACTACCCCAGCCGAAGCTGGGGCACTCCTATTGGCTTCATTGCAAGAAAAGGGTGGCATTCTGCTGCCAGGGTGGTGCAGGCTGTCGGTTGCTGGCAGACTCCAAGGAAAGCCGTGGCTGAGCCTGGCAGGGGCAGCACCCACCACAGAGGCACAGACAGAAGAGCTGGGTGCAGGCATTGCCTGGGAGCTGTGGGGAGGGCCGCAGTCAGGCAAGTCGGAGCAGGAGACTGGACCAGGAGGTGCCAGGGCCACACACCAGCCCAGTTCTCCCTGGAGCCTCCCAAGGAGCAGAGCAGCCACCCTGGATTTGCAGTCAGCCCTCCTGCCCCTGCCCTGCCCTGCCCCTACCCCAGGCCCAGCACCACTGTGGAGAGGGTGGCCTCAGGCCCTGGAGATCACTGGTGCCCAGTGTGTGGCTGCTGATTCATGGATGTGGGTGGCTTGGATGCGTTTATTTGGATCCTGCGTGCACCTTCCACATGTCAAAATTCCTGTTTCCACACAGCCGTGGCGTGACCGTGTACTCACTAGGGGTCCAGCCTGCCCGTCTTGCAGGTGGGTAGAGTCCAGAGGTGCGGACACAGACCCAGAGCTGCACAGCTAGTCTGGGCTGGGGGGCGCTGTGGGGAACTGCAGCCGGCTGCTGTGTGTCCTTGGTGAGGGCTGCCATGGGGCTGAGCTGCCGGGACGGGGGCTGGATGAGACGACCCCAGAGGCCTTTCTCGGTGCCAGACTGTGGGCTCCAGGCGGAAGACTGAGGGGTTAGGAAGACATGGCCTGGGCCCAGGGGTGGCTCCTGCCAGGCAGCCTCACCATCCCCTGGGTCTATAGGAGGGCTAACCTAGAGGACTCTCTCCCCACCACCCAGCAGGAAGCTCCTCTCCCTGTGACCAGCGCAGAACTGCTGCCTGGCGGGGTCCCAGGACAGCCCAGCCCCTTTCTTAGGAAAGCCTTTGTGACTTTCTGTCACTTGGGCCAGGTGTTTAGAGAGGTAAGATTTGTCCTGGGTCAGCAGACAGCCCCCTACCCCTGCTGTTTGTGGCCTGGAAAGGCCACCTGCACCATGCCCCTGACCCCAAATACCACCACCCAGCCAGCGGTTCCACCAGGAGAAAATAGCCCCTTTGAGTGTGTAGTGGCTGAAAAAGCGCCTTTTAAGGGATAAGCACTCAGTTTTTAATTCATCTTTTTGTAAGTGGGTGTGCCTACAGATGTCTGAAGGAATGCGTTCGTATGCAGTGCCTGCAGACTCCACCCAGGGCAGACATGACCAGTTGATCGTTGCACCTCCTGAGGCTGACAGTGGGACTTGAGTGCTGCACTTCTCCCAGCTTGAGAGATCACTTGATGCTTGTCCTCAACCCGGCCCTCCCTGGAGAATGCTGCCGGGTCACAGGAGCTGAAACTTACTTGACCTTGTGGGGCATTGAGGCCGAGGGGAGGCCAGGAGGAGAAAAGGATTCTTGCAGACTTAGGTGCCTGAGTTCATTTGTGTGTTCAGTCTGTCTCTGAGTCAGTCATCAAACATTGACTGTGCCTGTGCCTGGGGTGGCCATGAAAGGGGACAGACTCGTGAACAGGTAGTTAAAATACAGTGAGATAGGAACCTTGACCTCAAGGGGACCCCTCACCTGGCCTGTTGGGGAGTGAGCAGGGAGCATCTCTGAGGAGGTGACATGCGGGTGTTAGAAGTCACCTTCCAGGCAGAGGGGGCAGCCTGGCCAGAGTCCCCACAGCATGGCTGGGGGTGGGGTGGGGGTGGGGTTGGAAGCCTCGAGGGGAGGGTTTAGATCCTGAGGCAGGGCCTGGGTGCCAGGACTGGGACCTTATCCTGTGGGCACCTTGCTGCCTCTTTGGTCCTTTGTCCCCTTTCAGAGCCTACTCTGAGAAAATTGGGGATTTTCTCCACTCACTGGCCTTTGGCCTGGGTCTCCGTGGCTGTGGTTTCTGTGTGCCAGGCCTCTGGGCCTGTTTCTGGTGTCTGCCGCAGCCCTGGGCCCCCGCAGAGCCCTTCGCCCCTGCCTGCAGCCTGCCTGGGCAGTCTGTTTTCCCTCCTCGGGGCAGAGGCCAGGCTTGTTTTTCCTCCCGCTCAGGAATCGCGCCTCAGGAATACACAAAGCAGCTGTTAAAATATCTGGGTCTGGCGGGGCTGCAGCACAGTGGGTCCCTTGTTCCACTTGCAGACAGCGGCCTCAGAGCATGTCCCAACCCTCTGCTGGGGTGGGGTGCTGGTGGGGGGTGTCAGGGAGAGACCCCGGCCCTCTGGGCTTCAGGGCTCTCCAGGAAGGAAGGTGACAGAGTTTGGAATTGAGCAGAACAGACATATTACAAAAAGGTGCCAACCTGAGACTTCTGACGTCAGACCCCAGCGGCACTGGCGCCTGGGTGGGTGGAGGAAGGGGGTGGGATAGGCCTGTCCAGTCTCGGACTGAGCCTCCAGTGGGCAGGCAGCTCGGGCTGCAGTGATGACTGTGCCAGGCTGTGTGTGTGCCAGGCCCCAGGAGGAAGGTACTGTTAATCCCCATTTTACAGATGAGGAAACTGAGGCTGAGGGAGAAGTGGATTCTTGTCAACAGCTTCCGGTGGAGCTGGGAGGCAACCATGGATGTTCTTTCTCAGGAGTCTGCACTGGTTTTAAAACATGGTGTCCTCAGTAGGGTACAGAGGGAAGAATGTTCCTAGCAGGAGAGCACGGGGGTGCAAAATCTGGGGTTGGAGACGCCTGGTGTTTTCAGGGAATAAACCCGAATGGAAACAAATGGAAGTCGTGAGGCCATCCCGAGTGCTGACCATGAAGTAGGGCTTACCCACGGCCTCCCAGAAGGAAGAAGCCCTCCTGTGCCATCTCCTTTCCTCTGAGGCTGGCCACCACAGGAGGGGCCTGCATTTCCCAGCAGGGTCCTCCCTGGCCCCTGTTCTGGCAGAGCAAGTCAGTGAATTGGGGTTAATTATCTGTTTTCCTGAATACCAGCAAGCGCAGGGCCTGGGCAAATTAGGGAGCTTTCGTACTAGGAGAGATAAATTTAAGGAGTGATAAGCAGGTGCACCGGCGAGGAGAGTGATTTTTGCATGGTGCCCGCCTCTGGGCCACACCAGGGGGGCGAGGGCCCCTCCCCAACTTGCGGGCCCCTGAGCAGCAGCTCCTGGAAGCAGTGGACGTAGCAGGTGCCAGGCTGGCCATGCTGTGCGGCAGAAATGTGTTGGGGACCCAGAAGGCTGGGGGCCCGTCCCTGTCCTTCTGAACCTCAGTCCTCTCCCAGCCTGTCCTTCCCAGAGACGCGCAGCCCCACAGTCCCCCTTCAGCCTTGACCATCGCCCGCTTCCTTCTCCCTGTGGGAACCCTCTCCTATCTTTCTCTCTCACTGCACGGTGTGCCAGGGTCTCCTTTCCTTTGCTCATGCTGTTCCCTGCCCCTGGAGTGCCAAGTTCAAGGCCCTTTCATTCTCAGATCTGAAGCCCCAGGGCAGATCGGATGGTCATCAGGAAAACTCCTCACAGCCTGCTGGGCACCAGGTTGGGCAGTGGGCCTCATGCCAGGTCCCTGGAGAGACACGGGGTCTGCACTGGGTGAGGAGCGGCCGCTGCGTGCTGGCACCACACACACATCGCCACTGTGAGTGAGTTTCCCGATGACCTTGCTAGGAAGACCTTGTCTTCCCCCTTACTGTCCACAGGGAGCCAAGGTCAAGGTTGTAGAGCCCAAGGCCATGAGGCTGGCTGGGACCCCAGGGCTCTGCCTTCCCCCCACATCTGACCAGTCGAGGGTCCCAAGCATCTTTGGTAGGGTCTGGGCTCCCCTCCTGAGCTTGCCTTCTCCCAGAGGGACCCAGGGTGGAGGCCTGGAGGCTGGGGAACCCCTGGCTGGGTGGTGCAAGAGGGGCCAGCCCAGGCGGGAACTGTGTGGTTCCCCCAGTGTCATGTTGTGGAAGAGGCAGGAGCCAGGGACAAGGGCTTTGACACAGCTGCCCCTCCCCAAACTCTGGAAGGCCAGTGAGTGGGAGTTAGTCACATCTGAACCCTGCCTTCACCAGGCCTAGAGCCCCTCACTGGGGCTACTGTCTGGGTCTCCGTGGAGCCACGGCAGGCTTTCGTTTCATGTACAGAGACAGGCAGGGGGACAGACAGGGCAGTCTAGGTACTGCCTGGGGGCAGGTGCGTGGAGCCGGCAGCAGCCCTGACTATCCCCGCTGGGCCCCTGCAGGCGAACCATCTTTTCTTGCAGAAGGATGCCTGCCTGCCAAGGTTCCTTTGCCTGCCAGCCCTGGGCCAGACCCCAGGTGGGGCAGCTGCTGTAATATGTGTTACCAACTGCTAAGAAGACTGATGGCAGTTTCAGCCACCCTGGGAGGGAGGGTGGGTGCTCCGTGGCACTGGGGAGCAAACTGGAGTTTAGGGAGGAGAAGTAACGTGGCCAAAGATGCGCAGCAGGTGTGGACTGCGCTGGTCCAGGCACACGTGCTTCCCAGGCTGGGAGAATCGAATGCGTTAATTTCAAGATAGGATGATTTTGCTGCTGGCCGTGAGGGGCCAGCAGAGCGCCCCAGCTTGGTGCAGTCCTGGGGACCTGCACCCCCCACGTCCCTTTCTTCCTCAGGGTGAAGGAATGAGTGTTGAGTGTACATTTTGATCGGGGAGTGACAGTGGGGACAGAGTTCGAGCAGGTGCCTGGCCCTCCCGTGTCCTGGACGGCCAGAGCCACCTGTGCGCCTGTGCTGCGGCCTTCCCACTGTGGCCTTGGGCTCGCGTCCCTTAGGCCAAGGGCACACTGTAGGACGCCCGTGTTCCAGATGGAGACGCTGGTGTGACTGGGAGAGGAAACGACTGTGCTCGGCCACGTGGGTGGGTATCGGCGAGTCCCCAGGGCCTCTGGCCCGACAGTCCGCTGCTTCCTGTCGGCCCTGCTGTGTTTCGTCGGCATCGTGCTCTTCACTCCAGGAACTTTTCACCCGCTTTACCTCACTGTGTCTTAAAAATACGTCTGAATCAAGGCAGGGCGGGTGTTTATTATCTCTAGCTTAGGTGTGTGTGCTTGTCCCGATCTGTGTGTATCTTTGTATGCATACGTGTGCCTGTATGAGGGTGCATCTCTGTGTAACCACATGCATGCTGTGTGTGTGTACATGTGTGTGGCTGCATGTGTGGTGTGTGACTATGCATGTGTGGTGTGTGGCCATGTTTGCCTGTGTGACCTTTATACGTGTGTGCCCATGCATATGTGTGTCACTGTAGTGTCCGTGTGTATGTGGGAGTGTGTGTGCATACATGTGTGTGGCTGTGCATGTGGCTTGTCAATGTGTGTTGTGTGCTATGTGTGTGCATGTGTGTATGCGTGTGCATGTATGAGGGTGCATCTCTGTGTAACCACATGTATGCTGTGTGTGTACGTGTGTGGCTGCATGTGTGCTGTGTGACTATGTATGTGTGGTGTGTGGCCATGTTTGCCTGTGTGCCCATGCATATGTGTGTCACTGTAGTGTCCGTGTGTATGTGGGAGTGTATGTGCATACATGCGTGTGGCTGTGCATGTGGCTTGTCAGTATATATTGTGTGCTATGTGAATGTGTGAACCTGTGTGTGTGTGTGCGCGTGTGTGCGCAACCACGCGTGCCCATGCGCGTGGGTCCTGGGCACGGCTGCCACATGGCTGAGATCAGAGAGGAGGTGAGAACAACACGACCCTGAGGTGGCTGCAGTCGCTGGTAGGTGAGGTTTCATCTCTCTCCTGGAGATTGATTTCGCCCGGAGAACAACGCTCTAATTCCTGTGAGTCACTCATTAGAGGAGTTCAAAGCAGACAGGTGGCGGGAGGTGTCTGGGATGTCAGGTTTCAGGGTGATTTGCTCATTCTGCTCTGATTATTAATTTATTCTTCAAGCCAGTCCTTTAACTCAGAGTTCTTAACCTTTTCTATGCCGTGGATCCCTTAGCAACCTGGTGAAGCCCATGGACCCTTCCTCAAAATAATGCTATAAATGCATGGAATAAAACACATAGGGTTATGAAAGAAGCCAATTATATCGAATGCAGCAACTAAAATGTCAAAGGCAGTGCATCTGCGGTACAATATTACATGCGGTTCTTCGCCTGCACATGAGATGGCAGGGGCCGTGGTGGGTGGTCTAACGCCTGCTGTTAGTGGGAAGCTGTGGTGAGCATAGGTGATACTGCAGGACGTGGCAGAGACACACCTGTGACTTGGGCTGGTGGCAGGCTCACCGGCACTGTGGTTCATGCTCCACATTCATGCTTGAGAGAGACACCAACTTCCAGCCCATGTTAGTGAAGATAAAAATGTATTTTTTTCATCAGGTTGCACAGTCTTGCTCTAACTGGAACCTAGAAATTATTTGGAAGCTTGAAGGGACCTTACGAGCACCCCATTTGTTTTTTCCTACACCTGCTTGTATGTCAGAAACACCTATAGAACTAAAAAAAAAAAAAAAGCGGATATTTTGACCCCCACCCTCTGCCTAGACCTAGGGTGTCAGGGTCAGAATGTCCAGGCCTGGGAATGATCCCAGAGCCGAGGCCTCCGAGGGCAGGTGACCTGGGTGAACCTCCCGATAGAAAGGGGGCTCCTCTCAGCCCTGGCCCAGTGCACCCCTCCCCTTAGCAGAGTTTCCTTTGTGTGCTGTTTGGACAGTGGTAGAGCTGTGAGTTTCGGAGGTAAAGTGAGGGTGTTGACTCTTCTCCCCGGTAAATGCTGTGGCCCCTGGCCCCTCCTGTTCTAGAGCTTTGTGGAGCCGTGGGAACTATCTCAGGACAGACCACTGGGCCCCCAGCTTAGGCCTGGGAACCGGAGCCTGACCCCTCCTGGCTGTCTCCAGGTGGCCTCTGGGGGTCCAGGTGAGGCTATTCCCTGGGGCTGCGGAGTCTGCCTCAGAGGAGCCTCAGGGAGTGAAAGTGGTTGCCTGGGACCTTGGGTGCCTGGTGTTTACCCAGAAATTGTGCTAATCCCGCTAATTCCTGCGATTTACGCAGCCTCTTGGCTCTGTCTGCTGCCTTCCTCTCCAGGAAGCGTTGGAAGGCAGGGCAGCGGCGGGTCTGCAGAGGGTGACGCCACGGGCATGGCAGGCGCTGTCTGGGCATCCCCCACCCCCTGCTGGATCATCTCCAGGGGTGTTCTGAACCCCCAGGTGCTTCTGTGAGCCGCAGTCTGGGTGGCAGAATCTGAATCAACGCCCTTCCTCCCTCACCCCATTCACCCTGTTCCTGGAGTGACCACACCCTTGGGCCTCCAGAGGCATTTGGCCTGTAGACCTGGCCCTCTCCCTCCCTGGGGAGTGGCCTTGGGCAGCTCACTTCCCTGTGGGCGACTCAGCTTCTTCCCCTTTAAGAATTCAGGGTGTCGGGGCGAGGAAGCTGCAGCTGCTGTGTCTTAGTCGGTTTGGGTGGCGTTAACAAAACACTGTAGACTGGGTAACTTATGAACAGCGGAAATTTATTTCTCACAGTTCTAGAGGCTGGGAAGTCCAAGATCGAGGCTCCAGGCGGTTCCCTGTGTGGTTGAGGGCCTGCTCCTCACACATGGAGCCTTCCAGCTGCATCCTCCCATGGTGGAAGGAGCACCTCCTTTATGGCGACGCTTGTCCTGTGGCCAGCTCCCAAAGGTCCCAGCTGTTAATAGCATCGCTGTGGGGTTAGGTTTCGTCATATAAGTTTTTTTGGGGGGGGGTACCCAAACATTTGGACCATGGCATGCTGTTAGGAAAACATCCACAGCCTTTTCCTCCTCTTCCTCCCAGCCTCCTATGTCCCTAAAAGAAGTTGTCACAGTCTCCTCTGAAGCCTCTTTCCTTCCTGGCATCCTGGATACTAATGTCCCAAGTGTTCTGAGCTGTTGGGCCTCAGTTTCTCCATCTGAATTTGAAGAGGGTTGGATCACTGCCCCCCAGAGCTTGTCTACCCCTCCCTGAGGCTGGGGCTGGGGCTTTGCCACTCAAGCCCTAGGTTTTGGCCACATGCTCTGCTCCTGCGGGTGCCTCAAGTCCTTTGCTGGTTTCTGGTCCACAGGGATCCAAGCCCCCCAGGCACAGACCTGGCTCCCTGTGCCCACCTTATCCCCTTGGCTAGAGGACTAAGCACCGTTTTGGGTTGGCGTGGGGACTGAGCAGTGCAAGGCCCATCCCTGCCTTGCAGGAGGTCACAGTCAAGCCAGGAGCCAGGTGGGTGCATAGCAGATATGACCAGGCTGTATGACAGGTGCTGGGGCCGTGGCACTGTCCAAACCTAAGGCAAGGACACCCGGTTCGTCTGGGGGAGGTGTGGGAAGAATGCCCACAAGCCCAGCCAGCTCCCAGCCCAGCTCAGCGTGAGGCAAGAAGCCAGTTGTCAGTAAAACAATAAAGAATCATGAAGGGAAGTTAGTGAATGAATGTGCGACTGTAAACTCCTCCCTGTGTCATTCTTCCTCAGCACACAGGTGCCACCTGCGTGGCCACGGTATTTGCAAGTGCAGCCCCAGACAGAGCCTCAGCCTTTGCACAGCCCTTGGCTGGGTGCCCATACACCAATCTTGCCGTCTTGGATGGGGCATTAGGTCATGCCTAATCCTGCTGCGACCCCCGGAGCCCCCGGCACGGTGCTCCCACCTGGGTGGCTCCACAGCCGGTTACCCCACTGCCTGCCAGGGAATTCTGGGGCATATCCCTTTACACGTGGGGTCCTCACTCAAGCGACAGCTCACTGTGATGCACCAGAGTACGGCTTTGGGGCCGGACAGCCTGGGTTCAAGGCCTGGCACAGCCACTTCTAGGGAGTGTGTCTTTGAGCATTTTATTCAACCTCTTGGAGCACTGGTTTCCTTCTATATAAAATGTTTTGATGATTAAATGAGCTCACCCCCGTAAAACATTTGGCACCCAGTAAATGCTTATTAAAGGTTTGTTATTCCAGCCGTTATTTTGATTTTTGTCCTATTTCCAAATTCAAGGTCTGTTTGAAAGTTGGGCTTAGATTCCCTCACCCGAGCTTGTTGCGGGGAACACCTAGGCTGTCCACAAAATCGCTCGCATTTAGAAGAGCTGTGATTTTCTGCCTCAAGGGTCCCTGCATCGCTCTCTTGGCAGGCCTTCTGAGCTGCTGCCCCGTGCCAGCCTGGGCCGGGCTGTGAGGGTGCTGCCCTGAGCAGCTCCCGGCCTGGAAGCGAAGATGAATATAATGTGGGGCTGCTGGGTAGGGACCATGGGCTGGGAGGGGTGCCGGGCTTCCCAGAGGAGGTGATGTCTGAGTGGCATCTGGAAGGAGGAGTAGTTCATCAAACACAGAACGATGAAGGGTTTCCGGTGGGTGGCATGGCTCGAGTGGAGGCCTGGCTCTGCGCAGGGGTGGGGCCAGCAGGGCCTTGGGCAGGGGAGGGACGAGGTTGAGACTTGGTTTTTGGGATGTTACCTGGCACTAGGGTGGGGGATGACCTGGAGCGGACCAGAATATGAGAGGTGCCAGGATCCAGAGGGAAGAGTGCCTGGCACGAAGCAGCCAGCCTGGAGAGGTGCCACCGGCGAGGGAGGTGGAAGGGAGAGTGGTGGTGGTCACAGCCAATCGGCTGTAGGGGAGCGGGGAGGAGGAAGGAGGT
Source organism: Propithecus coquereli (assembly GCF_000956105.1). Lineage (NCBI taxonomy): Eukaryota > Metazoa > Chordata > Mammalia > Primates > Indriidae > Propithecus > Propithecus coquereli. Next base: position 4,056,094 of record NW_012146856.1, read on the forward strand.
CCCAGGGTGCTCACAGGTGCTTGGGTGGCATAGTGCCTGTGGCCAGGTTCGGGGCAGAGGAGAGGCAGGTGCGGGCCAGGGTATGTTGCTGGTGGGCCATTCAGATAGCTAAGTCTTAAGTGACAGATTTTAAAAATGGCCTTAAAAGAACGCACAGCAATCCCTGAATCTCTAGGCCAAAGGAAACCCGCTACAGTCTTCAGGGATATTTTTCTCCCATCTGCCTGACTTTTTTGGGCTTTCTGAGGAGGGAGTTTTGAAATACTGTGAAAACTGGACAGGCTGGTGTGTGCAGACGCAGCCAGGAGCCTACAGGGACTGGGACCTCCTTCGTGCATCCCTCTTCATTGCTCTTGTGTACTCTGATTTTCTGCTTAGAAAGACACGGAGTATTTTGCCGATTTAGCTTTGAGGCCCCTGGGGATGGAGCTGCCTGCTGCCTTGGGTCCACGAGCTCCGCAGGACTCCCCATAGGCACGGGAACCCACGCCTGCCTCCTTCCGTGTACAGCAGCCCGGACCTCTGGACTCCACATCCCCTCTGGTTGTTGTCCCATCTCTCTGCTTCTTTGATGGAGAAACTTCCTGACAAAATTGCCTGTGCCTCTGTTTCCACCCGCGTCTGACCTGCTCCTGCCCCTGCCCAGGCCCTGATTGCCACCAGGCGACAGGAACTTCCCTGCTCTCAGTGGCCTGCGAGGGAGTGATCGCTCGTGCTCCTGAATGCACGTCTGTCTTGGGTCGGCTCGCAGGACCCCACACTCCCCTGGTTGTTTTTTCCTTCCCCACCTCCCCCCGCTGGCCCTTCCTACTCACTCGCCTTGACTGCCATCTGCTCCCCCCGCACTCCCCGGGTTTCAGGGCTGGAGCTTTTTCTCCTCCAACCCCGCACCTCTCATCCATTAGAGATCTTGCCCAGTGGCTGCCAAGGTCCCAGCTTAGCCTCCAGGCCTGCCCTGAACTCCCACTCTCATTCCCAACAGCCTGCTCCATGCCACCCCTGTGGGTCTCTGAAGGCATCTCAAACTTCTCGTGGCCCCACCTGCGCTCCTGGTCTGCCCCCAGCCCGCTCCTCGCCTGCTTGGCTGGGGCTGGGTAACCGGAACCACCTTTCGCTCACCCAGGTGCTCAGCCAACCATGTGAGCTGTCTTCGACGCCACCTTCCTTCTGAAAAAATGTGACTTTCGGATTTCTGTTCTGTAGTATATGATACAAATACTGTGTTAGCAGTGTCTGCAAGTGGCGAAGCGTGTAAGAAAAATGTGTGCATATGACCCACCACCTGGCCGGAGACAGAACATCATGACCTGTGCCCTGTGTCCTGTGTCCTGCCGGGCGCTGCTCCCTTAACCACGCCGCTGCTTCTTTCCCTCCTACCCCACATCCCGCCCGTAGTCTGTCGGGCTGTCGGCTCTGCCTGCAGGACGTGTCCACGTTTCACCAGCTGCACCACTGCCCCCTCCACCCAAACCACACCACATCTCCCTGGGTCATTGCCGTCGTGCTCTCCGTCCCCCCAGAGTCCGCTCTGCACAGCGGCGGAGTGATCCCTTCACTCCGGGGGCACGTCCTGTCCCCTGCCCTGCTCAAACCCGCAACGCCTGCACTTCCCTTCTCTCCACTCCTCGCAGAAGCCGCCTCCTCCCATGGGCCCTGGCTCCTGCCTCCACCCTCTGGCTGTCGCAGGGTGGCCCCTCGAGCGGGCATCCCATCCCCACCTCCGAGAGGCAGGGCGGTGCCACCCTCTGCCCCTCCAGTCCTTCCCTGTGCTGCTGCTCTGCCTTCTTTTCCCCGCCACCTCCTGCTAACTGAAATCAGAGCTACACTTATCTTCCCCTATTTGTCTCCCCAGCAGAACGCGAACTGCACGTCCTGCATCTTCCGGTGATGCCTGGTGTGTCACGGGCTGAACGATGTGTTGACTGAGTGTGTGTGAGTCCATAAAGGGTGAAAATTTGTTGAACGAATGGGCGAAGGGATGAATACATGAAGGATGGATCTGGTGAGCAAGGAGGCGACAGCAAACCAGGGCCTTTCTTCGAGTACCTCTAGGTTGTCCCTACTATGTTTATTTGTATTTTCCCTGTGACCCCGAGTTGGAGGTCATTACTTCTGACTTCATTTGTCAAGGCAGTTCTCGCCAGGCGCCGCTCACATCAGTAGGAACTTGTTGCTTAGATTTTAAAAATCTGGGTAAAAGACGAAAATGCCCAGCAGTTGTCCGTGAGGTTGTTCGGAAGACCAGATGAATCTCAGGACTAGTAATTCTCAAAATTAATTAAACCCTCCTTCCCAATTACAAGAGAATTAGAATGAAGTTGGTTCTTTAGACGCGGGCGGCGGCGTGAATCTGGGTCGGGTTTGGGCGCAGTGTTGGTGAGCGCCTTTGTCTTCTCTTTTAGGGCTGCCACCCGGGACGATGAGCGGCTGAGATGGAGACGTCTGCCTCAGCCACTGCCGCGGAGAAGCAGGAAGCCAAAAGTGCGATCCTGGAGGCCAGCGGCTTCCCCGACCCCGGCAAAAAGGCCTCTCCTCTGGCGGTGGCCGCGGCGGCGGCGGCGGCAGCGGCTGTAGCTGCCCAAGGAGGTACTTTCTGTCTCGCACACTTGGAGGGCAGCAGGGTGTTTTTCACGAGCCCGTTAGGATTTAATTAGAGTGCTGGTCCGTGTCGGGGAGCGTGCTGGGTTTATGGAGGGTGAGGAGGAGGGCGCCCCTGCTGCTGGGAATCCCAGGCGCTGTGACGGTGGCCTGCAGGTTTGCAGAGGTCTGGCCACCCCAAACGGGGCGGGCGGGGCCTGAGCAGGAGCAGAGGGAGGGAGGGGAGGAGGGCGCCGTGGCTGCGGGCAGCCCGGGGTGCGTGCAGCTGGCGCATTTGAGATGTGCCCGGAGAACTCCTTCTTGCCTCCTGCCCGCCAAGGACTATTTTGGAAAGTAATTGTCTCCTGATGCCTTCTGGCTGTAATTAGAGGGCCAGGTACAGAATTTAGTATCTTAGGTGAATTTCTGGCCAAGTTAATTATAACAGAAGGGACTACCCGAGCCACAGCCTCTCATTTTACTGCGCTAAAGAGAAATACTTTCTGGTTTCCACTGGTCCACCCATGCCAGCATCCCGTTGGGAAAGTTTGGCTGGAAGGCGAGACCTCCCCTGTGTCTGCGTAGTCCATCTGGAGGCCACAGAACTATTTCTGTCTCTGAGGAATGGAGAGACTTAGATTTCTTTTCTCTCCCTTTTTATTCAAGTGCGCTTAGTCATGGCCTGTTGCTCTTGCCGCCGGGCTCAGCTCAGGGAGCAGTGAGGGGAGGAAGCGCCTTTGCGGGGTGGTGCGGGGCAGCGCCCTCACACTTCGACGTGTACACAGTTGCGGGGGCTCATAAAGCGCACCCCTGCTTCAGTAGGTCAGGCACGTCTGTCCAGCCGCGCGGCTTGGGGCCAGAGCCCAGGGAAATGGAAGGACCCTTGGGGGCTTAGGAGGCGTGTTTCTAAGAGTGGACTCGTGGACATGGAGGTCATTGTTATTGCATTTATTTTTATTTTCCTTGTGATTCTAACTTGGGATGTGTGGCCCAAATCAGGACAGGAAGATCTGAAGCCAACCCGTGGGCGTCCCCGGGGAGGTGGGCATTGGCCTCCTGACCTGGGCAATGTCCCTGACCCCGTCCCCTTGGGCAGGGGCTCTCTGCGCCCTCCCTCTGTGAGGAGGGGGTCGCGGGGGGTGGGGGTGGAACCGAAGGCCGCCCAGCACACCGGGAAGCAGTGGGGAGGAGGCGAGGCAGAGAGCCCGAGCCTGGTTCCTGTGCTGCGGGGCCTGTTCCTTCCCTGGGTCGGGCCCTTCCCTGGCCTGTGGCAGTGCCTCACACTGTCCCTCTGCCTGATGCTCTGGGTCCCGCATGAGCTGCGAGTATCTCTGGCCTGCCCAGGGTTCTCAGCGGGACCCTGTCAGCTGCCTGCCTTTCCGAAGCCATGAGTGGATCATGAACTGCCGTGGCACAATTTACTGATGTAAATTGTGCGGAGCATAGACTTAGGCAGTAATTAGACAGTAATTAGGATGTAATTGGGGGGAAGCCCCTCTAGCCTCAGACCTGGTTGTCACTGTCGGTGCAATAACAACAGATGCTTGAGGGATTCTCGATCTGGGCGGGAGGGGCGGTGTCAGGCAGGAGGCCCAGAGCTTGGAGTACAGCAGCCACAGAGGCACCCACCACCCCACTCTACCCACCCTCACTCCCAACCAGGAGGTCTTCTGTGCCCACCCCCACAGACTTCTGTCCCCTTGTTGCCTGGGACAAGATCAGCTGGGCTGATGAGGTTCCAGCAGAGGATGGGTTGGACCTAGGACAGCCTTGTTACTGCAGGGCAGGTGGCTTGTGGGCCTCCGTCTCAGGCCAGGTGTGTCTGCTGCTGGAGAGTCACGGGGACCCTGGAGCCTCCTCACCCATCACTGCTCCCTGCCCCTGTCTCTGAGCCGCTTCCTTGGAAAGGGTCCTCCCGGATCAGGGGAGAGCAGTTTTCCCTGTGCGGAGCAAAGCAGGACACCTTGGGGCAGGCCGAGTGCTGTGGGCCATGGCAGCTGCGTTTGTGGATGGGGTGAGGGGGGCCTGGTGGTGTAGCCCAAAGGGCACTCGCCTGGGTCCTGGTTTTCTAGTCTGTGTCATGAGGGGATTTGCCATAAAGATCACAGTCTTTATGATCTCACAACATCGGATTTTCCTTAAATGTTATGGATGGTGGCCGAGGTGCTGTGAGCGAGAATCCTCCTGCACTCAACAGCCCAAGTCCCCCGAAGGCTCCAGGGCGCCTCCGATGTGGGCCTCCCGCCTGCAGGAGTGCAGACCGGCACGTAGGTGCAGAAGGAGGTGCCAGGCGGCAGCGGGTGGCTGGCATGGGTTCCCCTTGGGGGTGGGGACGCTGTGGTGCTCAGCTCTGAGTCTCAGCATTTGGTGCTGGGCCTGGCATGAGGGCACCTAAGGGTCTCCTGGGGCCCTGAATGGTGTAGGAGAAAGTGTGGGATCAGTCAGGAGCAAGGCCAAGGAGTAAGGTTTTGGGGACCAGCAGCATTTGCCCCAGCCCCTGAGGAGCTGGACTGCCTGTGGGGCGGTGGGGGCAGGTGTGGACAGTGGTGGGGCCATGGCGGACTGCGCCAAGGCCTGGGAGAGGGTCGGTGCTGCAGGGTGCGCGCCGGGCTGTGGCGAGGGTGCAGGGAGCTGGGAACTGCTAGTCGAGGGATGCACCTTCCTAAGTTGTTTCTGGAGAAGGTGGAAGAACCATCTCCACCCGGGAGGGCTGGTCTGAGGCCTGTTTGCCGGGGCAGGGGTGTGACTGAATTGATTCCCCTGTAGTTGTGAGGGTGACCACTCAGACACCTGGCTTCTCTGAGGCCCAGTTCATTCCTTCCAACCCCGTGACATAGTCCGCATGGTCCTCACCGTGATCTGCACTGTCTGGCAGAAAGGGATGGTTCACACCAGCTTACAGTTTCCTGGCTTCTTATACATCCGTGGGGAGAGGGGGTAGGTCCCAGCTTCTGGCCCCTCATCCAGCCTCCCCTACCCCACGGTCACCTGTCCAGGTGCTTCTGTCCCACCTCTAGAATTGTGTGACTCCGGTTGGCTCTAACAGAGAACCCGCAGGCAGGATTTCATTTCTGCATTATTTATACCCATGAAACACTGGAAACGGCCTAGCTGTTCGTGAATAGGGGATCGATGGATCAGGCTGTGGAACATCTTGAATGGAACATCATAGTAGCTGTTGAAAATGTTCGTTGGGACTTTATAATTACAGAAGGGAACGTGCTTATGTTCTAATATTCATGTTAAGTGAAAAAGAGCAGGGGGAAAATGATCTCCAGTCCCTTTGGGAAGGGAAGGCGAGTGTGGGTCTCGAGTGAGGAGGGCACATAGGGAGGTGGGAGTCCCCAGTGGTGCAGCTCCTGGTGCTAGGTGGGGGCGCGGCAGGCTGATTCCTGAGCGGCCAGCCCAAGGCCTGAGTGGGAATGAAGCTTGCCCGAGGTTACCAGATGCTTCAGCAGAGAGCTGGGCCTGGGGCTTGGGGCTCCTGCCTCTTACTGGTTGCTTTTAGATTATTTTGATTGCACGGGGGTGATTTGGGCCCCACTGACACTCTGGGGTGAGGGTCCAGCTTTGGAGTGTCTCCTCATGTGTCACTGTGCCTCGGTTCCCTCATCTGTCCCAGGCACTGATGGCATCTGCTGTCTTCCAGACAGCCAGTTCTTTGAGGTCTGGGGCCATGACTTATTTGCAAAGTCACCTGGCTTGACTGGCCTCTGATACCCGACTTACCTTAGGAGTCTGTGAGGCTGGACCTGCTGGGGGCTGGGGGTTTCCACGCAGAGTCGCCACCTCCCTGTGCCAAAATGTGTGTGAGAAACATGTCTGCAGAGCAGAGCAGGGCAGGGCCAGTACCGATCAGAGGAAAAAGTGGCCCTGTGGTCAGACTGGGGAGAGGTAAGTTTAATCATCTGGCGGGAGTAGCTTGGAGGAACAGACGGCAGAAGCTGCGGAAGGTGGGTTCCTTCCCAGCGTCTTTTGCTGTTGTGCTAACACTTTAGAGGCCATAAATCTTTAAAAACACATTTTGGCCCAGAATTTTTCCCCCTCTTTAATTTTTATAAAATGGTGTAATTTTAAAGGCAATTGGATTCAGATGTCTCATTGCTTTACACTGAAAGTGTCCAAATGCTGTTGTATTTTCCTCTTCCACTGTGGGTTTTCTTTCCAAAAATATTTCTGAACCTCTCCGTGTGCCTCAGCTGAGCACCAGGGACTCCTCCAAGCCTCTGGGCCAGTGCGAAAGGCTGGAGCTGTGAAACTCGGAGCTGGGTCTTGATCTCACGAGTTCTGCTAGTTTCTGAAATCAAGCAGCCAGACGGGCCTTAGATGTCCAGGAAGTGCCTGCAGTGGCCGATACCCACCTCTTGCACCGAGTGTCCATTGTATGCTGGGCCAGGCGGCCTGCCGGGGTAGCCCCCACCGGCAGCATTGGCATCCCCTGGGAATTGTTAGAAATGCTAATCTTGGGCCCACCCAAGACCTGCCGAATCTGAGCCTACAGAGGTGGGGCCCAGCAAGCTGTGTTTAAACAAACCTTCCGGGTGATTTTGGCGTGCTCTTACGTTGGAGGGCCACATGCTCTGGCTACTGAGGTGGGGTGAGTCTTTCCATGTGTTAATTGGAGTTAGACACAGAGCTGCTGTGCAGAGCTTTCAGGAGACTTTGAGTGTGCTCACACATGCCTGGTGGGGCAGTTCAAGGACGGGAGCTGCAGTACCACCTGTCCTGGTGCCGGCAGTGCAGAGTGCTGGTAAGAAGAAGCCCAGACTCCAGAGCAAGGCTGCCTGGTTAGGTCCCAGCTCTGCTGATCTTGGGCAGGTCTGTGCCTCAGTTTTCTCATCTGTAAAATGGACATAATGATGATACTTACTTCACAGGGTTATAAGAATTACTTGAGTTAGCACCTGTAAAGTGCTTGGAAAAGTGTTGGGCACAGAGGTGGCTCTATGTGAGGTCCAAGTGAAGTATTTGCTTTAGTAACTATTACCATTCTTCTTACCAGTTTTCCTTGCTGGGGTCTGCAGGCTCTGTCTGACCTAGGAGGTCTCCCTTTCACTGGTCTCTCTCGCCCACTGACCCGTTCAGGCCGACAGCTGGTGGAGGCGCGGGTCTCTGGTGTCTACTACTCGAGAGTGGTGGCGGGTGGCCCAGGCTGGAAATCAGACCTGGGTCCCCATCCTGCTTTGCTTTCTTACCGAAGGCTGTCCTGGGTGGCCTCCCTGAGTGGGTCCCTGGCTTCTCTGACTCAGTCATCTCCCCAGCACACTGGAGGGTGGGACCAGGCGAGAGGTTGCCCAAGTGGCCGGGACTTAGACTCTCATGGGCTGACTGTAATCATTGCGGGCTGCCCCCAGGGCCGGGGCCTGGGCATGTGTGTTTTCAACAGACTTCCCAGCTCATTGGGTACAATTGGTCCATGGCATGGACTGGATCCCTTGGAGCGCTGAAGAGTCTCAGGGGGGGGGATTAGCCGGTTGCAGCAGGTAGTATTGGCAGGGCTGTGACTAGCCTGGCACAGCCAGGGTTAAGCACTGTAGGGCTCTCAGCACAGTGCTCCAATGCTTCCGGGGGTCTGTGTGCTACCTGCTCACACTGGCGGCCCCTTTGTTCCGTTCACTGGCCCTGCTGGCTTCTTGCAAAGTTTCTCCGAGGCACATTTCTGTTTAGTGGTAAGGCATCCACCTGTGTTAGAATGTTGTGCAAATACCAGAATATGTAAACCACTCAGACCTTGAGCATTTTCTCCGAGTTACCCAGGGCTAGAAACCACCCCCCATCCACCTTACTGTACCTGGGAATCTGTCTGATACCCTTCCATTGGAAAGCGCCTCAGAATCCCTGGTGTCTCTGCCCTCTGTCTGTTTCTGTGCCCTCTGCCTGCCCTCCAGGATGCCCTTGTGGGCAGGGCACTGTTTATTTGCCACCGTACCTGCACCTCCCGACCCCTCCGTGCAGCTGGCATTCAATACGTGATTATCGAGTCTGATGCTGTTATGCCAGGTGTGCGCCCGGGGGCTGGTGTGGTCAGCTGCCTCGGGGTGTGGGGGTCAGTTGGCGCTGGTCCTGCCCCTTCCTCATTTCCACCTCCCCTCCCCACCCCACGGCCAGCAGGGAGCTTGCTGAGTGGGCCAGCCTCCCCCGCTTACCTGACTTTCTCCGCGGGGGCCACACACTTTTGCCTTGGGCCTGGGCTGCACTCAGGTGTGACTAAGTGGGCAATTATTCTTATTTAAGTGATTTTCAGGATTGCTGTAGATGCTGCTTCTCAGCTTGTTTTATGGCCCAGCTGCACAGAGCAGCCAGTTCCCATCCGACTGTGTCCAGAGAGCGTAGCTCAGCTCCCCTGACAGCCTGGCCCACCCAGGAAGTGGGGTGCAGTGTGGGCACCCAGGCGTTTTGTGGGTGGGTTCAGGGGTATGCTGCAGGGTTGGAGGCTTCTCCCTGTCCACAGCAGAGCCTGCTGGGAAGAGCGTGGCTTGGGGTCAGTGAGGCCCGGGCTCTGCCCAGCTCTCTGCTCACCAGCCACGTCAGAGAACTTCTCTAAAGTCTGTGGATGGAGATGGTCCCGGTAACTCCTGGGACTGTGCGATTAAGTGGGACAAGGTCTGCGGCATGGCCAGCAGAGTGCCTGGGCACAGATGAAGTAAATGTTAACATAAGCCAAGTATCCTCTTGCCTGTCCTGGCCTCGTGCTCACTGCTGTGCTCTAAATGCCACTTAAAACGGCTGCCACCCAGAATCAGACTGCCACCCCCTTCCCCCGTGCCCCCAGCACAGCAGGCTTGCTCCCTGCTCCTGGCCCAGCCCGCTGTGCGCTCCGGGAGGCTCCTGCAGCCCCTGCAGCCCCTGCCTGGTTGCTCCCCTTGGCTGTGGACGCTGGCACGTTTATTTGCTTGTCTCCTCTGTGTCACTCTGTTCTCTGGCTCTGCCCGCCTGGAATGAAATCATCAGAGGACAGTGCTGGTGACTCCTGTTTCTGTGTGCTTGGCCGCACCTGTAGGACACTGCCTCATCTCTCATGGTCATCGTGGATGTTAAACTGATGCGGGGTTGGGGGAAGCTTCGAAGTCATTCCCACTTACACAACTGGAAGAAGCTTCAGACATCATCTAGTTCGAATCCATTCATTTTACAGATGTGAAAACTGAGGTCCAGAGACACGAAGCACAAACGGTCACCTATGGGATATTACTCGGACTGGAACTTCCCATGGGGTGGGACACAGCTGCCCCCAGCCCGGCCCCCTCATGACTCAGACCCCAACTTCCCAAATTGATGGTGTTTATGTTGGAAACATTTTTCTGACATTTGGTTCTGTCAAAAGTAATTTTAGCATTTCTAAAGCTTAGTAAAAATACAGCCTCATTACTTTGATGTCAGTGCATAGTTTACTATTAGTATATTCTGGGGTTTATCATTTTAGTCATGTTTAACACGGCTGCACCAGGCATGCACCATTAAATCTCGCTTATTTTACATTCCTGTCCGGAATTATTTATTTGTAACAATTTCCTCTCTATCAAAAGACATAGCTAATGCTGTGTTTTAATGTGTTATTTACACACAAAATAACCTATTTACAACTCAGTATGCGCCGGAGGGAGAATGGATGGGCCCCCGTTCCCTGCGTCCTGTTATATCAGAGTTTAACAATCTGGATTGCTAATAGAACCATTTATCATTGGTTGGGGTGGGGGGGAAGCAGATAATTTATTTTATGTTTGTGGCCAAGTCTCGCCGCCTCTGATCTTGGGAACATTTTGAGGATAATGAAGTCGAGCCCTGCATTTGGGGTGGATGTGTGATGCCCGGGCCTGGGTACCTCTGGGTTTCCTGCATCCGTTCATGTCTGCATCCCGTGGATGGTTCTGGAACATGGATCAGAGAAATGGTGATCACAGAGACCCTGCTTCTGCCCTCTAGGAGCTCCTGGTTGGAGGTGACACCCAGGAGATGTGACAAATCCTGCCTGTAGGGCTTCATGGGGGAGGCAGCATCTGAGCTGGGCCTTAGGGACCTGCAGGGCTTCACCAGGAAGAGGGGGTGGGCACCGGTGGGAGGAGGAGCAGCAGAGCGGCCCCTCGGGAGTACAGGGAGTTTGGGGGCTGGCCATTGGCTCATGCAGCTCTGGCACGGGTTGTGTGGTGCCTGGCAGTAAGGCCCAGGGGTGGCTGGCGCCCAGAGGGGTGCATGGCTGCTCGACTATGCAGGCTGAGGTCCTGGGAGCTCCATGGAACCTCTTTGAATGGACACTGAGGGGTAAGGAGGGAGAAAATCCATCTGAAGCTTCAGCCTTCTGTGGAGTTCTGTGGGACATGACAGTGGGTCAGGAGGTGAGGGGAGAGGCACCCAGGAAGCAGGAGCCATGGTCCCTGTCCCCAAGAGCTGGTAGTTCCCCCTTTGAGAAACTAGATCCCCCCCAGTCTCGATGCTGATGTGGGCATTGCTGCGTGGGGTGATCCGGGAAATTGGCAGGGAAGGATTGGGGTCTGCGCGGGGCCCTGGGAACATGCTGCCTACAGCCCTGACCCCTCTCTGCCCAGGCAGGGGTCCCGCAGGAAGCTGCTGCACACCCGGGTCAGGAGGCTGGAGAGTGGCCAGCAAGGCCACGTTTACAAAGTGCAGCAGGGCTTAGGGCCAGCCCCAGGGGATGGTCTGTTGACGATCAGCTCCAGGGTGCAGCATGGTCTGGGGGCCGGTGCTCCAGCCTGGACAGCTCAAGTTTGAACCGTCGCCCTGCCCCCTACCTTTGGGTTTCCTTTGCGGATCTGAACCCCAGTGTTCTCATCTGAAACATGGGCAAAATACTTATCTTTTGAGGGCTAGGATTACCAATAATGAGATTAAAGTGCTTAGACGACACCTGGAACCTGGCATACTAGCGTGCTGTAAATGGTGGCTGCTGCTATTAGTATTACTATTCTTATTATTGTTATGATTATTAATTCAAGAACGATTTCCTGACAGTAGCACTTATGTTCCCCATCAATGTTTGAGAGAGTGGATGAATGAGCTGAATCGTGGTAGTGAGTAGCAGTTTACCCGTGACGTGCGAGATGGAATGATGTTCCAGCCTGGAGAACAGCATGGACAAAGGTCCTGAGGTCTGTGAATGGTACAGGGTGACAGGGGAGGCGGTGCTGAGTGGGAAGAGCTGGTAGATGAGGCTGGTTTTGTCAGCCCCTTGGCGAGAGTCCCCCCTTCACTCCCCGGCTCTGGCACAAGCTCATGTTGAGGCCACGTCCTGTGGCCTCCCCTGGGGTTTGTGTCTTCCAGCTGCTCACGGCCACACGTGGATGCTGGTGGCTGAGCCAACCCTGCATGTGCATGGCTTACGTGGACCCCCCTCTCCTCTGGCTGCAGCCAGGTGCTGACTTCTTCTCCTCCTCCTGGGTGGGCTGGAGGGAGGGGCCAGAGGTGCTCCAGCCCTTGAGAAGCTGCCCCGGCTCTTTCCCTGTGAGTACGTCCTGGCAGGCCTTGCTCACAGAGGGCGTGGACCGCCACTTTGTGTTGTGGGGGACTGGGAATTCTGAAACCCTGGCACCAGGCAGCCAGGCTCTGGGCAGAGGAGCGCCTCATCTGCCATCTGCCTTTCCATCCCATTTTCTGCAGCAGTATTTGAGAAAAGGCTTGGGTTTGGTGTGGGGCCGGGTAGTAGACAGTGGTCACTGCTTTGCCCCCTCTCTGATCCCTGCCATTCTGGAAATGAAAGAACATCTAGTGCTGTGGGGCAGCACTGTGCTCCCCGTGTGGGGGGGTGGTAGCCAGGCAGGGAAGCCCCCTCCCCCACTGAGCGCTGCAGTCCCACCGTCAGGCATTTATCCTTTTGCTGTCACCTTACCTTGGGGTGTGTGCAGAGGCCCGTGGTGTCCTTCATCCTCCTGTGACCTCTCCCCAGTGGCCCCTGGATCTAGGCAGCCTTTAGGCCCTGGAGTACCTGGGGCTGGGGGAACTAACCCAGGAGAGAAGGGGTCAGGAGGGAAGCAAGAGCTGCCAGAGGCTCACTGTGCTGGCTCTGCCTCGTGGAGGCTTGTGGTGGGCGGGACCTTTGCCCTGTCGCTGGTGCCCAGACCACGAGGTCTCCACACTGGTCGCATCCCTCCATGCTGTGTTGGTGACAAGAAAAGCAACAGCTGGTGCCTTCACTTAGAGGACAGGCAGGTGCGAGTTCACATCCAGGTGTAGGAAGGGGGCTGCCCTTGCAGTGTCTAGGAAATGGGATGAGGAGGCTCCCTGGCCAGGGTGTGGGACAGGGGGCTGCGTGTGGACATCGCAGGCTGCTGTTGTTCTCATTGGATAGCAGTATCCCCTGCCTGAGAGGGCGGGGGGCCTCCTGGTTGTGTCATCCTTGGCCAGAGCAGTGAGGACCCCTCCGGCTGCCCGTGGTGCGTGGCAGCACCCCCAGGCCAGGCCCTGGCTTGCCTAGCTCCGGGTTGGCCGTGGGAGGCAGGACCCAGCACTGCTCTTCAGGAAATACCCAAAAGAACTGAAAAACTATGTTCATATAAAACCTTGTGTATCAATGTTTATAGCAACATTATTCACAATAGTCCCCAAACACAACAGTCTCCATCTGGGAAATACCCCAGATGTCCAGCAACTAAGGAATGGATGAACAGAATGTGGCATACATGTACAATGGAATATTATTTGGCCATAAAAAGGAATGACGTAGGTGAACCTTGAATGTTTCCCCATGAACCTTGCAAACATGCTAAATGAAAGAAGCTGGTCGCGAAAGGACGAATATTATGCGATGCCATTTATGCGACCCGTCTAGAATAGACAAACCGACGGAGATAGAAAGTAGGTTAGTAGGTGCCGGGGGCTGGGAGGAGAAGGGAATGGTAAGCGATTGCTGTGGGTCTGGGGTTTCTTTTTGGGGTGACGAAAATGTTCCGTAATTAGGTAGCTGTGATATTTGCATGCAACGCTGTGAATATACTAAAAACCACTGAATTAAAGACTTACAAGGATGAATTTTATGGTATGTGAATTATATCTCAGTTTTTAAAAAGGGAGGGTGTGAGAGAAGAAGAAAGGGCAGAAGGAAGGAAAGAGGCAGGGAGGGAGGCTGTACCCCTCTAGGCCTGGCCCCACAGCCCCGTGGCGGGTCCCCAGGCTGCCCGAGCATCGCTGCCCCTCAGGGAAGACCCAGCCTCCCCCAGCCAATCCAATAGGCTGCAGAAGCTCTAAAAATAACTGAAGTGAAAGGAGGGTGTTTAATGACAAAGTAAATAATTACATTAAGGGTGTGAGTTTGGAGGGAGCTGAGTAAATCACTGTAGGAAGAGCACCAGCCTCCAGCTAACTTCAGTCCTTTATCACCAGATCACATCCTCCCTTGGACTTGGAATAATTGATCGAGGGTGGTGGCGGGCTGTGCAGGGCGGGCGCTGCCAGCTCAGGCGGATGCTGAGGGGGATGGCCTGCGACCGTTTCAGGGTGACCCTGTGGCCTGGTCTACTACAGGGGCTCCAGGTGGATGAGCCGAGGGCGCAGGGCCCCTGCTGGAGGAGCCGGGGCTCCGGGCAGCCTTACTGCCTTGCTGCCCACAGCTGGAGGGGCCGGCGTCTGAGCAGGAGCGGCTTCAGGGCCGTGTGGTCCACCGAGGCCCAGAGAGGGGAATGGTCTCATCCCTGCCACACAGAGCACATGATGGACCCTGTAAGGGGAGGTCTGGGACCCCTGCCCCAGCACAGGCGTCCAGGGTGATGGGCATTAGGTGCCCCGTGGTGCCCCCAGCCATGGTGTGCTGGACCCTCCTCTGTGTTCAGAGCAGCTTTTGCAGGGGGCAAGCTCCAGGCAGACTGCAGCCCCCGGAAGTGACAGCCTTGGCCAGGGTTGGCATGGTGAGGCCTGTGTTGGCTGGAGCACCCTCCCCCTCCCTCTCCTAGGCCCGGAGCCCCCAGTTAGTCCCTTCCCCTCGCCGTCCCTCCTCCGTCTGCCCCGTGGCCTGGCCTCGCCCTCAATGAGGCCCAGCTGGTGTCCTCTCTCCTCTCCCCGGCCTGTGCCTGCGCTCAGGCTGCAGGGGGTGGATGGGCACCCAGGCTTAATGGGGCGTCAGCAGTACCTTGGTCTGAAAGGACAGATTTTTGATGGAAACTGAGTCAGGGTGCTTGGTTGCAAGTGACAGAAACCGACTCAGACTTTGGGAAGCCATGTGGAGTTCTTGGCTTCCATAACGGGGAAGCCCAGGGTTAGATCTGGCTTCAAGACCAGCTAAACTTGAGGCTCCAGTGATGTCACTGGGACAGGCCTCTTTCTCTCGAAGCCTGTTTGCCTTTCCTGTGGGTTGGCGTCCAGGCAGCTTTTGTTCACCAGATGGTGGAGTTGTTGCAGGTGAATGTGGGCCTGACTCCCGCGAGCTCAGATGGAGGAGTGCCTCATTCCAGGTGATTCCAGCGAAAGTCCAGGAGGGCTTCTCCTTGGCTGGGCCTGGGTCCCATGCACCCTTGTGAATCCACCACTGTGGTATTCCTCGGGGTCCTGTGCATGCCCATGTGGTTTGGGGAGGGCCAGCCCCTTACCTGCAGGGGCCATGCACGGAAGGTGGCCCTATGTGATGCAGGGCAGGCCAAAGACAAGTGTCCACCTCACTGCAGCATGATGGCAGGACACCCAGAGAGGTCTGGGCACCTGCAGACGCTCCCCAGTGGATGACGGGGTCAGAGCTCTGGCCTTCCAGAGGCAGCAAGGACTCCTCCGGTCATTCCGTCCCTTGGGTTGCACTTGGAGTAGCCATGCCTGGCCCCTTTCCCTAGTTTTCCTTGTGAGCTCCCCATAAGGGGACATAAAGAGCTCCCCGAGAAGTGCCAGACAAGAGCCCTAGAGAGGAAACCCCAGGAAGTTCCAGGAGAGACATCTCGCTAAGGTGGGGTTTCCTGGGAAAGTGGAAGTGAGCAGATGCCCGGAGAGGGTCACAGGGCACATGCGAGGACAGGGACCAGTGTCTGCTCGCGAGGAGGCTTCATGCATGCGTAGGAGGAGAGATGCAGCTGGAAAGGAGATTGGAATAGCTATGGGCAGCTTGGGATGCCCTGGGGAGGGATGTGGGCTGTGGGTAATAGGGAGCCATTGCAGGGCTTAGAGCAGGGAAGGGCCATTTAGAATTGATGCATCTTTTTGCTGATTGACTTGAAGCATTCCAAACCCACAGAAGCAATCCTGCTGGATATCTCTTCTTTTCAGAAGATTATTTTTCTCCCTCCCTCTTCCTCTTTTTCTCTTTCCCTCTTTGCTTCCCTCCTTCCTTCTCTTCCTTCCTCCCACAAATGTTTGTCGAGTGCCTACTGTGCACCAGGCAATGTTATCGTCACCAGGTTGCAGCAGGGAACACACAGGCAAGGTACACTTCTCCCAGAACTGACATTCTAGTCAGGAGACACAGGCAAGTACCCAAATAAACGCCCACAGAGAAGGATGTAAAGTGAATGTTCCAGCAGGGAGAGCTGGGGGCGTGGCAGTGCTGGCCTTCACCAAGGCAGGAAGCCTTTCCCAGGGTTGTTAAAGCCACTGCCTCTCTCAGATGTGCTGGTTAGGCACAATGGAAAACCGCTTCCTCTGCTGGGGCGGGAGAAGAAAGGCATCCCGAAGCCAGCTGCAGGCTGAAGAGCTGGCTCAGGCCGAGCCGTGCGGCAGAGCCCCACACACGCCACGCTGGTCCCTGCCGTATCTGGGAGTCAGGGCTCTCCGGGAGCAGCTGAGGGGGTGCCTGTGGGGGCATCCGCCCCGGGCTGTCGCCCCGCTGTGGGAGCTGGCAATTCCCGGCGGCCTTGTCTTTGACACGGGAGTGATGACGACTGTCCTCGTCGGGCTGCGGTCAGGACTGAAGCTGAGATGCAGGCAGGGCACCCTCACAGGGGCTGCAGAAGGACTGACCGCAGTAACTCTGTGGGGGACCTCAGGCCCTTCTCTCTGTCCCTGGCGTCACCACTCCCACAGTGGTCCTCTGGGGGCAGTCGCGGGAGTTCCTATGGTCTCTGTCTGGGGACATCACACTTCCTGGTCCTTCAGGCTGCTGGGAGGCCCTTTCCCTGTTGCCACCCTTGACACACAGGCCCTGTCCTCTCTGGTCCTGGGACCTTCCCTCCTGGGCCGTATAGTTCGGGTCTCCGCACCCCTGTGGCTGGCCCAGGTGAGTGCTCCCCCCATCTGTCTTCGAGTCTTTCCTTCACTCTCACATGTGGGGCTGAGAGTCCTCTGCTCTTCCCCGCATGGCAGGGCCTGAGGAAGGCGTGGGGCCCCTGGCCGTGTCGTGGAGCCTTTACTGGGTGGGGAAGAGCACAGAACCGGAGAGGAAGACATGAGTCCTCCGTGCTGTGGGCCGCGATCCCCGTCCCCAGCACTGTGAAACACTCCTGTTGGCGCCTTTTGTATTGTAACACTGACGAGACGTCCCGGCGGGGCAGAGGGCGGGCAGACATATTTTGTGCATGTGTCCCCAAGGAGGAGTCCGAAGCTCCTAAGGACTTTAAGAACAAAAGAGTAAATGTGTCCCTGTGCTGTGGTTCTAGGAGCCTTGTTGCTTTGGGGCTGGGAGGAGGACAAGGACGGCCTTTGAAAGTTCTTCCCAGAAGGCGGGGGCAGAGTGGGCACCGTGGATACAGTCCACGTGCATGGCTGCCACGTGCCCTTGAGCACTCTCATCCCAGACACGGCCCAGCTGCACACAGGAAACAGCCTGATCCCACCCAGCTGGGTGTGTCTTGGGAGGGGGAGAGCAAAGCCCCAGGGTCAGAGTGAAACCCTGGGCCCTGCTTGTGCAAGAACTTTCCAGCTAGCTGGCTGCCTGGGGCAGGTGGGCGCCACCTCGCACGTCTGCCGGACCATTTTCCCGACCACGGTCTTGTGTGTGCAGCTACACCTGGTCCTGCCTTGTCAGGGCCCCCTCCTCACTCTGGCCTGCCGGTTTCTCCACCATCTCTTGCTTTTCTTGTGTGTAGTCTTGTCCCCACCAGGTCTCCAGGCTGGTGCCAGCCTCGTGAGCTACCTTATCCTGAGAAGGTTGTCCTTAGCTTCGCCAGCTGCCCAGGGGAAGTCTCAGACTGGGCCCCTGCTTTGAGGGGAGGACGCACTTCCTAAGGTTCCTTCCACACGTGTGTCTTGCAGCTGTCATTCTCAGGAGCAGGCTTTTAGTGTAAGTGTTCCAGGGCATGTGGTTTGTTTGGAGGTGTGTGGGGAGGAGAGGCCAGGTGGGAGGGAGCCCCTGTGGAGGGTGGCTTGGCCGGCCGCCGCCCAGGGCACCCGGAGCATCCTTCTCCGGGATCCGGGAGCTGGCGTGAGTAATCCCGCCCAGAGGCGGTGCGGCCAGGGCGTCAGCAGCACCTGCTGTCGGTGCTCGGCTGAGGGCTGCTCTGGCTCTCAGGCCACTGCGCAGCTCGGCAAAGCGGGCTTTGGGGACAGAGAAAACCCCGAGACAGTTAACCACGGGGGCTGGGGGTTGGAAATGAGGATGTGCGCACCGAAGGGGGAAGAACGTTGGGATTTGAGTGCGAACCGACCTCTGCTACCCAGAGGTAGAGGTGATCAATGCTTGTAGCCGTGATTTCTGGGGTTTAGGGATCCCTTTCTGTGTCCTTCTGTGTGACTTCATCATTAAAGATGCATTCCCGTGACTGCGGGATGTACGAGCGTGTACAGTGGATACTTGCAGAGCGGAAGCAGGTCGCCTGCTGTCGTCAGACATCAGCGCCTCACTGAGAATGAGTTTATCAGAGCAGGCTTGGCGGGATGGAGGACAGGAGGCGGCTTCTTGAGGAATAGGGCCAGGCATGTGCCTGGGGGTCCTGAAGAGATCCCCTTGGTGTAGCCTCAAAGTCCTGTGCCCTTCCTTTCCGAGGACCGTAGGTGCCAGTGTCCAGAGGGCCCAGAACAGGGTGACAGTGACGGTTCTCCCAGCTGTGCCTCTTAGAATGGAGGAGACCCCAGACCCCGAGCCTGAGGGACGAGCCTGATTTATAACCAGTCACTGAAAATATATACAGTGAAATGAAAGTCTCTGTCATTGAGCAGGCCCTCGCCGGCCGCCGTAAAGATAAGTAACTGCAGTTTTCAGGCCACTTAAACCCTTACCTTTGGGGTATAAAGGGGTCTCTGCAGACAGTAAGTCTTTATCGAGAAATGTTTACCCATAAAAAACCACAATGAAGCCTGGGAGAGAGAGCACCTCAGCCTTTATGGGGCTGCAGCCCGTCTGTAACAGAGCCACAAATCACCCTCCGGCCGCGGACCAATCCTGTCCAAAAGTCAGGGGTGGGTTTAGGAGTTAAACCTGACTTGCTACCTTCCAGACAGCAGCGCCTGCCCCACCAGCCCCCCTCCTGCCTTGATGGAGGGACCATGCTGCTCCGTGCCTGGCTCAGCCGTCTGCTGTGGCTTCCAGGTACCATGGGGCACGTCCGAGCTCTGTGGGTGCATGCGCCCTGGCCCACCTCCCCGGCCTTGTATCGTCCCTCCCGTGGGCCTGGCCCCCTCGTGCCTTCTGCCCTCGATGGCTCTCCCCTCTCCCCAGAGCACACACTTCTGCATTTCTACTCCTGGGAGGGTTACCTGGACACCCATCCCACACCAGTTACAGTTCAATCCACAGAGCAGAACCCCAGTGAGGGAGAAGGGACCAGGTTGGTGTTGGGACCAGCCCCTGCCCAGTCGTGGGAGCGGCGAAGTCTCTGGGAGAACGAGGTCTCTGCCCCTGGTGCTGGCTGAAGTCGCTGTATCCCAGTGGGGTCTGCAGGGGGAGGGCAGGCCGGTGTGACCTGGGGCAGAGCAAGTACAAGCTGGGACCCACCAGGACAGTGAGCGCTCACGCCGGCCTCCCTGCGCTGCCAGTCTCACAACCGACAGGTGGGCACCTGCGGAGGGGGCTGCGGTCACTCTTGTCTCTCTGGGAGCTGAAAGAGCCGGCTCCTCCCCTCTGCCCCACAGGTCATCGATGACGTCCAGGGCTGCCAGGGCACCTGGACCTATACTAGCGGGTCCCAAACTTTTTGGTCCCCAGATCCCTGTACAGTTAAAAATTACCGAGGACCCCCAAAGAGCTTTTTTTATGTGAAATTTTTTATTAGAAATTTAAAATGAGAAAAATTTAAAATATTTTGTTTTTAAATTCATTTGAAAATAATGGTAAAACTATTATTTTTATGAAAAGAACTATTTTCCAAAATAATAAAAAAAATTAAGTGAGAAGAATTTGCACCTTTGTAAATTTAATTTCTGGCTTAAGGGAAAGCGGCCAGATTCTCATTTCTACTTCGGCATTTAATCGGTTACACTGTGTTGTTTTGGTTAAAACGTATGAAGGAAACCCAGCCTCGCACAGATATGGAGTTAGAAGAGGAGTATTTTAAAAGCCTTCTCAGCTAATTTGGATATTCTTTGATACTATCCCCAAACTTGACATGTGTTGTTTCTTAAACGTTAGTTGCATTGCACGATCTGAACCATGCCGAAGTCCTTTCCATACTCTGTTTTCCGAAGTCCCCTGGTCTGTCTTGCACGTCGAGTGGGTATTTTTCACCCCCGCATTGTTCGTGACGCCACTCGGAATGACTGGCTCCCAGTGGTGCTGGTCTTCCATCCACGGCGGGAAGCGCCGCGAGAGAATGAGAGGGACGAATGCTGTCCAGTGTTAGTATGGAAACGCTGGGACTTCGCCCGCCTCCTGAAGAGAACCACTGCTTTATAGTGTCCTTCTCCGACTCTCACGCTGGCTTCCGCTGTGGCCAGCCTGGCACCACAGAGGACGGGGACTCCTTGGAAACTAGTGCCAGCTTAGCTGAGCTGCCTCTGTGTGAAGCGCCCCCAGCAGCTGCACCGGGCCTCTCCCCAAAGCTCCCCAACCCTCCGGCCGCGCTGCCCACATGCCACCCCTCCCAGCGGCACGCGCAGTCAGGACAGACTGGGCCATTTCCCCCCAGCAGCTCTGCGGAGGAGCTCTCTGCGGACCAGCGGTGTCCTCCCTCCTCAGCTTCCTACAGTCTCATCGGCACTCGGGCCCTCCGCGCTGGCCCTTTCCTCCCCCAGCCCCTGGGCACCGCTCCTCCTCTCTCGCCCTTCCTTCTTCCTTGACCCAAGGTCCCAGGGCTTTGTCCTCTGTGCTCTTCTCTTCTCCCCAGAAACTCCGTCCGCAGGCGTTTGCGTGGGCACCTGGGCGGCGAGGCCTTCTCAGCCGTCCCTGCCCCGGACCCCCACATCGTCTCATTAGCTCCGTCCTGCTTACCCAGTGGCCCACCTGGTGTCTGGCTGGGCTGGGCTGGACGCACTGTGTTCCCTCCCCACCCACCGCATGTCACCTGGTCCCCTCCAGGGCCTCCTCTGAGGAAACAGCATCATCACTTGTATACAACTTGAGAGACCCCGGTGGCCAAGGCAGATGGGATGGATCCCCTGGGGCCTGCTTGGACACACCTTCCTGTGGCCTTTGTGCCCTTCTTTGCACGTGAGGCCCAGAGAGTCCCCTGCCTTGCCTGGGGCCTCACCACGAGCAAGGGAGGGCGGGGATTTGATGGAGTCCCACTTCTAAAGCCTGTGCTCCTCTCTCCCCGTGCCTGCCTGGGCCCCGTGCCTGCGCCTGGCCGAGATCAGAGCTGCCTGAGCCCTGGGGCCCAGTCCCTCGCAGAGAGACGGTGGGAAGAGTCAGAGAACTGCACAGATTCCCCAGAGCCCATGCCCGAGGGGCGGTGGTGCCTCTTCCACACCTAGGGGCAGGGAGTGGAGGGCCCAGCACTTGCCCTGTGACTCTGACAGGCGAATCCGATACCCACTAGTGCCAACTAGTGGGTACGTTCAGGGTTCTTGTTTTCCATCCAAGAAGAAATCGCCAAGAAGAAAATAGCTTCTGCCTCCCTAAGCAGCCCCTGGCAAGGAGTGTGTAGGTGCTGGTGGCCTGAAGCAGAGACGAATGGTCTGTGCTGACCTTTCAACCGGCGGGACCTAGTCTGGGTCCTCGGCTGGTGCAGACAGCCATGGGCCAGGGGGGCTGAGCCAGGCAAGGCTGAGCTGGGCCAGGCACTGTCATCGTCATCGTCCTTGCAGGGTGGGGGCTGGGCACTGCAGTGAGGAAGCCAGGGTATCTCTTGCTGCGAGACCGGCAGGGTCTGCTGAATACCGTGGCTGTCTCTCCCTGTGCCCCGCAACCCAAATGCTGAACGCTTGAGTCTTCCGAGCTCGTCTGGGCCCCGCGGGCGAGTCCTTGCAGGGACCCTCCAATCCCCCAATGTCTCCCTCCGGGTCCTCCTCCTCCCCAAGTCCCAAGGCTCCTTCAAGTCCAGATTCAATTAGTCAATTCTGTTTAATTCAAAAAGCATTTAGATGTTTACGAAAGGCCTACTGGTTAGCATGTTGCCAAGGCCACCCGGCTATTAAGTGGTTTCAGCCGGGATTTGAACTTGAGTCCGTCTGACCCTAAGCGTAGGCCGTCTGCCCTCTGCTCTCTGCTCATGGCCGGCTTATCTGAAGGAGCCACACCCCCGCCCTCTCTAACGTATACTCACTTCTGATTTATGTGCCGGGAAACAGTTTTGTTAGAATCGTTTCTAAACCAAGAGTCCAGGGGCACTAAGGAAGGGCCTACGGGGCCCTTCTGCCATATGCTACTTAGCACACAGCCTCCGAGGCATGGGTTTTGGGGTTCAGGGGCCTCTTGTCTCTTGCTGGGTTCCTGGCTACAGCTGGCGGAGTTGCCTTTTAGGGGCGAGTGACCTCCAGTCAGGTGAGGTTTGTGCTGCGCTTCCAAAGCGCTGATAGGTAGTTGAGAGCGACAGAGTGCTAGTAGTAAGAGACTGTTTCTGTAGTCTCTATCCACCCCATCTCTTTTTCTTCCTTTGCTGTTCTTCATCAGCCTCTGCACCCCAGCGGCAGGCACAGAGAATCCTACAACACGAGCCTTGTTCTCAGGAATTAGAGCTGAGGGACTATTCAGCAGGCTGTTTATTCACCTGGTTGCAGGCATCTACCAGTCGCTGTGCCAGGCACTGCTGGGGCAAACACCCCATCATCAATCCCCAGGGAGCTCACCTGCCACGAAGAGGGACTGGTCAATGCAGGGACAGCATCCCTGTGGGGTAACAACTCCAAGGGAGGTCATTTTCAGACGCTTCTTCCTGCCTCTCGGGGAAGAAAGGCAGGGAAGGCTTCCTGGAGTAGGCATGCCTGAGCTGGATCTTGAAGGATGAATAGGAGTTCGCTAGGCAGAAAGTGGAACACAGAGAACAGAACGTGAGCACAGGCAGAGGGAGGGTGGCAGCTGAGACAGTGTGAACCTAGGATTGTTGACCGTTTTGCTGGAGGAAACCTTTTCCAGCAGCTTCTCCTGAAGCATCCCACACTAGAAAGACTGGAGCTGACAAAGACAGGTGACAGAAAGGTCCAGGTTGGTCCCTTTTGCCTTCTGTCTGGTGTTCTCTTAGCTGAGTCTGAATTCTCTCTGGATCCCTTAGAATCAGGACAGAGGAACAAGGGTGAGTTTGGGGACAGTTTCTCTTCCCCTCGCCCACCTTGGACCGTGCTTTCTTGTCGAATGTAAACTCTCAGCTGTTGCCCTCATATCTGCCGCGATCCCTGCCACTCCGTTCTGGAGGCCCCTGTCAGGGGGACTGTGCCCTTTCATCCCGGTTGGACGCTGGAGTTCCCTGAAAGCCGAGAGGGTTAAACCACCAGGCCAGCTGGGGAGCATTAGTTCCCCTCTCCAGGCAGCAACGTCAGAGGCTGATGCAGGAGGCAGAGAGGAGCTGTGGCCAGAGAAGGCACAGAGCTGCCTTGAGGCGCTCCCGGGGTGCTCCCGACAACCCCCAGGTAGGCTGGCCGTGGCCGCGTGGGTGTGCGGACACGTGTGCACACTCCGTGTGTCTGTGCATTTCTCCTCTTTGTGACAGTCCCTCTGCAGGGGCAGAAACTTCAGTGGAGAAGGGCGGGTGTGGGCGCTGCAGAGAGTAGCTTCTCTTTCCAGGGGGGAGGGAACCGACCTTTCTTTAAACAAACACTCAAGTGCCCCGGTGGCCACGGGAGCAGGCAGGACGGCCCGCGGGACAGCTTTGGGGGCTCCAAGGAGGTGCTCTGTTCCCGGGGCTGCAGTCCTGAGTGGCCAAAGGAGCCGTTTGCCGAAGTGGCTTAAGTACGTGTTTTCTCAATCTGTTTGTGACCAGGAGGCGTTTCCAAGGGCTGCCATGTGCCGACTCAGTAACTAGTGTGTGGCCTCCCTGCGTGGTTTCAGAGTTCGCCAAGACGGAGGCTCCCCCAAGACAGAGGCTCCCCCTCCGAGGAAATGTGAATAGTGTTTTCAGGGTGGAGAACACCAAGCCTGGGATGATCCCCTCCTCCCTGGCCGTGGCCGGCTGAGCCCGTGGCCGCCAGGACGTGATACAGACAGCGTTTCCTGGGGGAATCTGGGTGGGGGATGTTCTCTTGGGTGGAAAAGGTGTGGACCAGGGGGGTTTAATTGGCCCCTGGGATTCATGGATAGAGTTTACAAGGATGAGGAAAGGCCTGGTGTGTGATCTATTTTCCTGTTTTGACTGGATGTTGGGAGAAAAATGCCCAAATTAGGGATGGGTTGGCGGCTCAGCTGAGCAGAAACGATGAGTGAACTTCTGTGAAAGAAACTTGCAGAGCCGCTGGACATTTATGGCGACAGAGATGGGACTCTCAGCTTTGGGGAGGGGGTTGGTCTCGCTCTGGCCTAGCCTGTCAAACCCTTGGACGGGCTTGTGGAGCAGCCGCCGGCCCAGCCTCACTGGACGTGAGGATGAGGAAGAGGGGGCCTGGGAGGCCCTGTGGAGGGGACGCACACTCTCGGTGGGACAGCTGGCCCACGGTCGCCTGGCCCACTGCCCCTTCGTCCCCCTCCTTTCTAACCAGCGGTAGGGGTGCCTGTGACGGGGAGGCTGACTTGGGGACTACCGCATCGACTCGGAAAGACTTTCTTCACTTCGCCCCAACCGGCCCTCTGCAAGGTTGCCTAAGCCCCTACTGCGACCCCCAGAGGCAGGTGCAATCCTGTGTTACACAGCAGGGGGATGAGATCACCCCGAGACTTCCTGGTTTCAACTCACCCTTTTTCCTGGCTGGGCTACCACATGAGGTACCAGTGGGTGTCCTGTCTGCCTGTGACTCCAGAGGGTCGGAGAGAGAGTGGCACTGGGGAAGCCACTAGGCTGCTCTTCCACCAGCCTATGCTGTGTCCCACGCCTCTGACTTGGACACGAGGCAGCGGTGGCTGAGATCTGGGCAGTGGGCCGAGTTCATGTTCCCACCCTGCCAGCGACAGCTGGATGGGACTGGAGCAAAGGACTGGGTGCTCAGGCCTCAGTGCCCCCGTCTGCAAAGCACCCTCATGGGTGCCGGGATTATCGCATATCAGCGAAGCATGGAACAGTGTCTGGCAGGCGACAGACTCACAGTGTTGGTGGCTTTAGACAATGTGATGTGGGCGCAGTACCCTGGACAGTGGGTGCTCCAGGCAGCAGGAGAAGGGCGCGGGCCGCTGCTCCAGGCACAGGGACAAAGTGGTCTTTTCAGAAGCATGTGAGGAAACAGCCTGGTTGGCCCTTGGGCTCCAAAACCTTTGTGTCCCCCCTGTCCTACCCTCACGAGGCTTCTTGCATGAACTCTCTCCCCAGTT
This sequence comes from Propithecus coquereli, assembly GCF_000956105.1. NCBI lineage: Eukaryota > Metazoa > Chordata > Mammalia > Primates > Indriidae > Propithecus > Propithecus coquereli. The sequence continues at coordinate 4,081,289 of NW_012146856.1, forward strand.
AACACCAACAGACACGGTGCGCCTACCCACCCCATCCCTCATACGCAGCTGAACGTCACAGAGATGGCAAACAGTTGTGCTTCTGCAAATTCCATGTTTATTATTTTTCTGATTATTAAAGTAATTAAAAATCTGATGAATACAGAAATGCCCAACAAACATACCGTCATGTTCTTCCCTGATTGCACCTCCCGAGGAATGACCGTCACTCATGGATTAGTGTATCTCTGTCCAGGTCTTTTTATGCAATCCTTTTCTTTACCAATGAAAGGTTTGATTAAGGGAATTCAAAACAAAACAAAACTAAACTAAACCGGAAAATAACTCCTTGGGTTTTTGGAATTCAGATCTTCAGAGAAAATGGTACTAATGCAACCAAAATGGCTAATTTCCCGTCTGATTTTATTTTAACTGCATTCGGAACCCATCATCTGCCTCTTACCCTGGCTCTTCCGCAGGTACCCCCACCTTCCTCCTCCTTCCCCAGCAGGCATCTCTGTCGAGGCAGGTAGGCTGAGAGGGCACTGGGGGAGGCGCCGGACACGTGCACGCAGAGGCTGCGGTGAGAGGCAGGTGACGGGAGTCCTGCTCCTGCCCCCCTCCCTCTGCCCCGCCGTGTGTTTCCGTGTGTTTCCAGGGCAAGGCCGTGTTTGACATGCAGCGGCCGCACACCAGCTTGGGTATGCCGTTTGGTCCCTGGACTTAATGAGTTCTGCAGGGACGCTCCACTGTAGCTAAAGATCATTTACCTGAATTGCCTTTTAATTTCTGCTGTGGGAAGCTGCCCCTGGTGCAGTATAATTACATTATAATTCACAGCAATCCCAAATCTATAAACTTAGCCATACTGGTGGGGGTAAGGGACCGAAGCTGGGGGGGCTGGGGAGGGAAGAGATCCCATCGTTAAATTAACCTGCATTTCTGGGTGCAGGTTCCAGTCCCTGGACAGGCATGGGGGAGGCAGAGAGGGACGCTTCTTGCCCAGTAGGTGCTGAAGTGTTTGGTCCTGAGCTGCCTGGGGGAGAGGAGGAGCAGCGAGTAGCGTGGCAATCCTTCTGAGCCGCCTGCTCCTGGCAGTCCTGCTGTAGGAGTGGGGAGCACACGGAAGTGGGTGGCCTGGGGACGTCTACCGAATGCCTGGCATTGGGAGGCAGGGTTCGGAGTGCCTCCTGGGATTTTCTTCTGGGAAGACCTCCCCTCCCCCCGCTGTGGGCTTCAAGGGTGGGGTCCAGGGAATGTTGCCAGGTTCGTGGAGATGGTCCCCGGGCAGCTCGTGGAGTGTGCAGAAGTGCAGTCCTGTGGGGTACTAACAGGCAGGGGCAGAGGGGCAGAGCCGCTGTGCAGGCTGAGAGCGGGGCTTTCCTTTCTGCCCCCACAGCAGCATTTGTGTGTGGTGGCCCTTAGCTTTCTGTGTCGCGGTGCCATTCGCCCCGTTCCTGTAAACCCATGCAGGGATCAAAATTGCTCATATTTTATGGGCACAAAGGCAGTTCATTAATTAATGGAATTCTATGGTGAATTAACTTTATTTAATAAAGAAAAAACAGGTTTTTTTGATTTGTCAGCTCTGGAAACCTAAATGTTCGTATCTTGGGCGGTTTACTTTGGGCGGTGACTTTATAGCAGTGGGAGGCAGCAATGCAGCAAGGCGCCTAAGTTCAGAGAGGCTGAATCACTTAGCCCAGTCACACAGCTGGTAGGAGGAGTTAAGGCCAATAAAGACAATGTGAGCACTGAGTGAAGGACCGCTGTCACACGGGGAAGGTGACTAGGGCAAGAGAGAGGGAGGAATGGGGCACAGTGAAAAACCACTGTCTTTTCCCCGAGCCCGGAGGCAGGGAGGTGAGGCATCGCGCAGCTCCGTGTCTGTCTTGACTGTTATCAGTTGGCTCCTCGGCCACAGGTGGCTGTTTGGGGTGGAGCCCCTTCCCCACACAGGTGGTTGTCTGCCCCCCTCAGGAGGCTGGTGGTCCCCGGGCCCACCCTCTGAGCCAATCCAGGGCACCCCTCTGGATACTTGCCGCTGGCCGACGCCCCCATCCTGTCTCGGGCTGGAAACCCTGTTGTGCCGCCTCTGGGCCTACACCAGCCCCTCTCAAAGTGCCTCCAAGGCAGTGTTCTCGGTGGTCTTTGAGAATTTAAGCCCATCCTGGGGGCCTTGCCATGAGATGGTGTGTCCCCACAGCCTGATGTCCCAACCACAGTGGGATGTCAAGACTCAAAATGCCTTGTCAGGGCCACCACCTGATCAGGGATGTCCCTGTCCTTTGCCTGCCCTCTCCAGGAAGCCTTCCTCGCTGACAGCCTTCCCTCCAAGTGCCCCACCTGGTGCCTCCTGCAGCCTTCAGGGTCCTGCATGTCTCTTCCAATGAGCCTTCCCCAACAGCCTGCTGTGCCTGTCCCCACGGCCGAGCCCCGAGGGCCGGGCGACATTTGGCTAACCTGGCTGGGGATCACAGGAACGCTCCTTCTTGTGTCTGCCGGTTCACAGATGTCCCCGCACGAGCCTTGGCTGCTCACAGCTTTGCACTCCAGCTGCGGCCCAGCAGTGTCCCAGTGAGAGAGAGGATGCCGGGGTGAGAGCCCCACAGGCCCTCACTGCTGGGCACGATGAGAGGCTGCCTGGTGACTGCCGCCTTTGTTATGACAGAGCAGAGCCTTGGGTCGTGGCCAGGCTCTGTCCAGAGACAGCTGTGCTGCTTCCAGCCCGGCAGGGCGGGGCAGGAGGGAGATGCGGCCAGCATGCATCTGCATGCACCCAAGTTAGCGAATTCAGCTTGGAGGAGAGAGGCGGAGACAGAGGGCGACTAGGCGTGTGCGGCTGTAGTGTTGCCCTGGGCCTTGGCCTGCTGCCTGAGTGTGCGGGGCTGGGCTGGAGGGAGGCAGGGTGAGAGTCTGCTGGTCCCATGAGTTCACGTTCGCTTAGGCCTCCTGTGATGTGAGCTCCATACATCAAATCACCGTACAGTCTGGCAATTCCACGTCTGGGTATAGACCCAAAGGGGTTGAAAGTAGGGTCTTGGTGGGGTAGTTGTGCACCTGTGTGCATAGCAGCATATTCACAATAGCCAAAGGCCAGTGTCCGTTGGTGGATGAATGGATAAACAAAATGTGGTGTGTGGATACAATGGAATATTATTAAACCCTAAAAAGGAAGGAAGGAAATTCTGACACATGCCACAACATAGATGAACCCTGAAGACACTATGCCGAGTGAAACAAGCCGGTCACAAAGGGACAAACACTGTGATTCCACATACGTGAGTAGCCAAATTCGTGGCGATGGGAGAATTGTGGTTGCCAAGGGGTGGAGGGCGGAAGGAACATAGAGCTGTTGTTTAGTGTGTACAGAATTTGCGTTTGGGAAGATGAAAAAGTTTTGGCGATGGATGGTGGTGATGGCTGCAGAACAATGGGAATGTACACTTCAAAATTTAGTGAACCGTATACTTTAAAATGATTGTGGTGAATTTTATGTGTTGTACATTTTATCACAATTTTAAAAATGAAATTATTAAAAATAGTCTGGGGAGTGGATCCAAAGACCCATGGACTTTCAAAGCTTCCATGACTCTTGGGTCCCCGGTTCAGCCCCACCTTGTTGTGTGCGTGAGAAGAGCTTGCTGGGACACGGATGCGAGGCCAGCCTCTCCTCTGAGTCCCTTGCCCGAGACTTCCACGACATTTGAGCTCTCAACCCCAGACAGACGCTGAGGGCGGAACCTGTGGAAAACATGTTGGTTTTAGAAATTTAAATCTGATTTTTTTCTCCTCTGTGAAAAGAATTAAAATCCAGCATAAGCTTATTACAGGCGGACTGAGGTTATTTTGGGAAGTAGCAATTAAAGGTTTCGTATTTTTCTCTCCCTTCTGCCCTTGTAGCTTGCGCAGGTCTGTGAAGCTGTTAAACCTTCACCCGGCCCGCGGCCCGGAGGAATCTGCCCTGCCCTGTTTCTCCTCCAGTTCTGCACCTTGGGAAAGAAAAGAAAGTTAAATTCATATTAATTACAGCCAAATCCGCTCAGTAAGCACTTGCTGACTATGCTTGGAGGGGAGGTTTAAAGCTCTCCTCCAAATAAAATGCTAAAATGAAAGGAAGAATCTGTTTGGCCAGACACTGTAATTTGCCACGTCATTCCACTCCGCGTTGTGAAGTGGGTCCTCTGCTGGGGCCGTGACTTCCAGCTCCCCCAAAATGATCATCCACTGTCGCTGTTCCTCACGCCTCTCTGTAAGGTCTTCCTCACCCACCAGGCTGCAGAGGAAGCACACGGCACACACTCCTGCACACACACACACATTGTCACACGCATGGACGTATGCACACACATACTCTCATGAGAACAGTCACACACACGTGCACCTGTGCACACACGCATTAGCACACACCACCGCATGCATGCACAGTCAGCACACACCCCTCACACACTGACACACACGCACCCACTCACATTCACACACCGTGACACACAGACGGGCACACAGAGCCCAACAGAGAGAATGCTTCCGAGCAGGTGATCAGCTCCCGAACCCTCTCTTTCTACATAATTCACAGAGTGGGCGCATTGTGGCAGTCTCTGTTTGTGACCACAGTTCATGTCTTTGTGAGGCTGACATAGCTCAAGGGTAGTTTAGTCAGTTTAGTGGGAGTTGGTCAGCGCTGGGGTGAGCTCCAGCCCAGCCACTTACCAGCCGTGTGACATTCAGCAAGTGGAATGAGTCCCCAGCCCGGCTTCCTGTCTCTGGATGGTGCTAGGAAAGTGCTGACCTCACAGGATACATCTGAGGGATAAATGAGGTTGTGTGTAATGGCTGTTTCCCAGGAGGTTCTTGTCTGCGTTGGCCAATATCATCATTATTCTTGCCATCCCATAATGCTGGTGTCTCATCCCTTCTTCAAGTGTCAACTTGGCTGGGGCTGTGCGCCAGGGCCTGGGGAGAAGGAGCCCTGCCCCTCCAGGGTGTGCGCAGGAGGGGCCGTGTGGGCCTGGAGATCCCGGTGCTCGCTGGGACCCCTTCCTCTGTGGGCTCCTTCCCCGGTTCCTGGAGGGAGTTCCCGGGGCTCCCAGGCAAGTGCAGGGCTGAGTTCATGCGAGTCCTGCAGGAGGGGGCGTGGCCGGCAGGGGTGTGTGTTTCAGGCAGGGCAGGTGTGCCTGTCCGAGTACACGTGCCTGTGTGTGAAGACTGCTTGGAAGAGGTGGCTTTTGAGCAGAAGCGCTTTGGGTGAAAACTGCGGTGGGTTTAAGGGTCAGTGCTCTCTGTCGAGTTGGTGGGAGTCTGGGGGAGGTGGGGATGGTCTTTCTAACCAGCTGGAAGACCCTGGGCAGGGCTCCTGCTGGGCTCCGCCTCTGCCATCCTGGAGGGGGAGCGCTGGGTGGCTGGGCAGTCCTGTCATTGGGTATTGTCTTGGGCCTCTCCTTGTCCTCGTGTTTGCCTAAGTGACCTAGCTCGTCCACGCTTGGAGAGCCTCGCTGTGACCCCTGCGTTCCTTCCGCACTGTGCCCCAGTCCCCACAGGCGCAGAGCCGGGCCCTCAGTGTGGGTGTGGGGTGAGGGAACGAGGAGGACAGCTCCGGCGGGGCGCCGTGCTCGCCCAGCCTGTGCGCGTGAGTTGGTGTTGACACACCCGCTGGTGTGTATGGTGAGTGGACTCAGACACACAGGTACACAGACGCCTGCCGGGCCCCACGTCCCTGTGGGGAGGGTGGCGTGGTGCTGGTAACATGTTCCCATATGACAGCAGCCCCTCTGGCTGCCTGAGCTCAGGCAGGGGAGATGGTGGGCTGGTCTCCTGGGGCTCGCAGGGCAGGGCAGGCCAGGGCCTACAGGCCTTGGGGGAGCATGCAGGTGGGGGGTGCTCACCCCAGAACTCCGCGCTGGGCCTGTGAGGCTTAGCTCCCCACCTGTCCCTGTGTCCCCAGGCCCTTCTGCTCCCTGCTGACTCTCTCTACCTCCTTTCTCTGGTTCTTCTGCCCTCCTCTGACTCTGTTGCCACCTCTCTCATGTTTCTCTGTCCGTGCCTCTCTTCCTGTCGTTGTCCCTCCTGTTCAGCCCTGTCCCTGGATCTCCCTGTGCCGCGTCAGCATCTCTCTCTGTCTCTGCCTCTCTTCTTGCCAGCGTGGTCTCTTCATTTTTCTGCCGTTCTGTTTCCCTCACGTGGTCCCCTTTTCCATCTCTTCCTCTTCGTCTCGCTCTTTTTCTTTCTACAAGCATCTCTTCCTCTCTGTGTCTCTCTCATTCTTGTGTTTGTCTCTCTGCCCTTCCTCTCTCTGCCTCTGCACACCGAGGTTGGTCCTGGGCGGCAGGCTGGCCCCGCCGAGGGCCCCGTGGACAGGCAGACGTTGTGCCAGGCCTTCAGTCGCCCTGGCAACTGTACCAGCAGGGCATTCAGCTGATGCCCCCCTGGAAAACCCTCATGCTGTGGGGACCAGACGTCCCTGGAGGCTGGCAGGCCTTGCAGCATGGGGACAGGTGTCCAGGCCGCTGGAGTGCCGGCTAGGATGTGGATGCCAAGCGGGGAGGCACCTGTATTTTTCTGAGGACAGGCCACAGGCGTTCCAAGCAGGACAGCTCACACCCAGGAAGATAAAAACTCAGCTTAAAGCATCCTTGTTTTGACTAGGGGGTGTTCAGTGAAATAATAGATTCCATTTTGGGAGCATTTTCAGTGCTCTGGGGCCTGTGAAGAGAGTCTTCTGGGTGTAATCTCTGATTGTCACCAGCCCCTGGTGGTATAGGTTATTGTCCCGTTCTGTAGGAAGGGCAGTGATGCTTGCTCTGCTGCAGAGAACGTGGGTTCGAATCCCACTCAATCCTTCCAAAGTCGCCTAACTCTCCAGGCCTCAGTGTCTTCATCTGTAAATGGTGCGAATTGTGACTCCCACGCCGTGGGGTTGTTGTGGGCATGAAATGAGGCCCTGCTTGCAAAGTGCCTGTATGGAGGAAGGATGAAGTTAATGCTGCTAGCATCAGGGGTATCCTGAGTATTATTGCCCAGGGTCACAGCTGCCGCAGTGGCAGTGGGATCGGCCTGCCCTGGGCTGTGTCTGCCACAGTGCTTGTGGGCGCCACAGGGGGTTTTTTAGTTTGTTCTCTCTTTTTTTTTTTTTTTTTTTGAGACAGAGTCTCACTCTCTTGCCTGGGGCGAGTGCCATGGCATCAGCCTAACTCACAGCAACCTCAAACTCCTGGGCTCAAGCGATCCTCCTGCCTCAGCCTCCCAGGTAGCTGGGACTACAGGCACGCGCCACCATGCCCGACTAATTTTTTTTTTTCTACTGTTTTAGTTGTTTGGCCAATTTCTTTCTATTTTTAGTAGAGATGGGGTCTCGCTCTTGCTTAGGCTGGTCTCGAACTCCTGACCTTGAGCCATCCGCCCGCCTCGGCCTCCCAGAGTGCTAGGATTACAGGCGTGAGCCACCACGCCCGGCCAGTTTGTTCTCTTAACCAGCAGTAAAACCCAGGTACATAAGTGTGGTGCTTGGTGGAGAGGAATTGGCGTGGATCGGGTCCCCAGTCTGCCCGCCTGGCACAGGGTGCACTGGCTCGTCCCACGGGAGTCAGAGCCCGCGGCCCCTGAACACCTTGTCTCTGTGTCTTGAGAACTCATCAGTCTTGGATTTGCAGACTCTGCCACTGCCAAGTGCAAGAGCTACTTGCAGGAGACTCGGGGTCAACAAGCTGAAAGGGAAGCACCCCTCAGGTCCAGGATTTCAGAGACATGGCTGGGAGAGGAAAGGAAGAGGCTGGGAGGGTCTCAGAGGCTGCCTGAGGTGAGGGGTGGGCACCGGGGCTGCTTCAGCCTGAGGCCCGGGCTGTTCCCCCAACACAGCCTCAGCCTGGGTGCCAGGAACTCTCAAACCTCAGCTGCCCTCCACTCTAGGCACGCTCAAGGCCGACAGCTGTGTTCGACGGGAAAACGTGCGTGTTAGGGGTTGGCTCTTGCGTCTGCTCTGGAGAGGGAATGATATGTCCGCCTTCCAGTTGCGGCCCTGGCCTGAGCACACTGCAGGCCCCTCGGGCCGCTGCTTCTGCCCCAGGGTGAGGATGGCTGTGACTAGTGGACTGTGTCTGCGCAATTGGAAAACCTGACTCTGCTTTGGGGGGAGATGGACTGAGCAGGAGGGTGGCCCTGCCCTTCCTGGCTGTGTGACGGGGCGTCTCCCTGAGCCTTGGGCTGTGGAGTCCTCTGGCAGCAGGCCCAGGAGGGGCTTGTCCTCCACAGGGAAGCAGCTGGCAGCTTAGGGGCTCTGCTCGCCCCTTTCCTCTCTGAGGTCCTTCCTCAGCTAGGGGCTAGCCAAGAACAGCTGGAAAAGACCCTGCTCCCTGGAGGACAGTGGTCAGATAAGGACACAAGCCGGGTGCCCAGGGAGGCAGCTGCCCACTCTGTCTTGCCAGCCTGGATTGCCCTGGGGCCCTTCCTCTCCCAGCCCCCAACCAAGCCTCCCTAATTCCTTCTGCTTTGCCTTCCTCTCCTACCTGCCCACCCCTGCCCTGCTTTCCTCTCTCCTCCGCTGGGCCAAAGGCCTTTCCCCACTGGGGATGAGGGCTCAGAGGCAGCTGGAGGCCTGGCCTCCGGGGAGCGTTTCTAAGGACTGTGAACCCCAGGAACATCCCCCCCGCGAGGGCAGCCTGCCCCCTCCCTGAGTAGGTGGGGGTCTGCAATGGGGCAGGAACATGGGCTCTGCACTGAGTTCTGGGCACCGGGTCAGCAGGCCTGGGTCTGCCTCCCACATCTCTGTTCCCTGGCTGTGTGACCTCGGGCAAGGCCTCGCACTTCTCTGAGACCTACTTCCCCATCTAGAGCACCAGGGAGTGAGGCTTTCTTCACAGGGGTCTCATGAGGATTGATTGGAAGCCTTGTCCCCGCACGGTGGACGAGCAGACCCCTCAGTGTGCTGCTACTCAGAGTTTTTGGCTTTCCGTGGTATTGGTGCTCAGACATCGCAGCAGCCACCTCCCATCTCTGAGGTCACTTCCTGCCACCCTGCTGGTCGTCACCTGGGAGCTGAGGGCTGCCCAGACTCCTGGGCTGAGAGCATCTTTCAGCTTCCCAAGCCTCCCCACTGGTAGTTAAGAAACACGGAGGCCATTTAGGGACACTCAGCATTTGAATTTGAGATTCTTTTTCGGCAGAATCCACAAACCGAGGTTTGAATTTCAGTTGGAAACCAATCTCCAGGCCTTCCAAAGTCATCTTGGTGCAGTCCTTGAACTCACCGGTAACACACAGGTCTTGTTGGCTGGTCTGGCTCTGCCGAAGTCAGAGCTTGCAGCACGTTGGCCTCTTAGTCCGGTTTCAAAGTGACCTGCGATGCCGCTGCACAGCTCTGGGGGTGCTCACTGCCTGACACCATCACGCCCTGGGTCCTCTGCATAATGTGCGGTAATGTTTCCAAATGCAGGTTTTATCGTTATTCGGGTATGGTGAGGCCAACAGATCAGGAGACAATTGCCATTGAAAAGGCGGTTTGTTACTCACAGTTCCCAGAGGAGGGGGACTCCCCACATCGCACGGGGCCACCTGGGAAGCACTAGGTCCCTCAGGAGGCAGAGGGAGTGAGGGCAGAGCATGGGAAGGAGACTTTCTTGGGGTTTTTGTGGGAAGCAGCAGGCGAGGCAGGGGCAGCAGGCTTCAGCTTGGCTGGTTCGAGTATTTCGGTGGGCTCTGGGTTGCAGGGGTTGTTGCGAGCCGCCTGCCCTGGGGTGATCAGGGCAGAGGAATATTGCCTCCTAGAGTGCAGGAGCCCCACAGGGGACATGGTTTGGAGTATGGACTCTGGATTGGTTGGTTTGCACGTGAAAAGGCTCACTCCTGGCTGAGTGCTTTGTAATCTCTGAGTGTTGGCTACCCCTGGGAGGGCCAGTCAGCCAAGGCCCCAGATGGCAGAGCGTCAGAAACACAGAAAATCTAGTTAATACGAATAATCAGGAGCTGTGATATGGGGCCCAGGTCCCTGCAGACCCCTTTGCTCAAAGACCTTCTCCTGGGCTGCTTTTGCACACCGTTTCAGACGACTGCATCCCACGCAGTAAGAGCTACCACATCGTGCAAATCATCGCAGGGGATTATGCACAAGGCGTGATCTGGTGTTGTCCTGGCTTCCAGGGCTGGGAAGGTGCTGTGTGAGGAAGGACCTTGCACTCCCCACGAGGGGTTTCAGTGGCTCTGCGCCCGGGTTTTGATGACTAAACCCATGTAGGTTCTCACTCTTCAGCTAGTTTTCTACTGGCTGGGTGCAGTTGTGATCAAACAGACAACATTTTCATTTTTGGAGCAAATGTTATTTCGATAGATTGTGGTTTTTGACAAACATACCAAACCAACGAGAAAGCAAATCTCTTTGAAGAAAGGAAGGTGATCATCAAAGAGTGGAGGGCAGGATTTGGGGATGGCATGGGTAGGGTTGATGGTGGTCTTTTAGCAGCAGGTACCTCTCGCAGAGTGAAAGAGTACTGCCCCGGATGGGAACTGGAAGGCCGGGATCAAATGGTAGTATGTATGATATTAAATTAGCTGGGTAACTGTGGGGAAATGATTCAGAACATCAGCTTCCTCATCTGTAATGGGGACAGTGTTCTGAAAGTTAAAGGAGGTTGGGGGCATGTCTGGTCTGCAGTGAGTGGGTCCAGCCATGCCACCTTATTGGGTGTGGACATAGCCCTCCTCTGGACGGGCCTACGGCCTCACTGGCCAGCCACAGTCCCGTGCCTGGCTGCTCCACACCAGACCCTTTCCCTTTCCTGTGTGTTGTCCATTGATCTGCTCCATACTTCGGAGATAGGGTAACACTGCAGCACCCATTTGACAGATAAAGAAGCTGAGGCAGGAAAGGAGAGCTAAGGCAGAGCCCAGCCAACACCAGGCTGTGGTGGGAGTGGGCCAGATGTAGCCTTAAGGAACTGTTGGCCGGAGAATTGTTGCAATGCTTAGATAATGGTTTGGGGTGGGCCTGCCTGGCCTCCCCGGGTGAGGTGTCAGCTGAGGCCTCCCAGACCCCAGAGAACGACGACAGCCACCAGACTGTCTGCTTTGACCTTACATGTAATTCAGCTCTGGAAGTACCTTATCTTGGCATGTCTGGTCTTTGGAGAACGCATACACACACAGACATACAGATATAGATATATATCTAATATTTTAAGCACACAGAAAAGATATAAGCTATATTCATACCTCTATGCAGCTTAACATTTTTTTTTGGCCCTGTTTTCAATTTGCCTATCAAGGTGGGGGATGGTCTGCCCTGTGTGCAGCAGAAAATAGGGGATGTGCATTGTCTATAGAGAATTGAAAAACAATAATCAAATTGGCTGACAGTTTACTCTTTATTATTACCTTGTCCTGGCAGTGCTAACCTATGTCAGTGACGAGACAGTTCCCACTGGGGTAGGCTGATCCCCTGGCTCTCTTCGCTGTTAACCACCGATTTAAGCCCCTATCTGTCTGCTCTTTCTTGACTCCGTCACGGTACCCTACCCCGAACCCCCGGGGGTAACCTCAAACCAGGGAATTTTGTGTTCATCATCCTCAGGCATGTTTCCATACTTTTACTCTGTATATACAGATCCATACACAGTGTGTTTTAAATGTTGGTAAAAATGTTATCTTACTGTGTGTATATATATATTTTTTTCTGCACATAATATTATATTTTTGACCTATATCCATGTCACTACCTGAAGCTCTCTGATTTATACATTGAAAGCTCTGTGACTCCACAATTATCTCCCCTCCTGTTGAGATTATTTAGATTATTTAGAATTTTTTAATTATTGCAGACATTGTTGCTGTGATGGAACACCTCCCCCCGTGTCCATGAGGGAATAGTTCTTCAGGGCAGGGGCTTATCAAGTCAAGTTTTTGGGTAACAGCATTTGAAAAGATAAATAGAAAATACCACAGTGCATAGCAAGTTGCAAAGTGTCCTCAAACTTTCTCGTTCGTGTGTGCCTGTGTATTTGTGTGCGTGCACTTCTGGAGGACATTGCAGTGTAAGGGGTATTCCTTTCTCTGCCTCGCATCGAACAGTGTGGAAGCCCAGGCCCGGTGTAAGGGCAGAATTGCTGCGTTGTAGGGTGTGCACGCTCTGAGCTTTATCAGATACTGTCAACTTGCTCTCTAAAGTGGCTGGACTTTTACTTTTCCACCCCGACTTTTCACATAATCGTTGATAATAGTAGACTTAAATGATCCTATTTTAATTTGCATTCTGCTCATTTGCAGAGTATTGGACATTTGGGTTTCTTCTCCCTTGATTTGCCTATTCATCTCTTTTGCTCAGCTTTCTACCAGGTGGCTGCCTTTTTTCGAAAATATTTTTAAGAGATACAAGTCATTCTTTGTTTAGATGTGTTATAGATGATTTCTCCCAGTCTGTGGTTGGCCATTATCTTTGTGTATGATATGGTTTATTGGGACAACAGTTGTACAGTCAAATGTACCACTCTTTTCCTTTGTGGCTTGTATTCGTGTCTTGTTTAAGGGGTCCTCTCCTTCCTCGAGGAAGCTATTCCCCTATTCAAAAAATTTAAAGATTGTATGTTTTTATAGTCTTTTAATCTAGCTGGGATTGTTTTGTCTTTGACATGACATAGGGATAAAATTTTGTTTTGTTTTTTCTTTTTGAGTAATCAGTTGTCCCAGTAGCAGTTATTTCTTATGTCTTGATTTTTATTAATTTTTAAATGCAAAAGCTGTCACGTATCAATTTTCCTTATGTATGTAGGTCTGTCTCTAAGCCCTCTGTTCCATTCATCTGTTAGTTTCTCCTTGTGCCATCTCACACTGTCATAGTTCCTACAGCATCGTTGTCTTAAGTATTAACACCTGGCAGGGTGAACCTCCTCATTTGTTCCTCTTTCAAATGGTCTTGGCTCTTTTTCCACCCTTGTTCTACCATGAGAACTTTAGGATTCACTGGTTAGAGTCCGTGAAAATCCCTGTTGGGATTTTGAGTAGAACTGAGTTGATTTATGGATTAATTTGGGGAAGATTGCCATCTTTGTCACTTTGAGTTTTCCCCACCCATGATCACGTCTTTCTCCCTTAATTTATTGCTTCTTTTATTTCTTTTAGTTTTATAATTTGTATCATAAAGGTCTTACACATTTGTGGTTAAATTTATTCATAAGTACAGTTTTTGTTGCTGTTGTAAATGGTGTGTACGTGTGTGTGTGTTATATATTTATACACACACACGTGTGTGTGTATGTGTGTATATTTAAATATTACAATTTCTAATTCTTTATTAGTGGCGTCTAGGCCTGTAGTTAAATTTTATATATTGATCCAATTTCCAGCACTCTTGCTGACCTCTTACTAGTTTTAAATTGTCCCTGTAGATTTTATAGATATTTTATTTAATATTATCATTTACAAATGATGAAAGCTTTTCCCTTCCTTTCCACTTCTTATATCTTTTATTTATTTTTTGCATCTTATGGTGTTGTCTAGATCAGCATTGTCCAATAGAAATGTAAGGTGAGCCACACGTTTAATTTTAAAATTTCTGGTAGCCACATTGCTTTTGGTCCATTTGTGTTGCTATAACAGAATACCACAAGCTGGGTAATTTATTTGAAAAAGTTATTTACAGGCATGTACCACATAATAACGTTTTGGTAAATGACAGACTGCATATAGATCAGTGGACTCAAAAGATTATAATACCACATTTTTACTTTTCTAGATTTAAATATATTTAGATACACAAACACTTACCATTGTGTTACAGTTGCCTACAGCATCCAGCACAGTAACATGCCGTGCAGGTGTGTAGCCTAGGAGCAATAAGCCGTACCACATAGCCTACGTGTGTGGTAGGATATACTCTGTATGCCTAATGATGCACTTCGCAGAATGTGTCCTTGTTGTTAAGGGACGCATGACTATTTTTCACAGTTCTGGAGGCTGGAAGTCCAAGGCTGAGGAGCCTATGTCTGGTGAGAGCCTTCTTGCTGCATCATCCCATCTGCAGAAGGCAGAAGGGCAAGAGAGCACACGCGCAAGAGAGAGGAAGGGGGCCAAACTCATCCTTTGTATCAGGAACCCACGATAACTAACACACTCTAGCTGTAACTGCATTGATCCATTCAGGAGGGCAGAGCCCTCGTGATCTAATCACCTCTTTTTATTTTTTTTTTTTTAAGACAAAGTCTCACTCTGTTGCCCAGGCTAGAGTGCTGTGGCATCGGCCTAGCTCACAGCAACCTCAGACTCCCGGGCTCAAGCGATCCTCCTGCCTCAGCCTCCCAAGTAGCTGGGACTACAGGCATGCGCCACCATGCTGGCTAATTTTTTCTATGTATTTTTAGTTGTCCAGCTAATTTTCTTTTTCTTTTTAGTAGAGATGGGGTCTCGCTCTTGCTCAGTCTGGTCTCGAACTCCTGAGCTCAAACGATCCTCCTGCCTCGGCCTCCCAGAGGGCTAGGATTACAGGTGTGAGCCACCGCGCCCATCCCTAATCACCTCTTAAAGGTCCCACCTTTCCACAGTGTTGCATTGGGGATTACGTTTCCAACACATGAACTTTGGGGGACACATTCAAACCATAGCACATGTTTAAAAAGGTAAAAAGAAATAGATGAAGGTAATTTTAATAATATTTTTTATTTAACCGAATGTATCTAAAAATTGCCATTTCAACATTCAACCAACATAAAAAATGTTTGAGATATTTTATGTTCTTTTTTTCTTCTAAGTCTGCAAAATTGCGTGAGTGTTTTGCATTTAGAACACGTCTCAATTTGAACCAGCCACACTTCCAGTGGTGAGTGGTTATCATATTGAACTGCACAAATTCAGAATCTTCAATCTATTGTCGAATGGAAGTTTGGCGAGTGAGCATTCTTTTCTTGTTTCTCACTTGAAGGAAATTAATTCTGAAGTTTTACCATAAGAATAATGTTTAATGTTTTTCTGGGTAGATTTCCTATATTAGGTTTAAAAAGTTCTTTTTTGTTTCTATTTTGTTAAGGCTTCTTAACTGAATGTTGAATTTTATCAATGCTTTTCTGCAACTACAGAGACAATAATGAAATTTCCTGTATCCTCTTACTGGGATGACATATTAATAAATTTTTATTATTGTAACATTGATTCTTGGATTAGACCAGATTGAGTTTACATCGTTGGATTTAATTGATAATATTTTTATTAAGATTTTTTAATTCATATTCAACAGTGAGATTGGTCTGTAAATTTCCTTTCCTTCTGTCATTAGTTAGATGAAGTTTCAACCAAATTAGCCTCATAATATGTACTAAAGAATGCTTCTCTTTCAAATATTTGTATATGTTAAGGATTATCTTCAAATCTTTGTATATGTTAACCCATTTGTACATACTTTTTTTTTTTTTTTTTGAGACAGAGTCTCACTGTGTTGCCCGGGCTAGAGTGCCGAGGCATCATCCTCTCTCACAGCAACCTCAAACTCCTGGGCTCAAGAGATCCTCCTGCCTCAGCCTCCCGAGTAGCTGGGACTACAGGCATGCGCCACCATGCCCGGCTAATTTTTTCTATATATTTTTAGTGGTCCAATTAATTTTCTTTCTATTTTTAGTAGAGACGGGGTCTCGCTATTGCTCAGGCTGGTTTCGAACTCCTGAGCTCAAATAATCCGCCCGCCTCGGACTCCCAGAGAGCTAGGATTACAGGCGTGAGCCACCGCGCCTGGCCCCGTACATATTTTTGTCTGTTCATATTTATGTATGTCAAATATATGTTAAGGATTGTCTTCAAATATTTGTCTATGTTAAGGATTATCCATTCCTCGAAGGTTTAGAAAAACCCAAACTGCAAAATTGCCTCAGCCTGGGTTTCTTGGTTTGTTTGTTACATTTTTTAAAATTACTAATTCGGTTTATTTAATGGTTAGAGATAATTCCAGATTTCCGTATCTTTATGAGTCTTTCATTAAATCAGTCATTCTGTCTCTGTCTTCAAGAATGTGTTACTTTCTCCTGTTTTCAAATTTAGCGGCAGTGTTTATAACTGTGTCCCCTTTTTCATTCATAATGCTTATTTGTGTGATTTCTATTTCTCGGTTCATTTTCCTGAAGTTTATTAATCCTTGCAAAGATCTGAATTGGGAGTTGGCCGATTCCTTTTCTTGATTCTTTGTTTTCTGTCTTGTTCGTTTCTTCTCAAATCATCATTCTATTCTTTTCTTCCTTAGGTTCACACTTGCGTTATTTTCCCAATTCCTTGAGTTGGGCACCTGTGTGATTGAGTTTTGGCCTTCCTCCTTTTCTGCTCTTCCTGATGTAAACATACGTCTAAGTTATGCTTCAGTTATTTCCCATGTGTTCTGATACGTAATGATTTTGTTAAGTGTTAGAATCCATGTTCTTCTACAGTTTTGGAAAATTTCCATCAATTGTTCAGATTATGCCTTTCCCTATTTTCTCCATTCTCTCTTGCTGGAACTTTCTTATTCTATTAATATTTTCCATGTCTCTTCAGCCCATTTTCATATTACCTATCTTATCTTTCTGTTATATGTCCCCTGATCCTCTCCTAAGCTGACTTTGGTGGTGGTCGTTGTGGTGTCTGCCTTCTCTTGCTCATGGTTGTGTGTGCGCATGCTTTGTAATTTCAGGTATTGAGTAGAGATTTATCCGCAGGAACCTGTGTAGCCTGAGTTGAGGCTGTCCTTCCAAGTGGTTTTCTGTGTGACTGCCAGGTTCTTCAGGAGTAACACGATGTGGGAGGAATTTTGTATTCTTTTCATAGAGCTTGGGGGTCCTGGATCACTTGGGGACTGTAAATTTGAACTGTCACCTAGTGAGAAGGCAAGCATGTGGTTACCAACACTCAGAAGAGACTTTTTACACTCCTGTGCCTGCTTCCCAGCAGAGGTGTAGTGATCTAAGCATTCATGTCCTAGTGCTAGCAGGCATTGCGGGGTGCCCGGCCCCTACCAGAGATGCAGCTGCTGTCCAGTGCCCTTCACGGCGTGTGGGGATCTCTGAGCCCCCTTCTCATCTCTCACAGGCCCTGGGCCTCCTATCCTTTCACTGTGTGGTCGCTAAAATGGGAACCACTAGGTTAGGAGACCAACATCTGCCCCTGGGCCGCTGGGCCTCAGCTCACTGCTCCTGCTCTGGTCTGCAGGGTCCCTTTGCTTTCTGCCCTTGGGTGATCTGTCTTTTCTGGCTAGCTGAAATGTGCATCTGAACAGAAGTTTATTCTGTTTATTGAGCTGGAGGGCTTGTCGTTTTCCTTGTCAACCATATTGCTAAAACTGGAAGTCACTGTGCTGCTGTATTTCCTATGCAAAATTAAAAGTAGAAAATGAGGTTGATGGAGAAAGAAACCCATATTTTGGGAGAGAACTGTAATTATTATCCACTCTAGGCAAAAGACCCATGAAGTGGTTGGTTTTCAGAGGAGGAAATCCTTGGTGTCTGCCTTATTCCAAAATCCACTGGCTAAGTCACTCACTGGCTAAGCCGTCTTGGGTGAGGACCAAGGCTCGTACGCTCCATACTACGGCACAGTGTGTGGGGATTATACCGAGACCTGGCAGAGAGAGGAGGGCGGGCCGTTTCCTCCCATTTCAGCCCAGGGCTGGGCAGTCCCAGAGGCTGCCTTGCTAGGTCATCTTTGCAGGTCACTTGACCATTTTACGAGCACATCCTTATCTGTAAACTAATTTTTTTAAAATGGTGATTCCCCCGAGATGTGGATTCAGAGGCTTAAGGTAACCTTAAGCCAGGAATGCTGACTGCTTGATTCTTAACTTCCTGGATTTCCTCTTTTCCTCATTTATTCAAACCATATTTACCAAGACTCTGCTATGTATCAGGCACTGTTCTGGGCACTGTTTAAAACGTTTCTTCATTGCTTTTGGTGTGGCAGGTGCGGGGAGGACAGAGGAGAACCGGACTTGCCTCCTTGCGTGGCCAGTATGGGGTGGGGAGAGGGCTGTCCCCAGCGCCCCGTGCAGAGCAGAATGCACACGGGCCAGCTGGGGTCTCTGGGTCCCCAGTGGGGAGGGCGTGTGGGGGTGTGTGATTGGCGGTGCTGCTACTGGCGCAGGTCTGCGAAAGGTAAATGCAGACCCACGTCCCTTGTTCCAGTTCACTTTTGGATGAATTATTGGAGGTATTTGGCTTTTTGGTAACTTTTTATTTGTTTCATTATTTTAACTAGAGTAACAGGATTCAAAATTCAATAGCTACATATATGTCAGTTAAAAAAAACAGACTTCTTTGCTTAAAGTTGATGAGATTGAAACAGAAAATTCAATAGTTACAAAAGGTTGTATGGTGAAAAATCTCCCAACCTGTCTCCCAGCCAGCTCACTGGTTCCCCTCCCTGGAGGCAACCAACGTTACCGGCTTCTCGCATGTTCTTCTCGAGATATTCTAGATGTGTACACATAAATAATGCATATATTTGTGAATATTTATATATGTATGCTTATCTATAAATTTACACACATACATACATATATATGTGTTTTAATGCAATTGTCAGCTTCTTGGTTTTTCTGCTTGACAATGTATCTTGGAAATTGGTTCATATCAGACCCAAAGCTCTTCTTCATTCGTTTTTATGGCTGTTTGGTATTCCATTATATGGAAAGAACGTAATTTATTTAACTAGTCCCCCTCTGATTGATATTTAGATTTCCAATCTTTTGCTATTTTCAAACAGTGCCGCAAGAAATCGTCTTGTTTCAAGTACTTGAGACGTTTGAGAGCGTGTTTGTAGGATATATAATGCAGTTTATAGGGAGCTCCTGGCATTCTGAAGTCATAACCAGTGTTCCACATCAAGGCTGCCCCATGTGGGGGTGGGCTGGCCTGGCCTCCCGAGCTTTCTATGGGCTGAACCTGTAGTTACGGGAATTTTCCTAAGACTTTCATGCACAGATGTGCAATGTATAGTTTCTGCATGAGTGAATGAAAATACTTAATTTTAGAGAAATTGCTATTAGCTGAAGGCATAGGAAATAGTTTTGATTGTCAGTTTCACAGACCATCTGCAAATAAATTCAAAGAAGGATTTTCCTATTGTTCTTGAAATCAATACATCCCATGAGAGGTGCTTAATCAGACCTCCAGTGGTCCAGGTGGAAGCGTGGTGGAGGAATCATTCACTGTGTTGTAAAAGTTGGCTTGCCAAATTAAAGATGATGATCTCTATGATGACACTACAATAATGTGAGCATCACATTTGGCAGAAGCTTTGTTTTTGACCTTGCACGAGATGAGACCTTTTAGTTACAAGCTGCTGTGTGTATCTTTCAATGAATGCCTGGTCTCCGTCCTTACATTTCAGATTGCAGGGGGAATGGATGACGGCAGCTAGCGTTTGTTGAACTTGTGTCCTGGGCTCGCTCAGCGCCTCTCCTGAGTCCTCACCTGGATGCTCTCAGCCCTCCCACCTCTGTTTTTATCGCCACTTGACAGACCCCTGTGGCTCGGGCGCTGCAGTAACTTGCCCAAGGCCCCGAAGGCAGGATCCACACCAGGCTTCCAGCCCCTGAGGCTGTGCAGTTGAGAGCTGAGCCCTTCACCCTGACTACACAGGCACACTTGGATCTTAGACATCAGGACCAACCCGAACCTCGAGGCGGCGGGTTTGGGGACTGGATCTGTCTAAACTTACAGCCATGCCCAGTCTATGTGTTGGAGTCCATAAAATAATTCCAAACAGGGACTGCAGGGGTAACCAAGGTGCTGTTTAAGGACATTATGCCTCCTATTTCTTTCAGGAAAACGTCTTGGAAAGGAAAGTGAACAGCCTCGCTCCTGTTAGGGTCAGCGTAGTGAATGCAGGGCAGCTGTGACTCTGCGGTGTCAGAGCGGCTTTGGAGCAGGAAGGACTGTGGCTTTGCCAGAGCTGCAGTGTCCCAGTGGATTCCAGGCAGGACCCACTTCTCACCGGGCCTGTTTCCCACCTTTTACATTGGGCAGGGGGCCCGTCTGATGTCACCGAAGAGCCCCGAGTAATTCCTGGCAGCGTGTGCTTGACATTTTCCCCAGCTCTAAATCAGCAGTCATCACACTGTCTGTAAAGGGCCAGACAGTAAATATTTCAGTCTTTCCAGACCATATATATGGTCTCTGTCACAGCTACTTGCCTTGGCCGTTGTAGCTTAAAGCAGCAGAGACAGTACATGCGTGATCGAGCGTGGCCTATGTTCCAGTAAAATCAGCAGTGGGCAGATTTGGCCTCGCTGTAGTTTGCTGATCCTTGCTCTGATTGACTAATGGCAATAGACTGAATCTGCATGAAATTAGTAACTCCAGCCCTACCTGGGGACAAACCCCATTTCTTATGTCTTTGCGGTGGGTGCAGGTAAGGCTTGGAGGGTCTCGGCCCCCACCTGGTGGCTTCGCTGCCAAGTGCAGTGGTGCAGTGGTAGAGAGTAGGTCTGCTGGTGGGGAGTCAGCAGACCTACTGCAAATTGATTGTGTAGCCTGGAGCAGCCTTTGTTGCTCTGATCCTCATTTTCCCCATCTGTAAAATGGGAAATGAAGCTACGATTTCTCAAAGGTTCTTCCCAGTTCTGAAATGTTCTGATTCTAGTTAGAAAGGAAATTAATGTTTTCTTCCCTAGAGGTTGTGGTTTCAGTTTGTGTCTTTGGTTACCAAGGCAAAGGGTAATTAATTTTGTGGGGTAATCTGCACCCCAAGGAACACTTAGACCTTCTGGGGTACCTTATCTTAGCAGACCCCTGAACCTACAGGAGCCAGTTGGGTAGGGACAAGTTACCTCCTTGGCTCATGTAGTGTCATGAAAAGAAGCCTTCACCTGTGAGTCGCCGCATGATCCCAGGCGAGGATCGTGTTAACCTCGCTAGCCTCTGGTTCTCCACCTGGAATTGTACCATGTGTAGACTGGGTGGGAGGATCAAGTAAGGAAAAATAGGAGAAAGAGGTGCCTTGGAAATGCAGACAGCACGAGGGCTTCATTGTGGCTTTGACCTGTCCTTTGGTGGTTCTAAGGGAAGGCCTGCTGTACGAGGAGGAAACATCCTCACTTGGCTTCAAGGAGCCAGATAAATCAGCTTCGTTCATGCGTTCCCAGCTCAGCTGAGGCCAGGCACACCCTCACCGGCCTGGGGACTTTCTGCAGAGCTCACCAGCTGCAGCTGCCAGTTGGCTGGGCCGGCTGCCTCCAGTCTCCTTCTCAGACACCCCACCCAGCCTTGGGTGGCCTGGGGACTGCAGGGCACTCCCTGGGAGACCTAGAAAGCAAACTGCACAGCCGTTGGGAGCGCCAGTCTGCTTCTTGTGCTGGCTTGGCTTGTTCTGCCACTAAAGAACTCGGGGCATTGTTTGGACTGTTGGAGCCTCAGTTTCCTGATTTGGATCATGGGATGGATGGTACCTGCCAGATACCTCGGTTTCCATGGTAAATCATCGTCTTAGTAAATATTCATTATTTATTAGGTTCTAGGCATTTTGCCTGGAATATGTAGTAGTAGTATAGATATTATTACTGAGATGTTCCTAATTGCTAGGCATCAGGCTAAATATTATGCAGATGAGCTCATTTGTTCCTCACAACAACCCTCTCCATTTTACAGATGGGAAAACTGAGGCTAAGTGAGATTATTTGTCTCAGGTCACACAGCTGGTTAGAGACAGAGTTAGGATCTGGCATCTGGCCCTGTCACTGAATGTCTTGGGTGACTCTGCCTTTCCCCAGGTCAGCTGGGGGCATCACTGGTAGTGCCCAGGTGTGGACTAGACATGTCTGTGTGTTGTCATTTGAGGAGTGTGCATGGCTTCGATCTCCCCAGTCAGCCATTCCAGGTTCTTGCTGTGGGCTGGCCTCCCTTCCACCTTCCTGAAAGTGCCCCATTGGGGTCACTCTCCTGGATTGCTGGACAGAGCTGATTAAACCATGGTCCTGGCCACTGGACCCTCCATGTGCGTCCATCTGCAGAAAGAAGGGCAGAGCTCTGGGTTCTCTGTTTCTGGCTGCTCAGCAAAATTGCTCAGAAGAAGTTTTATGAAAACCTTTGCAGGCCTCAGCCATGACTGGCTGTGTCTGGGAGGCGCCCATGGATCCGTATTGTTAGAGAGAGCTCTCCAAGGGGCTCTGCGCAGCTGCTGGGTCTCTGGCCTGCAGGTGGCTTGGTGCAGGCCGAGTGCATAGGTGGTGGTACTGTATCTGTTCTGCAGGGGGCCTGAGGGGCCAGCACCTCCCCGGGCTGTCTCCTATCAGCCCCTGGTCATGCCAAAGCACCTGTCCTGCCCACCTGTTCCCGGCCACCCTACTGCGCCAGGTCAAGAGGCAGCCGTGTTTGCTTCTCCCCAGCTCCAGGCATGGAGCTGGGCAGTCCTGGGCTTGGTCCTCAGCCCTCCCCCTTCAAAGCCAGTGAAGCTGGGTGAGTTCCTCAACCTCTCTGAGATACTCCTTCCTTGACTATAAAATCCATGTTCGTAACTGCATCTCGGAGTTGCTGTGCAGATGTAGGGTCCGTGTTCTCAGAGGAGTGACAGCAACCACATCTTCAAACCAGGCCTTGCGCGGCGTGGGCACTGCGGCAGCGTTTGTTACTACTTCCATGCACCTGCCCAGCTCCCTGAGGCAGGTGTGGGTTTCAGCTGCGTCTCTGCAGCCCTCAAGCGAAGTCCTGACCAAGAGCTCAGCTGCTATGGTTGAGTCTCTAGGTTTAGGGGTTATGATTATTAGACAGTCCTGGCTGTCCATGCTTCTGGGGGACTCTGAGCTTGAAACAAGAAGGAGATGGGGGTGACTAACTGTCCTGGTTTGCCCAGGACTGAGGGCATTCTTGAGAAAACCTGGATGAGTTGCCTACCCTAGGGACAGGCTGACGCGGGGGCTCCAGAAAGAAGGAATTAGGCTCAGAGGGTCCCAAGGACCCACCATACTGTAAGGGGCCCACGAAAGTGTTTGAATTTTTTTAATCAGAAGAAAATATGTGAATATAATCCATCCCAGAAGGCTAGATTACATTCATCTTTAAACCAACAGATTTAAAAAGTGTCATTTTTAATATGTCTTATGAAGGAAGACACCCACAAAGGCAAAGAAGTGTTCAGAGCGGTGAGAGCCACCGTGCAGCTCTGGGAAAGACCGCTGCACCCCGGGCACCTCCTGTCCTCCGCAGCTCTTTGTCTAAAGATCGGGAGGAAGATGCGTCTGAGGAGAACAGGCCGCCAGGCGTCGGCGAGGCTCCTCCGAGTTCCCACCATGGAGAGGAAGTGGAGCTATGGCCGCTTCTGGGCCTGCCAAGCCCTAGAACTTTGGTCGGGAGGTTGCTGACGGGCTGGCGGAATGTCAGCCTTGGAAACCGCCGCTCGCCTCCCAGAGCCAGCGGGGAGATTCTGGTGTTCAGATGTCCCTGCCTCGGCGGCGTGGGGGGCAGGGGTGGGGGTTCCTGTTTGGAGCCGGGGAGTTGATTGAATACAGCTGAGGCCAGGACCCAGCGTGGAGGCTCACGATGCAGCTGGACCCCTGCCAGCCCCCTCCCCCAGCACATGAGGCTCCAAAGCCCAGAAAGGGGGAAACCCACTGGGGGGAGGGGTGCGGCAGATGTCGCCATCCCGCACAGCGCTTCTTGTTTATCTTTTATTAATGGCAGGCGCTTAGGCAGGGGCGGTGCTCGTAGAGGCCCTTGCAAGCGGGCTGTGGCGGCGGCCTCCCTCAGAAGCCGTGGGGAAGAGGGAGAAGGCATGAATAATACAGGCTGCATCTTGATGGAGCTTGTCGGCCCCCGCCGGCTTCGAAGCGCACACCTGAGCAAGCGCTTTGAATGCTTCTGGCTTCTGAATTGGGGAAGAAAGCTCCTGGGACAGGATGGGACCGACTGAGCCGCCTGGTTGCAACAGCTCTGGGAAGGGGTGGCAGAACAGGCGGGACCCCCTGCCCCGGCCTGTGGGTTTACACCGCTGGAACTTGGGGCCCCTCCATTAAGACTCTTGCAGTGTTTGGAGTCACACGGTCCCACTCCTCATCTCGCCGGACAAGGACACTGGCGCCTAGAGCAGGGACGGCCACATAGTGAGTTAGCAGTGGGTGGTGCCCTGCCTCCCAACGCTCGCCTGGGTACGTGCACGTCCCCTGAGCCTTCCTCTTTGAGTGGGGGCAGGGCATTGAGGACAGGGACAAAAACTTCAGTCTGTTTTTCATTGTTCATCCTATTCTTGGAAACTTTTGCAAAAGGACCTGGCAGAAGGGGACAATAGGAAGGGAAGAGTTGGAGGAGAGAGAAGTCTCCCTGGCCTCTTTGCCTTTTCTGTTAAAAGTGGTGGCAGTTCTGCCTTTCCACTAAAAATAGCTAGTCTTCTGTCATGAAGGCCACCCACACAGATGATCTGGGGACGTGGGACAGTGTGATGTGGGTCTTGGGCTGCACCTCTGTGGGGAGGCCCAGGAGTGTCCCAGGTGGACACTTTCCTTGGGAGAGAGGGAAGGAGGGGGCCTGGGACTGGGGTGAGAGCTGGGCAGCACAGCTACCTGATGTGACAATGACAGGTCTGTATTCTTGGTCAAGTATTACCCTAAGTTGCTTTAAGATGAAATGGGTGATGGATGAATAAATTGTAGTACATACATATAATGGAATATTATTCAGCCTTAAAAAGGAAGGAGATTCTGACACATGCTACAGCATGGATGAACCTTGAGGACATTACCTTGAGTGAAACACGCCAGAAACAGAAGGACAAATACGATATGATTCCACTCATGTGAAGTACCTAGACTAGCAAAGTCATGGAGACAGAAAGGAAAGTGGTGATTGCCAGGGCTGGGGGAGGGCGAATGGGGAGTTAGTGCTTAATGGATACAGAGTTTCAGTTTGCGAGGGTGGAAAAGTTGTGAGGATTCACAATTCGAGTGTGTTTGTTGCCTCTGAGCTGTACACTTAAACATGGTTAAAGTGGTAAGTTTTATGTTTTGTATATTTTATCATAGTTTAAAAAAATTAAATGGGGGTTGTTGTCTCCTCCTCTTGACACCCCCTTCCCCTGCTGTGTAGAATGACTAGTGTCCAGGTGTTTATCCTTTGTGCCAATAGTGATGATGATCATGATGATGACAATGATGATGACAATTGTATTCTTACGTAGAGAAACAAACGAACTCTCTGGGATAACAGGGCAGACCCTGTGAGTGTTGGGCCCCAGTGCGAAGCCTCCAGTGCTCTGGATCCCCCAGTGGGTCCCCAGTGGGATAGCCAACGCCGCCACTGCACAAGCCCCACTCAGCTGTGCAGAGCTGCCAGGCAGGTTCATTCTCTCTTCAGTGAACGTGAGTGGACGTCCAGGGTTTGACCAACAACTGAAGAAAGGCTGCTACGTGACAGGGCAGTGTCAACACGGATGACTGGGAAAGCGTGGTCCCCAAAACCGCAGAATTCAAAAGGAGATGAAAATCTAAGCAGCCAAATTGCCTCCTTATTGACATCCTCAGAAAGGCCCGAGAAAGCATTGCATCCGTAAAACAAGAACAGGATGCTATGAGATAAAAAAGAGAAGAGCTTTGGATTAAAAATACGATAGTTAAATAAAATGTTGATTAAAGTGATGGAAGGTGAGATCTCATGGAAAGAATAAAATGCAAAGACAGGAACATCTCAAAGCTGAGAAAAATGGAATATGAAGGCAGGTGATGGAACATTTGACTAATGGAAGTTCCAGAAACTGCAACGGAAAACAGATGGGAGAAAATTACACAAGACTAATAATACCGGAAAATTACCTGGATCAGAAGGACAAAAATTCTCACATTAAAACAGTCCTCAATGTGCCCAGCATCTAAAAAAAAAAAAGAAAAATACAATTTAGACATGTGAATGTGAAATTTCAGATAACCAAGAATAAATTAACATTTCTAAAAACTTCTAGAGAAGGGAAAACAAACAGAGAAAACACCCAGGTCAGCTGCAAAGAAGGGAGGGTTAAACTGCACCCCGTTCGGTCAGCAGCAGCAGCGCCTGTGCGGAGTCACCGAACTTGCCCCGGGAACTGTCAGTCAAGCCATCGCCGCGCTGTCGGTGCGAGGGTGGAGTAGGGCTGCCTTCCGTTATGCAGGAGGGACTCGAAGCATTTCCCTTCCACGTGTCAGGCAGTTACTTAGGGATTCTCTCATGCAAGGTAAGGGAGTAAATGAACGCAGGGGAGACCTGGGGTCCGGCAGGGAGAGCCCCAGGAAGGGGATGAGGGCAAGGTCCATGCTGTGCCGCCGCCCCCGCCCTGTAGTCAGGCACTGCCGGGGAGGGCTGGGAGCATCTGCGGAGGTGCCATCACTGCTCAGGAGGCAGTGGCTGTCTTTGTACACCGTTCTGTGTGTGGTGGGGGAGGTCCAAGGGCATTAACTTATCCTCCATGTAAATAACTAATAAATCAGAAACATTAAGCTCATAGGATTAAAGAATCAAAACATGGCACTTTAATACATTCCTTATATAGATGAGATAGCTGCCAGAGGAATTAAAAGCAGGAAAATTTTTTAAATGTTAAAAGTGGTTGCCTCCAGGGCACAGGGAGAGGACTGTTGCTTTTCATTATAAGCCCTTCTGTGCTGTTTGATTTTTTAAAAATCATTTACAGGATGGCTTAGATTTTTTTTTAAGCCAAAAAAAAGAATCATGGAAATTAAAATGAAACAGCTTGCATGGGCCCCAGTTTGCAACCAGCACGTGCTGGGGGTAGACTCAGGGGAGCACAGGGCAGGCCCCAGCTGTGCTCTAGGAACCGCCGGCGTGGCCACCTGGGGGAGTCCACAGAGGCCAGGCTGTGTTCGGACCAGGGCGACCTCTCTAGTGAGGAGCTTCCAGTTCTGTTCTTTTGCTTTCTTTGGGTTTACTTTTTTGGAAGAGAAATATACAAAAACACAGCCCATGGGTCCTGGGTGAGTTCAGAGCCAGCGAGGACCTGGTAGTGGTCCTTGCTCTTGTCGCCTGTGGTTTATGCACTGGCTCCTCCAACATGCAGCCCCCTGCCCAGGAAGCCTTTGTCAGAGCTGCCATGCGCCTACGGGTCGTTAGGTCCTGGGATGACCTGCAGATGACTTAGGCCTGGTCCCTGCCCTTGGGACCCAACTTGGACTGAATTAAGTGTGGCTCAGAGCAGAGTAAGGGTGCTCCGTACGGTCCCCGAGCACAGAGTTGGACAGTGAGTGCCAGCCAGGCCGTGGGCTAACCCGGTGCAGTTCCTGCATCCATGGAGCTCCTGTTCCCACGGGGAGAAATAGGCGATCTACAAGTAAACACACAGAAGGAGCCATTTCGCCTAGAGGTGCCCGGGAGAAAATAGCGTGGGGCTCAGGAAGGGAATTGGGAGCTGCTCCCTACTGGGCACTGAGGAGGCTTCTCCGAGAAGGTGGGGTTTCAGAGCTGAAGCTGTGATGGAGGTTGCCTTGGAAAGAGCGTTCACGGAGAATCCAACTGGGGCTGTCCGGTGGGAGGGGCAGGCTGGCGCTTGTGGGGGAGCGTCAGACACACTAGTCAGTTAGAGAGTGAGCTGAGACTGGAAGGGCAGGCCAGGGTGGGGCGAGGGGCCTGAACTCCACACTGAGGGTTAAGAAGTCCCAGGCCCAGAGCGAGTGGAGAAGGCCACACGAAGGTTGGCAGGTCTGGGATTGGAGCCTAGATGGCGTTCACCTGCACGCAGGGCCCCTGATGGCAGATCCTGAGCTTGGATTCCTGCAGGGAAGCAGGGAGAGGACAGATGGGGGTACACGGAGTCACCCCTACCCTGCCCAGGCCCACGGAGCACACAGAGGTGGGTGGCGAGAGAGCCACTTCCCATGCAGTGGGGACCCTCCTGGGCACTGTTTGTGGGGGCCCACTCTGCTGGGCCCAGGTGGGGCCACTTTAGGTCAGAGGAGGTGCTGGAACATGCAGAACCTCCTTCCAACCCCCAGCCGGGCAAGCTCTGTCCTACAGGAGCCAGGCGTTCCCCCAGCACCCCAGCCCCGGATGACATGTCATGTGGATGCCACCGAATTCACGGCAGGACTGAGGGACGAGTGTGTTTCCGAGGGATGGCATTCAGAGCCAGTGCCAGCATTCCAGAGGCAGGGCTGCCTGTACACACGGACAGAGGAGGTAGCTGTTTACGTGGTTGGTTTGAGGAAGGCTTCTCTGCCCACAGACACCTCTCTGGCCTCCCCATCCCATTTGGGGCTGAAACCTAGAATTCCACCATTATTGGTTCATTCCTTTGGCTTGAAATGCAACAGTCCCAGTGAGGAGGTGACCCTGAAAGGGTCACTGGTGTTGAGCGCCCTGTATGCCTCAGCGGGTCTTCAGGGCCTTCGCCGCTCAGCAGAGCAGCCCACCAAATACTCACTGGGTGCTGCCCGCTGTGCTGGCTCTGAGTGTGCAGAGAGGGTCAGACGCTGTGCACCCTGCTCTCTGGGGGAGACAGACGCAGGAAGGGTTAATGAGGGTCTGATGCATGCTGGCGAGTGGCCAGGAGCAGAGGACCACGGAGAAGACAGCGTGCATCCTTGGGCAAATTGCAAATCCCAGATCCCCTACCCTGGTCCTCATGCGATCACTCAGGAGCAGGTAGATGACACATTTTTGCAAGGTGGTTGAGGAGCCAGGGCCTTGCTGACCCTCGCAGGGTGTTTGGTAGAGGCTTTCCGGTGGGGAGGTCTAGGTTCAGCTGAGGCTGAAAGGATGTGCCCCCTTCAAGCGGACAGAGGAGGCACAGGTGGTCCAAGGAGCAGCAGCACAAAGGTGTGAGACACCAGCTGCCAACAGCGGGAGGATCCAGGGCAGAAGCTAGAGATTCGAGTTCAGAGAATGACACTCCATCTGGCCAACAGGGACTGTGGCCCGGGGAGAGACAGGTTGCAGAGGAGAAACTTTGTGATGCGGTTCCACTGTTCCACTGTTGGGTCTGGGTAGGAAATTCTCCTGCAGCCTGGAGGGACCTCCCTTGAGAAGGGCTCTGGGCCTGGCTGGCGGGAGCATTGCGCCTGCCAGTCTGCAAGGGCTGGAATGGAATGCAGTGCTGTGCTTTCTGGCTGTTGGGATGTTTTGGTTTTTCTAAGTCACTAGGTCTATTAGGGAAATAAAAGAGAGGAAAGCCCAGAAGTTGGCATTGTCATGTTTTTCTTTATTTTCCAATAAAGGTCTCCTTTTCTTTTCCAAGTGGTTGATAATCAGGAGGAAGATGCACTTGTTTTCTGTACCACATATGTTGACCTCTCTCCTCACAGGGGCTGGGTCCCCTCCTGGGCCACTGGCTGTGATTCTCGCCTCCCGGCATCTGTGAGGATGCCATTCGGGTGGCATGGTTATGGGCATGGCGGGCTCAGGTGGGCTGGGGGTTTGCCCTTGCATATGGTGGTCATGGGGATGTATGGCCCCCACAAGGTGGGAAGCTCAGCGGTGACAGCCAAGACACACAGGCACTTCCTGTCTGTGATGGCCTGTGGCTCTCCCTGAGCCCATTTTTGGTTTCTTCCTTCATTCAACCAGCATTTATTAAGCACCTATCATGTATCAGGGGCTACAGTGGGGGAATCAGATAGATCCCTGCCCTCAGACTGCTCGTACTCTGGTAGGAGAAACCAGCCAGGTCTGTAGGGAGTTACAGCATAGAGGGGTAAGAGCAAAGAGAGCAAAGATGGCAGGGCCTGGAGTCAAGGAGGGCTTCCTGGAGGAGGGGGGACTTAGCCAATTCTCAGAGGATGAGAAGGAGTTTGCCAAAGGGTCCAGGTACTCTAGGCAAAGAGGACAGCATGTGTGAAGGCTGAAGCCCAATGAGTCCCCCTTGTTCTCCGGGTCCCGCTCGGGTCCCCTTTCAGGAGGGCCTTCCTGCCAGTCCACCGCACACAGCCTTCCCTTCCCTGAGGCCCAACAGGGTGTGTCACATTGGCTGCCCAGTCGTGCTTCAGAAGTGGTTCCAAGGGGTGCTGTCCTCCATCAGAGCCATCTGCTGAGTGTGTGAGCTGTCTCCTCCCGACAGGCAGTGACAATCAGATGAAATCAGGGTCCCCAAAGGCCTTTGGAATCCTGAGGGGCTCCAGCTGCAAAAGGGGCTGTTTTTCATGTCACCCCATTGCGCTTAGTCTCCACTAGGTGTGGTCTGAGTTTTCCCACTTTCAATGCCGGGGACACATCCGAGGGAAGGAACCAGAAGGAAGGCACGTCCACCAGAGCTGACTTTCCAAGTGCCTGCTGCCTGCTTGGCACGGGGGTTCTCAAACTTGTGTGCATCAGAATCACCCAGAAGCCTTGTTCAACATGAGTTTCTGGGCTCCGTCCCGAGTTTCTGACTTAGTAGGCCTGGATTGGGGCCTGCTAGTTTGCATTCGTAAGAAGCCCCAGATGCTGCTGGTGCTGTCGGCCCAGACCACACTTGGAGAACCCCCGGCCCAGCTCGACGTTGGGCGCTCGGCCAGCACGGGGCGCGACGCCTGCGTGGGCCGAGGGAGCTCCGCTCACCGTCCACACAGAGCAGGGTCCGCTCGAGGCTGTCTCGGAATGACCCTAATTTCCTCACATAACGTGAGGGGGTTTATTCGTGCCAGCATCGTAAGAAGCACAGCACTTGAGCAGAGGAAGACACAGAGCCCACTGGAATACAGACTGCAGAGCTGAACAGTTTGCAGGGGTCAGGGAAGATGCTACAGGCGGAGTTCATACAGACGGCGCCTTTATAAGAAAACAGTTCCTGGGAGCTCCTGGAGGGGTTCCCGGCTCCACGCTGACACTGGAGGTGGCCCTCAGCCTACCGCATCGTGCTTGTTCTCGTGCTTGGAGCTGTCTTCAAAGCCTGTGTGTGGGCAACTCAAGAAAACTCGTCAGGTGGCTTCACAGACACCCTTCACTTTTTACCCGAACGGTCTGCGCAGCCGGGTCGTCCACCGGCACGTGCTCCCGGTGAGGGTGCGTGGACTCGGCGCCCTGCGTCTCCAGCGCTCGGCATATTTGCAGAATGGGCGCAGGTGGGCGAAGTGTTGCACGTTTGCCATCTCTGAGGATACTCGCGAGCGTTGAAACCAGTGCCCAGTGTGGGGCTCCCAAAGGGTTGCTCCAGAGGAGGTGTGGAGTCTTGGGGGTGGATCGAGATGATGAAACTACACTGCGAGGTCCTGTTTCTCGGGGTTCCAGGCGCTGTTCAGTTTTCCATGCACAAGCGTATTTCATCCTCCTGACAGCCCTAGGGAGCAGTCCCATGATGTGAGTTGATGGGCTGCTGACTGCAGAGCCCGAGTTCTCCCTGCCATGCATGCCAGCTTCTTTTCTGACACCTCTCCCTCTGCCCCTTCCCGCTCTCTGCTTACTCGAGCCCCCTTCTGATGCGCGTGCACAGGAGGGTTAGAGGGATGGGGGTGCCTCAAGCATCTCACAGAGATTCTAGTGCAGGAACAGAGCTGCAGGTGCCGCTCACCTCACCACCCACTGTTGTACCTTCCAGCTCCTTCCTGGGCGTCCAGGTCAGGATTCGGGCCACCCATTTATGGCAGGTTTGGGTTGACCGCTTGGGCCAGGAGAGATTTGCACAGGGTTCTTGCAGTCGAGGGACTCATTGCGAAGTGGACCTGCCCCCCGCCCCAGATCTTTATTGCCTGTGGGCTTTGCAGGACCTGGGCCTGGCTTTGACCTGGGACCAGTCACTGCATGAGGGACCTGGCTCAGCTGCCCTCCGGATACCCCCAGAGCACCTGGAACCTCCAAGACCCGCTGAGCTCCAAGGGACTACAGTCCCGGGCCTGTGTCATTACACCTGCCTGATGCCTGCCCTCCCACTGCTCTGCAGACCAGAGCTTTCCTGGCTGCTTCTGTTGGCTGTCTCAGCACATTCCTCAGGGCGCCTGAAAAGTGTGGCTGGAATGGAGATAAGATCCAGGCGGATAGGCCTCTGATGGTAACGGGCCACTGACGTGCCTGGCTTGTTTTCAGGCCTGGGGGGAATAGGCCCTCTCTGGGTTGAACTGGGCCCAGAGCCCTTTGATTTCTATCAAGGGGGGAGCTGCCTGGGCAGGCAGAGGTAATAAAGGTGCGGCCGGGGGCTTGCGGAAGATGGGCTGGAGGGAAAGCCAGGACGGAAAGCTTGTCCTTCCACACCTTTTGTCTGTGCTAGTCTGAAGGCCAGGGGAAGGCCAGTGCTGCACCCCAAGACATGCAGGGCCAGGATCTTATTCCTTTAAGCCATGGTCCACTCTGTGGGCACCTGTAAATCAAGATCTGAGCTGAAATGGCCATGGAGGAGAGGAAAGAGAGGAGTAAGGTGGAGGTGAGGGGTAGAGACAGAGATAAGAAGAGGAAATGCCCTGACTAGAGAGCTTGCATCCACCCACCCACCCCCCTATCCATTCATCCATGCACCCGCCCACCCACCTCTCCAGTTCATTTTTTATCGATGACCTGCTATATCCCCGCCATCTCCATCCTGGCTCCACCGCAGCGTAGCCCCTAGTGGATCAAACCACTTCTGATCTCTTTTTGCACTCACAGCCTGATGACGACCCTTGGCCCTTGTAAACCCTCCTTAACGTTTTCTTACAATTTTGCCTGTTTCTCTTTGTGACCCGCTCAGACATTGTGAGCTTCTCCACTCGTGTTGCTTCTAATTCTCTTGCACCTCTCTCGGAGCTCCCCTGGGCAGAGTTGCTCAGAGCACCTCTTGGGAGTTGATGGAAAGGTTACTGGGAAGCTTCAGTTCCTTGCGATCGGGATTGCCTGGCACCTGTCTAGGCTGGTTGAGCTGGGAAGGGAGCTCACGTTTGGTGAGCACCTACCAGGTGCTTGGGGGCAGGAGGGAATGACAGAGCTTGGTGCTGGGGAAAGAGCCCATGTTCTGAGCCAGCAAGGGTGGGACTGATTCCTGGAGCTGATGCCAGCTGTACGACTTTGGACAAGTCACTCATCCTCTCTGAGTCTCAGTGTTCTCATAAACAAATCTGTGCAATGAAATGCACATGTGAGTACTCCTCGTGGGACCAGGCGTGTGATTAGTGGGTGACGGTCTCCCTCTGCACCGTGTCCATAGATTTGAAGACTGGTGCAGGCCACCTTGTTGAGTTGGAATGGGCAGAGCCGGATGCAGCTTGCTGAGGACATAGGACTCC
The DNA here is from genome assembly GCF_000956105.1 of Propithecus coquereli. NCBI lineage: Eukaryota > Metazoa > Chordata > Mammalia > Primates > Indriidae > Propithecus > Propithecus coquereli. The sequence goes on from NW_012146856.1 coordinate 4,114,320, forward strand.
CGGTGAGGGCCAGGCCGGAAAATAGCAATGGGCAGCCTCTGATGTTTCTGGCCACTGTCCTCTCCTGGCTCCAGTCCTGTCTCATCTGTCTTCCCTCTTGGCCACCAGTCCCTTAGTCCCCAGGGCAGGACGGGGAAGAGACGAGCTACTGAGCTGCTGGGGGGCAGGATGGCTTGGATTCAGCCTGTTGCCTTGCTGAGGATACTCTGGCCTTGTCGTCCTCTGTGCAGCCCAGTAGGGGTGGGGGTTGGGGTGTCCTTACGCAGGAAATGGGGGAGGTGGGGGGCAGGAGGCTGGGCTCTGGGGAGGGCCTGCAGTGCTGGGGTCACAGGCATTTAATCAACTGAATCCCCACTGCCCTCTCCCCGACTCCATTTATTACCTATTAAATAATTATCTCATTTGGAAAGTGTTTCTTAATGTAGGGCAGACTCCATCCCTGAGGCCATGGGTTTTGCAACGAGTTGTCTCCTGCATGCGTGTTCCAGGCTCAGGCAGGACCGGCACGTTCTCGCTCTGGCTATGTTACCGCCTGAGCCAGGCTTCTTGGAGGCACAGCAGAGCTGGCGCCACCTCCCCTCGGCCCAAGAAGTCCTGGCTAATAGCTTCATTAGAAGGATTTTCTTAAGTGTTCTTCTAAAGGAGGTTGCCCGGGGCTGGGCTTCTCAGGTTACTTGCTACTTTCTGGAAGCCTGCCCCAGGATCCCCCAAAGATCTCAGAATGTCAGAGATGGGAGGGGCCTTCGTCATTTCTACAGGTAACACCACTCAACGTTGAGTTGGTTGCAAAAGCAGAAGCCCAGGCCTCCTGCCTGCAAGTCCAGAGCTCTTTCTACCTCATCCTTCCTCTGTCCTGGGATGTCACTGGCACCTACACGTGGCCCCTTCCCCTCTGAAAGGAAGGGGCCGTCTCCTGAAACGAGGGCAGGGAAGCGTGTTGAATGAATGCAGCTGTGCTGCACAACAGCCCTAGAGATTATTCCCCTTTTTTATGATTAAAAAGTTACACAGACTTTCTAGAACGTGTACAAACAGTGCTAAAGCACAGGCAAAAACGCAAGTCTCACTGCACCCTGTCGGCTCCCTGGAGGCCATCGCAGGCAGGTGCCCTCCCGGCTGTGGTGTGGAGGGTGGAGGGAAGGGGACCAAGGAGAATGCATTGGGGCCTATTATTAAAGGCCTCCAGGCAGGAGGCAGTGGTACTGGGCGGGGGCAGGAGGGTGTCCAAATTCATCTCCCAGTTTTCAGGTGAGGAGGTCAATGCCACAGGGTGCCCGACGCGTGGCTTTGATCAGTCCCAGGAGCTGCGTAGAGATTGGCATGGCCCACCGCGGCCTGTCTTGCCTGACCCGGGTTCCTCCATTGGCACAGTGGGCCCCATCGTCCTTGCCCTGCCTTCTCCATGGGTCCTGAGATCTGCCCAGGCCCCCGACCCAGGCCCCGGAGCTGCCTGCGCTCAGGCCGCTGTCAGTGCCAATTTCAGGAGCTCAGAGGGCCCCTTCGGACCTGGCTCCCTGCCAGGATTCTGGGAGCAGAGCTCAGCAGCCATCACTATGATCTGGAGTGGTCAGAGGCCACCTTGGGGAAGTGGCTGGCTTGAGGGACAAATGGCCAGGCCACATGGAGAGGCCCAGGGAGGGCATTTCAAGCAACTGTTCTGGTGGGTTGAAGATGCCCAAAGGACCTGGGTATGACCCATCTGCTTGGGAGAAGGCCCTGTGTGGAAGAGGCTTGTGCAGGCTGGGCTCACTGTGGAGCCTGGGTCTGGCTCCATTGTGAATAGGGAGCCACTGAGGGCTCTAGAGTGGTGGCAGCACAGGTGGGAAACACATGGTGGTGAGGAAGGAATCAGGGCCAGAGTCCTGGCTCTGCCGCTTGGTTCTCTGAGTCCCTGGGCAGATTCCCTCATTTCTGATATGGGTTAACGCAGCTGCCCCACAGGGCTTTGTGAAAATTAGAGGTGATTTGTTATGGCCCGCACGCAGTAGTGCGCAGTGGGGAGGCATTCGATGGAAGTGACGATGAGCAAGGCCGAGGCCTGGACCACTAGGCCCTTATAATCATGGACCTGTCATTTATTGTGCAGGGACTGGGTGATGGATGATGAGTTAGGGCTCATTTCATCTCTGCAAGAGAGGTCTCCTCACCCCATTTTACAGATGAGGAACCTGAGGTTCCTGATGTCCCTGAGGCTATACCCTGTGAGTGATGGAGCCTGAATTCTTTCCCAGGCTGTCTGTGTGCAAGGTGGCTCCTATCCTGCCAGACTCCACCACTGCCTGTGAAGCTCTGTATGTGGTGGGTGCCAAAGTGAGTATGCAACAGTGAGTGTGCCCAACAGGAGAAGCCTGGGTGGCTCTGGCAGGCTTCCTGGAGGTGCCTCCTATGCATTGCCCTTGGCTGGGCCTGTTCCCGTGAGGCAGCTGTAGCTGGTTGAGCGGGGAGGGGTCCTGGTGCTGAGCCTGCAGCTGGAGCCGCCCACCCTGTAGCATCCAGTCTCCCGTCAAGGCCTTTTGCTTACTTTCTTGCTTTTTAAAACAAAAAAGCATTCAAGTAGTTCAGTCTCCAAGTCTGGGGCTGTTCTTGGGCCCCCTTGGGAATTTGGATGCAGAGGTTTGCTGATTGCCACCGTGAGGATTAACCCTCCACAGCCCCCTGACATTCTCCTGCCTTGCTGACCCTGGGGGAGCTGAGGCCTGCTGAGCCGAGCCCCTTTGTTAATACAGATGAAAAAGGCATTAACCTGCTGCTCCTGCGGCCGCAGGAGGCGGAAAGGTGACGTCCCCGCCTGCGCGTTAAGCACTGAGGCGCTCACTGGCTGGCCTGTCCACCCCGCAGACTCATTACTGCCTGACCACAGAGGAATTGCCGAGCCAAGCAGGGGTTGTGTCTGCAGGCTCTGGCAGCTTGGCGGATTTCAATGAGATGATCGCTTGTCATTTTTTATTAATGAGCGAGTGCCTGATTCATTATACATCTGAGGGGTGAACCACCCCAGATGGGGAGGAGGAACGGGGACGTGCAGCCGCCATGGAAGGGGTGATATGACCCACGTGTGAGTCTTTCTTCCCGGAAAAAACAAGTGAGAAAAGGTGCCCGACTTTGGCAGGCAAGGCCCAGGTGACTGGCTGTGATGGCAAAGGGAAGTTATCATATAGAGGGCAGGTGTCGCCGCAGGAGGGCTTCAAAGGAGACCTGGAATGAACTTGGAGTGAGCTGTGGGCACAAAGGCATTTGCTGAATGTCTGTGGAATGAACAGGTGCCCGTGTGGGAGATGCCTCCAAACAGAGGAACCCCGTGCACCTGCCACCCCGCCAGGGCTCCTGTTGTCTGCCAGGCATTGTGCTGGGTGCTGGGGACAGGGCAGTCCTCACCCTCTGGGAGCTCCCCAGGGGTCCTGGGTCACGTCTGCCCTGCCACCAAGGTACCCTTGTTTTCTTGTCTGTGGAGTATGCTGGGCAGTGCCCGCCGTGTCTGCCGTGGGGCGGATCGGCTAGAGCTGTGGGACCCTGCAGGTCCGTCACGAGCACTTAGTGTGTAGGTGGGCTGGTGAGGGCGCCGTGCTGGGCAGGCAGGGGGCCAAGCCGGCGCTTCTCAGATCTTTGAGGAAATGCACAGTAACTCATTCATCACTGCTTCACCAGTGTCTGAGCAAGCAGGAGCTCTGGGTTCTGGGTGAAGGAGCGGCCGTTAACAACCCAGCTGCAGCGTGCGGCCGGCCCTGGCTAGTTTGGAAGAGCCCTGAGAGGGCATGTTGTCCACTGTGTTTCGTGCTCTTTGGTGGCGTGAAGTCATGGCTTGTTTCTCCCCTTTCCCTCCCATGCAGAGGGAGGTAGAGGCCACCCCCAGCTCCCCCTCCACCCGGCGCCTACAGGTTAGCTGTGAGAACTCGAGCCTGGGGTTTTCATCCGTGTTAACAGCATCTGCTTTGTGGGGTTATGAGATGACCGGGGCATCTAGAAGGGGCCATTGGGCCATTGGAGGGCTTGGCTTAGACCACTCACAACCCGGCCTTACTAAAGACGGGGCTCAGCCTGCCCCAGGCAGCAGGTCAGGGAGAGGACAGCGTGCCCGCCGATGGCCCGAGAGGCTGTTGGGAGGCTCTGGAAGCACAAAGCCTGCTTCAGGTTCCCCTGAGACTCTGCCTGCCACCCCTCAGGACGCCCCGACCACCTCAGCCCCAGCTGGTGCCCACGCTGCCCCCGGCCAAGGGCGGTCTGACCCCCCAGTCAGCGCCCACCTCTCCCCGACCGCGGTCCCATGGTGCCGGGGCTGTGTAATCCACCATGGCCATCGCTGCGTCTGAGATGAGAGTCTGCTTTGCTTCAGACACTAACTAGGACTCAACAGGAATAACACACAGTTCTTTATTCTGTTGTAATCAAATGCTTAATGGTTTTCAGTCTGCTTAATTATTAGTGTTGTATTTCTCAACTAGAGGTTTTTAACTGCACGCGTGCAGTGTCTCAGCCACACTGTGGGTTGCCTCGGTAGTTGCGGGCCAACCCGGAAACCTGCTCGTATTATGTTGCATTATTTTTTATGGGAAAAATGCATGCAGTTCCGAATCACTGATTTACGGGATGCCAGACTTTGGGAACTCAGCTCATCATAAGTGGGAACAGCCTGTGTTCAGAATAAAATAAAGGGGCCAGTGTGTCCCAGGAACAGCACAGATAAGCCTGGTTCCAGGAGGGCGAGGAAGGCGAGGCCGGGGTGGCCCAGCCAGGAAGGCTCAAGCTCAGAGAAGGAGGAGGCGGGGGAGCAGGGAGGAGGAATCCTCCTCATGGCAGGGGCCCAGGAGGGGACGTGGATGGGAGAGAGGGTGGTGTGTGCCTCGTCTACAGGCATACTAGGATTGGCGGAAAGGCCAGTTTGGTGACAAAACGGCCTGGTGGGGGTGGCTGGAGAAGTAGACAGATCTCCAGGGGTAGTAACTAGACTTGGAGGCTATGTACTGGGCTTTGGTGGAGCCATGGAAGGTTCCAGGTGTGGAGGGTGCTAGTGTGAGCCTGTAGGAGGCGGCTCTGCGAGGGCTGGTGGGTCCTCCTGCAGGGCCTGCACACACAGAGCAGGGGAGAGCTGCTTGGGGAGAACGTGGTTTGGGGGCTGCTACCCTCGGGATGAGAGCCCGGAGCTGGATGGGGCAGGGGGTCGGGCTGGGATTCTGGTGTCTGATCCGGTGTTTTCCATCTGCTGTCTCCCGTACGGGTTCCCTAGGGCCAAATCCATTCCCCAGCCTCTGGGGCTGTGCGTCCTGCTCTGGGCAGGGCTTGTTGTGTCCAGGTGTTGAAGGCGGCGGGGGGTTGGAGCTGGGCTTCCTGGGGTCGCTCCCAGCCTCCCTTACCTGAGACAGGTGTTAGATATGTCATGGTGTTTGCTCTCTGTGGGGCACTGATAAGTCTTGGAAGGTAATTTCTTCAAACCACCCCACACCCGAGCCTGGCTGAAGAGAGCAGCTCTGTCATTGCGTGTGGAAGGCACCTTGGAAGGGTCTCTCTGGACATGGTTGTGGGGCCCAGAGAGCAGTGCTTTCTGTGGGGCGTTGGCTGCTGGGGGCCGGCCGGGAGCAGTCCCTTCCGTCCTGGGAATGCCTCTTTCCAGGCCCTGAATGTCTCCCTGAGGACACTGAAGGGGAGGAAGGGTGACGACGTCAGGCGAGTCTGCTCCACAAGGCCCCGTCACTTCCGTCTGCAAGTGGTGCTGGGGGGACGTGTACAAGAGGGGCGAGGGCTGGCCACCTTCAGCCTGAGCTTCTGGAATGCTTGAAAGTGTGATCGCAGTGCTTTTGGGGGCGGCAGCGTGGCCACGTGTCCTGCATGGACAGGAGCCTCCCTGGGAGCTCACCCCATGCAGATGGCTGCCGGGCCAGTTCTCCACTGTCTGCGAGCAAACTGCTCCCCACGCAGCACCCCACACACGACTGCTGCCCGCCTCGTGCAGAAGCATCAGGATCTGAACTGAACTGAGGGAGCCATGTCCTCGCCACCAGTCGGGAGGGGTCATTCTGGGCGAGTGCCCTGTCGGGAAAGGGATGGAGGCTCCGTTCCGGCAGCCTCCAGCCTCGCTGGCCTCGTGGTCCCCTGAGGCTGAGGAAGGTTTGGTTTACTTCCCTTGTTTTCTTTCTGTGGCCTTTGTGGTGCCGTCTGAGGCAGTACCACCCAAGAAGGGGTCTGCTTTTTAGTTTTGCTGACCGGGAGCTTTGGGGATACGTTTTTTTGTGTAATCGACCGAGACAACCCCTGACCCTTTTGCAACCCCGCAGCCCTAAAGAAGTGTCTCTGAAGCAGTGTCTGGTTCGGCCATCTCCTCCCCATCCCACCTGCCCCAGGGAGCCCCTGTGACTCATCTCGGGCTGCTGCTTGCTGTGGGAGGACGTGTGTGGCGCTGAACCAGTGCTGGCCCCAGGTCTTGCCCACGCGGGGCCGTGTTGTGTGCTCCTCTGCTGGGGCCCTGGGCAGGTCAGGCCCTCTCCCTGGACGCGGCGCCCCCTCTCCCAAGGAGGGACAGAGCTGACAGGCAGGCAGGCTGTTGCCAGCCCTACCCTCCATCCTGTGGGCAGCACCGCCCGGACCCTGAGCAGGGGATGCCACTGGTGTCGGTGGGACTGAGGATGTCCACAGTGCTCTCGAGGGGACCTGCGGAGGCCTGGGCTACTTTCTTGGCTCGGGACGGGGCCCCACAGGCTCCTGTCTCCTCCGTAGGAAGTGCGCCTTGCTTTTAGAGGCTTCAGGTTGTGCTCCTGAGGACTGTGTCCTGTCAGAGGGCACCGGGGACTGTCATAGTCAGAGGGTCTCAGGGGGACATGTGGAGTCCGGGTCTCTACAGAGGAGCCATCCAGGATGAGGACAGGAAGGGGGCAGTGGGAGCCACAGGGAGCTACAGGGAGCCTTCTGGAGGTGGCAGGGGACAGTGGCCTGGGGCTGGTTGTGTCTTTTTCACACCTTGGGCAAGTCACTCTCTCTAGGCCTCAGTTTCCCCTTCTTACCCAGCGAGCCCTCTGGTCCACATGGCCCCCAAGATCCCAGCCAGCCTCCTCGTCCTCTGTTGCAGAGGAAGGGGTTGCAGAGTCAGGATTTCAAGGTACTATGGTCCCCAAGCTCTGGCCCCTTGTCCTGGGACAGCGGCTGCCCCTGGAGGGCACGCAGACGGCAGCTTCTCCCGGCAGAAGGAGTTCACGCAGGTTCACGCAGGAGTTCATGCAGCAAGGCCCCAGCAGGGAGGACAGCACGAGATCCCCCAAGTCAAAGCAGCGTTTACGTTAGCCAGCAAGTGTTCCTGAACCCTGGCGGGGCCGGTCATAAATGATTCATGCAGCCCCGCCTCCCTCTTGATGTTCCCTCCTGCTGCCGCTCGTGCCAGCGGCTCCGTGGCCCGGTGGCCGCTCCTGAAGCTCGGCAGTGCCCACCCCACACCGCTGCCCCTTGGGCGCTGCATCCCTCCGCCCTCTCCGAGCTGGGTAAGTTGAAGGAGAAAGGCAGCTTTTCCTGCGACGCTTCAAGTGGAAATGAGTGGAAATGAGGCTGCTCTGTGCGTGCAGGCCTGGCCTGCAGCGCCCCTCTCCCGCGTCCCTTCCCCTTGTCTGGTGCACACCGAGTTTGAAGCCAGAGAGAATAAGTAGGCACCAGGGCAGGGGGCTCTGCTGGGCCTCAGGGAGGGGGCAGCTAGAGGGAAGGAGGGGGGGGGGAAGGGAAAGAAAGGAGCTGGGCGGACAGAGAACCGGAGGGAGGAGAGACAAGGAACTTGAGGGGAAACGAGAGGGGGAACGGAGGTTCTGCAGAGAAAACAGCGTGCAAGAAAGTTAGGGCTCCTGCGCGGAGCCGGCGAGGCTGTCAGGGGTGGGTGGGCAGGAAGACTCACACTGTCAACCCTCGGCAGCAGAGTGCTCCCAGCCCCTCAAACTCTCGGGGTGCCAGTGAGAACTTTGAACTGGAGTTTCTTCTGAGTTCCAGCAAAGCTGAGCTTCTGAGACCTCAGTCTTTGCCTCTTCAATTCCCCGGTGGTCTGAGCAGCAAGGACTCCAGACAGGAATCTTTATTGTCTGCCGAGCCCGGCTCAGAGTTACTGAGAAAAACGTGTGTGTTAAACCTGGGCTTCCCCAGGGACGATGCTGTTTGCGCATGAGGAATGAATTGGGGGAAAGTTGAGTATAGGAGAGAAGGAAACAAAATCATATTGAAAAGGAATGTTCTAGAGGCTTGGCAAAATCCAGAAGATACTTTCATTGCCCCCTTTCTTTTTAGCATCCTTTTGAATCTTCCTTCCTTTGGCATCTGAAAGGCCCTTACCCAGCTGGGCTGTCAGGGCCCAGGCATCCCGGAAGGGGGAGGGACGTTTTCCAGTGGGGGTGTCTGCCCTGAGGCCTGGAGCAGCTCCCTGACACCTGCAGGGGAGGGACAGGCAGGAAGCCCCCCTCGCCTCCTCCTCATTTGTGCCGGCTCCTGGCACAAGCGTGTTTTTCCCTTTGCCATTCGGAAACAAAGTTAGGTAAGGAGGTGAAGCCCTGGGGCTGCCTTTGGGTAAATGGTGACAGTGGCCTCAAATCTAGTCAGAGTGTGACTTGCTAGAGGAGGAATGGTCTGGGGAGGAGGGGGACCGTGTGGCTGGAAACCGCAGGTAGCTGATAATAGGGCAGCAGCAGCCAGCTGGAAAGACACCTCTCCACATGGTACAGGCGAAGGCAAGCGACATCCTCTAAGAGGCAAGGAGGACGTGAGCTCAGGGAAGAGAGGAAAAGTCATTGTCCCTGGACCCATGGCAGGAGGCATGGGGGGGGCATGTGGTGTCGGAGGTCATGAGAATTGGGATTCCAGTCCTCAGAGAAGTGAGAAGGATGTGACCAGGTGGCCGTGTGGGGACATCGCTCTAGCTGCTGTGTTGAGACAGGTCTGGGCCAAGAGCGGGGACAGGGAGGGCAGAGAAGCACCCCTGGGGCAGGTGAGACGGGGAGGCCTGCAGTCGGTGGGCTGGGTCCTGGGACAGCAGCACCCATGCATTTGAGTACAAAGTACCACTTGGTGTAATGGACACAGCTCAGTCTTGGCCATATGTGGGTTTTAAACAAATCATGATTGCCACCTTCCAAACAATTTAGTTTTTTTCCCCTAGCTAGCCCCATCACAAACTTTTGAAGCATGAAATGAATTTCACTGGCCCTTGCCAATAGAATCCTTTCCCTAGATAATGGATTTTATGAAATGGCTATAATCCTCCCAGGTAATGAGCGAAAGCTACGTTCTCCAGTTGGGCCCTGCATTCCTCTTCCTGATTTATGATATATTGGTTAAAATAGTAAACTGGTAGCAGTTGCAAAATAGTCATCCATCACCAGGCAGCGTTGCTTAAACTGTAGAAAGGTTTCCAGAAGTGCGATGCTAGAAGCCAGCGAAGGAACGATTTGGCAATCCCAAAGGCAGAGAGCAGCAGCGAAACCACATCTCTGTGTTTGTGTTCTGAAGACAGAGCAGTGGAGCAGCTCGGGGTATGAAGGAAGGAAAGAAGGAAATGCTAGCAAACGCCTTCCCCAAGGTCAAAGGACATCACCACCCGCCTCCACCCCCACCGGGCTCCAGACTGCTTGGACCCCTGAGCTCTCTCTGGTCAGCTTAGTATTGTTTCTCTTCCTAGACAGTTTTAAAAAGCTTTCCAATTTTCAACATGTTTAAGTATGTCGGGCCCATATGTAGTAATGAGTTTTAAAGCAAAGTCTATCAAAAATATAAGAGTTGGAGCACAAAGCCACCAAGTGTTAGCTGGTGCTGGAGAAACTAAAATTCTTAAGGGAAAAAATGAGGTCTGCAGCGTTGTTTTCATGGTCTTGCCTTGGATGAATCATTTCATGACTGTAGATTACCTATATCATTAGTTCAGGAGGAAACATTTTTCTTCGTTGGGTGAATGAGTGAATGAATGAATGGATGGTGAGAAACCGTAGAGAGCTTGTGTAGTGTCCAGTCACCACCCTCATTTTACAGGTGAGGAAACTGAGTCCCACCGGAGAGCAATGAGTTGGCTTGGGGCTCACAGGGAATTGGTGGAAGAGATTGGAGTAGGGCCCCAGCCAAGGTGCGACCTGCAGTGACATCTGCTGGGACTTGAACCTCATGGGTAACGTTGACACACCCGTGTCAGCTCAGTGCCGGCTGCTGAGCTGAAACACTTGCCCTAATTCCTCCAAGTGGCTGTGCTTCATGCCAGCGCCAGACCTGCTGCTGACGGACGTCTGCCCTTGCTCCCTGCTGGAGCCCAGGGCCCAAGGTGGGCCTGCTGTTGCTGTCATCATGGGTGTGTGGTTTTTTGCAAGTCATATAGCTCCCTTGAGCCCCATCTTCCTCCTCTGTGGCACGGGAGACTCTTCCTGCAGAGCCTGGCAGAGAGTAGGCACGCGACGCGTGCAACCTGCGTGCCCACCTTCAGTTCGGGAAGCAGCCGTTGGGTGCCAACACTCGGCCAGACCCTGGGCTGTCACAGAAACTCAGGGTTAGACAAGAGATGGTTGAGAAGGCACGGGCCACTGAGAATTTTGGACACAGCTGTCAACCTTTGTCTTTGAGGCAAGGATTCTAAATTGAGGAAGGCAAATCCCAGGACTTAGATGAACACAGGGACTAGTCCATGAAATGTCACGGTAAAAGCGGGAGAATGAGGCAGTCCTTTCTTCAGCCCTGTTCTTCTCCAGGCAGAAGGCAGCCCCTGCAGGAAGCCACCCCAAGCACCTTCGGCCAAAGCCCCTGACGTGGATGCCCACGGGAGCCCCCCTTACCCCAAAGTCATGGCTTCCTTCTCCAAGCAGGGCTGCACACCCCACACCCACACTGAGCTGAGCGTGGGGCACTCTGTGAGGGCTGGCCGAGTCTTGGTAACGAAGGTAAGACTTTTAGGGCTGGAGAGCATGGGGCCCGCTGCCTGAACCCACACACACCCAGGCCTCCCCCATGCTTCCTTGCACTTTTGCCCCTCTGTCTTGACGCCTGGCCAGCCGCACCCCGCCCAGGACAGAAGTTTTCTCTCCTCCTGTGCCCAGGAGCTGTCAGCCTGTGGGTGCTAATCACTGATCTGTGCTCTTATAGGTGTGGGTTTGCAAAGGACGTCTTTTGTTCTTGTTAGAGTAGCTAACCTCTAAATCTATTTAATACCCCTTCCCTGGTTGTCCATCATTATGACACATGATTTTCCAAAGGATTTACTATTAGTTAGCAGCACAGGGCTTTCTCCCTGGGGTAGCAGCTACTTGCAGTGAAGAAAATGCATGTTCAATGTAGCAATTTGTCTTTTTTTATATATTTATTATAAGAGTAAATGAGTTATTGTTGGAGACTTCAATATTATTGCAAATTAGGTGCTGCAAACAGAGCTGGGCCCATTTATTATGTTTCTCAACTCCCACAGCAAGCACACCCGTTCAGAAATCAGCTGAGAGTTCCGGCCCTTCCCAGGGCGAGCATGAAGGGACTCGCGGGGTCTGGTCATGACACCCACCACGTCACGTTGTGCCGGGGCAAAGGAGATAGGGAGCCACCTGCACAGGCAGGTGGGGGGTCCCAGAAGGGGAGCAAGAAGTTTGCTGTGCCAGGTGGTCAGTGGCAGGTAGGCTGACAGCTGGGGCTGGACTGGAGGAGACAGCATGATCCCAGGCTGTGACCGCTGCCCCCATGACCTGCTCCAAGCCCATAGCTGTTGTCACAGAGTTGAGGTGGTGTGATCGATCTGTGCCCAGAGTAGCCCCTTAGCCATGCCCTCGGTTCCAGGGTGTTGGCAGCCCTAGCTACAGAGGCCGGGCCTGGGATGTGCCCCACGAGAGAGAGTGGTGGCTGGGATTAGCCAGCCTCCCGTGGGCTCCCCTAGGGTGGGGCATGCTTGCAGACTCCTTCTGAGGAGCTGCTGCTGCCTGGTTCTGTCCTTCAGTCACCTGCCCAGACTGGAGGTGGACACAGGGGCTACAGGATGCATATAACATTGGGGTCCTTGCCCAGTAGAGATGAAGCTCCTGCTGCAGCGTGAGCAAGTGCGCTGTGTGTGGTCAGCACTAAGGAGTGGGTGGGCTGAGACCCCAGCATGCAGCCATGCCCTGAGGCTGGAGGTGCCCGAGGGAGGGTCACCTAGCCCGGCGGTCGGGGACGCAGGCTTCTGGTGACAGGCCAGACCAGACAGCAGTCCTGGTTCTGCATCACCTGCCGGCTGAATGATTGTGGACAAGATGCAGAACTTCGCTCTAACCTTAGTTTCTGTTCTGTAAAACGGGGCTGATATCTTTAGGCATTGTTGGGATTAAGTGAGCTCTTGTCCTTGAAATACTCAGCACAGTACCTAGCCCATAGTAAGGGCTCAGAAATGTCACTTGTCCAATTGTTATTCAGTAGGCTTTTCTGAACGTGATATGCTAAACTTGAAACGTTAGTCAGGTCATTTGATTGCAGTAGTAATGCCTGTGAGTGACAGACACTAGCCAAGGAGTCTACCCTCAATCTACCACCCAGGAAGAGCCAGGGTTAAGATTTTGGAATACGTGGTTGTGTGTTTACATGTGACACACACCTGTGTCCCTCTCTGTTGTACAAAATGGGATCGTGTTGCGTTTGCTACCTTGTGACCTTTTCATCTGACCAGGCGCCCTGTCATCCAAGTTCTGCAGCTTTCTGCTGCCAGGACCTCGTCACACTCCAAACTGAGGGCTTTTGTTTTTGTAGTGTGTATTCATTGATACTTACCTTTTTAAAAATAAAAACTGAGAAATTTTTTAAACTCATTTAAAAATAATAGTAATGAACCTATTTCATGTTAATGAAAATAACCAATCTTTATGAAAAATATTTTCCAAAACAACAACAAAAAAGAAAAGGATGGCATCAGTTTTCAATTTGCAGCTCTTTTTACTGTCTGGCTTGGTAGATGTAACATCCTCCTGTCTTTTCTGTGTTGGATCTGTTGCATGGTAGCTTCTGGAAACCCACGCTGTCCACTCGAGAAAGAAGAAGAGTAAAAGAGGCAAATAACTTCTTAGTATAAAGATAGTTTTGACTTTGCAGACCCCCTGAAGGGGGCTTAGGGAAGCCCAGGGGTCCATGGACTACACTTTGGCCCCCTTTTAATGCCTCCAGAGTGGTTTTGACCTTCCCGCCAGAGGCTGGGCTGGCAACATCCCGCAGCGACCTCAGGCTCCCTGCGCCTCCTTGGCCGACCAAATCCGTGTCTACGGAGCGTTTGAGCTCCACTCTTCATCACTGTAAAATGGGACCAACATCAAATCTCGCTGTTTGCAGAGTTTGTAACCACAGAGAACATCTCCATACCTCTACAGTCACCATTGGGGTTGACAGCCAAGAGGCTTCACCACCCAAGGTCCTTGCAGGCCCAGCACCGTGCCTGGGACACATACGTAGTGGCCAATGAGCTGCCGCCTCCAAGGACCGGGGATCTGCGTCCGCTGGCCTCGCTCATCCTGCAGAACCCTGGCCACAGGGGAACAACCCATGTCCTGCCTTGTCCTCAGCCCAGAGGGCTCTGGGCTGCACGCAGGCCGCGGCGGCCCCAGCTGGCCAGAGCGATGGTGTCCAACCACGCGGGTGCCTCCTTTTCAGAGCCGCCCTCCCAGCCAACAGAGCCCAGCTTGTGAGGCTCCGTGGGTGTGTGCGAGAGCCTGTTTGCCTTGGCTTTGGCCTGGTGTCTCCACTGGCTGGCCAGCCCTTTTCAAAAATGGACTGGTGTGTTTTGAAACTTTTATTTTTCAAAGAGAAAAATTCCTGGACCTGGAGCAGGTCCAGACTGGAGCAAGGGGGAAAAAAGTTACAATGATAATGAAAAGCACCAGTAGTCAGAGTAGAATGGTGAGGGAGTGGAGATACTGAAAGTTGTCACAGAACTGCTCACCCGTCAGGAGAAGGGCTGGTGGTAGCGGGGGGCGGGCGCAGCGGCCCAGGCCGTGCCGACCGACTTCTCCCTGCGTCAGCGTTTGGGGGAAGACGGATGTGCCCAGGAGCGGGCCCGCTGCCGTCTGTGTAAGCAGGCCCGCCTTGAACGTCTGCGGGTGGCATCTATCATCCGTGACCTGTAGCATTTGTACTTGTTGTTTATGGTCTCTTGGCATGCGTTGTTTTCTCGGGGCTGAAATATAGCACGCTAATGAGGTATCTCTCTGCTCAGGAGGACGCAGGCAGCTCGGAAAGACGCCTGAGCAGCGTTCTGACTAGTTTGTCAACAGCCGCTCGCTGTGGCAGCTGCTGTCCCAGCCAAGAAGAAAAAGAAGTAGGAGCTGCTGGGAGAAGCCGCATCTGGGAGTGGGAGGATTTGGTGCCTGGGAACCTCAGCTCAGTCAAGGGTCTGTCCTGCGGGTGACTTAACGTTGGGGACATTTGTCTCCAGGACCACTGGCTGTAGTGCTGTCACTACTGAAGGCTCAGGGCTGTCACGCAGACTTGGTTCTGGTCCTACCTTCCTGGACATTTTTGCCCTGATGCTCTCTGCCCTCGGAACCTGTTTCCTCATCCCATAAGTGGCAGTAGGGAGCTTGGGGCCTGTGCCTGTGCCTGGCATGGGGCTACTTTGTACATGCAGGTTCCCTTCCTGAGGTGGCACCTGAGACAGGCGCACCCGTCAGCACAGGGTGGAGCGGATGCTGACTCTGTCCGTACTTGGCTCTGGGTGCTAACAGGTACCGTGTGGACAAAGAATCCTGGAAAAGTGGACCAAATCGAGAGGGAGAGCCCAAAGAAGGACCCAGGCTGACCATTCGCAGCCTGGGGATCCGAGCCCAGGGCAGGAGAGGTATATAGGGAAGGAACGAAAAGAGCAAAGTCTTTTTTTTTTTTGGTGGGAAAATGGCTCATGAGGCCAGGTAGGGAAGGGGATGGGGACCTAGAAGGATTTGCAAGAAGGGTTACAATAGATGCAGCCTGTCCCGGTGACCCTGCCCTGTGAGTGGCGACAGCAGTGCTGATAGCTGCAGCCATCTGCGGAGCACTAGCCGCAGTCCAGGCTCTGCAGACGTCTTCCCTCCTCTGTGCCTCAGGACTCACCTACCTGTGTTATTACCTCTAAATTCCGGGCGGTCAGTCATGATCCAAATCCTGGGAGGATGCTAGTAGAACCCTCCAAGCTGATTGTAAAAGTTCACGTGGAAGACAACATAACCCCAGAGAGCCAGAGACGATAGTGCTGGGAGTGCGGTGGGCAGGATGTCTGCTCCACCAGACACTAAACCATGTTACAAAACTGTAGTGATTAAAACAGAGTGTCGGGGCAGAAATAGATGAAAGTTCAATTGGGAATTTAGTTCTTTTCCAGCAAGGATGGCCCTTCAAATTGGTAAGGAAAGAATGGACTATTTAGTAGGTGGAGTTAAGACAATTGGTTATATAGGGAAAAGGTTAAATGCAAAATCGATTCAAGACCTGAATTTTTTAAAAAGTCAAAATGATGGCATGGGTTCCTCCATTCACTCAGCCACTTTGGCAGCCGTGCCTCCCCCTGAAGCTCACTGATACATCCCCAGCTGCAAAGATAAATGAGATCAAATCTCACCAAGGGAAAGATATAAAAAAATCACTTAATACGGTAAAATATTCACTGGAGAAATAAGATGGGGGGATGGCAGATGGGGGACTTTTCTTACAAGGGTTTGCAGCTGGCTGGGGTGGAGCAGAGACACAGAGGCAGGCCAGATGGCAGAGGTGATGGTGCCTTTTTGGGAATGGCCTTGGTCCAGGGCCCTGTGTGCCAGCTCCTGGCCCACTGGCCAGCAGGGAGGAGCAGGGCTCTGCTGGCCCCAGTGGAGGCAGGCCCTCGTCGGGGCCAGGCACCTGTGGTCCTGGCCAGGTGGAGACTCATTCTGTGGAGGCAGATGCACTGGGGGGTGGATGACACTTAGGCTCTGGGCCCTGTTTGCATGGCCCCTTCCATGGCCTTGTGCTTAATTGTAGATTCATTATTTGGTATTCCTTTACTTAAAGGGGTATCCCCAATTGTGTAAGCTTCAGGCCTCGTGGAACCCTAGCCAGCCTGTCGCCCACACAGCAGGCAGCAGTGAGTTTGGAGGGCAAGAGGTCTAAGAAGGCCTGGCAGCAGCGGAGCCTCAGCCCTGGGTCTGCAGGTGATGCCTCTGCCCAGGGCTTGGCCCAAGTGCCCCCAGCACAACCCTAGGACAGCTTGCCTGGCCTTTCCCACTCCCCCAGCAGGCCCGGAGCGGGAGGCCTGCTCCTGAGCAGTGCACCTGGGGCTCTGCCGAGCTCACCCCTTGCGCCACGTCACTCCGAGCACCCTGAGACAGACCCCGTGTCACTCACTCATTTGTGAGGCCCTCGTGTGTAGACTAGAGAAAATTTTAAAGTAAACTATTTTGATGCAGCTTAAAAATGACCATGCATCCTTCAAAAAAAGTTTTAGAATATAAAACACATACCAAAAAGTGCATACATTTTAAGCATAGAGGTTGATGAATTTTTGAACACACCCATGTAACCAACACCCAGACCAAGAAACAGACCAAGGCCATGAGCCGCAGCCCCTGTGCCCATCCCCCAACCCAGGGCAAGCCCACACCCGACTTTTGAGCACATAGTTTGGTTTTTCTTGCTTCTGTTCTTCATATAAATGGAATTACGCAGTGTGTGCACTTTTGTGTCTGGCTTCTTTCTTATGTTTAGGGGATTCATTCATGTTGTTACATGTAGTTGTGGTTTGTTCATTCTAACTGTCAAATAGTATTTATTCCTTTTTTGTGAATATAGCGCGGTATACCGATCTGTTCTAATGTTGGTGGACATTTGGGTTGTTTCCAATTTGGGGCTATTCTTTGCTGTTGATGAACATCCTTGTACAGTCTTGGTGAACACGTGTGTGCATTTCTTCTGGGAACACACTTAGGAGTCAAACTGCATGTGTGTGGTCAGCTTTGAGAAATACTGCCAGTGGTCTAAAGGGATTATACCAGTTGCCTCAGTTTTGATACTGGAATTGATTATTAAAAGGTTATTTTGTTTATTTTTTTTAAAAAATTCTTTTATATTAACATCTAGGAAAAGCTGTTTAGATTGAGATGGGTACATTAAAGTATTGGCTACGCCTGGGTCCCTAATAGGAAACTGAAGAATTGTGAACTTGAGAGAAATAGAGCTGGGGGAATATTCTCTTATACACTGACTCACTCGCTTACCTGTTTGTGCTTCCTTCAGCCACAGACATTCATTGCGTGCGTCCTCTCTCCCGGAGGCAGACTGGGAAGAAATAAAGACAGAGTCTCTGTTCCTTATGACATCACAGTCAAATGTATTAGTTATTTCTTGCTGCCAATAACGGCTCTAACTGAGGAAGGCCATCTCTTCATACAAATAATTAGGTCCAAGAAGAGCTGCCTAAGCAGAATCATGGTTGTAGTAAAGTCACTTTATGGTGTTTAAAGACTTGGCTGAATAAAGGGGAAAGTTTAAATAAATTAGTGCTTAGCTATGGGCTGAGACAGTATGAATCCACTAAAATATTTATGAAGAATCTTAATGATGTAGTATAATATTAAAAGGAAAAAAGCAGAATACAGAATTATACAAATAGTATGAAACTTATTTTTAAAACTCATGTCCCATAGCAAAAAGAAAAAACAAAACACACTTGGTCTAATTTTTCTGGTTTTAAAAATCTTTCTCCTGGCTGAAACCCTCTGAGCTCACCCCTTCTTGCCTAGTTCTGCCCTCCCAGCACCCCAGAAGCCCAGTCTGCAGCCACAGAGAGGACAGCATGCGTCTGTGTCCCCCCTGGCACTGCCCTATGGGATCCTGGAAGGTGCTGGCTGCCCCGGCATGGGCCTGGCATTAGCTCGTGGACCTCAGTCGTGGGTCTGTGTCCTTGCCCAGGAAGGCAGGGACCTCACTTTCTATGGCCTCTGTGTTCCCCTCACGCCCAGCCCCACAGGACAGCTTTGGCTCGGGTGTAAGGCCTTTAGCTGGGCACTGTCTAGCCCAGGGAGTTCCCAGGACAGTGGGGGAAGAAAGGGCCTGGGACTAGTGGGGGTGCCGAGTGGCTGTGGCTAAGTGTTGGGAAGGGCTGGCGGGGGGTGCTCTAGGGGAGCTGGGTGCCCAGCTTTTGATCTTGGATTTTGGTTGGTGTGTTGGGGCGGGGGACAGTTTGTGTGTTAGAATTCTCGCTCTGGTGGACGGGGAAGCGGGGGAGCCCCAGGGTGGACATGGAGAGGCCTGTTAGGAAGCTCTTGCAGGCCTTCTTTAGGCAGGAGCTAACAGCCAGATCCGGGGCAGTGTGCACACGGATGGATAGCACCCCAGCTAGGCAGCGGTGGGCTGGATAGCGCTCCCAAGCGACACACAGACACTTGCCGGCCTCTGGCTGCCGCCCTCCCAGGGGAAGGACGCCCGGGTAAATCTCAGGCTGGAGTCACTTAACGGGTGTGCTGTCACCCCACAGTAACCCATAATTACTACGTAAGAGTTTGTGGATGAAAACCAGTAGATTCCAATTCCGCATGTGCAACTCCGCACACCGGCTGCGGTGAGGGGCTTGGAGCCTGTGAGGGCCCCGGTGGCGCGGGAGGCAGCCCTGCGCGCGGCCCGCCAGCCGGTCGCTCCCTCCGACTTCTAGCCGAGCTGCGCGGTCAGCCGTATTTCAGCATTTAGGATTTTAATGCGGATTAAAGTGCCCGTACGGGGAAGTGTGTGTATATTTTCCTATTTCTGCACATCGTGCTGGAGGCGAGGCCAGGAATAAATCGGAGCAGCCCTCTTCTCCCCTCTCTGCGCACGGCATCGAACCGGCGCCGTGTGTCTGAGCTCTCAGGCCTCATCCCCGGGGGGCTTTTATGAGGGAAGGAAAGTTTTCTTTAAGGACCCTCGGGTGTGAGGGATGGGAGAGCGGAATGTTTCTCTCTGCAAACAGGCAGCGTGAGGGTGGCCGGCTTTGAGCCCATGCGGACACTCCCCTTCCCCTCTGTTTGACATGGATTTCTGCTGCACGGCCATGGGGTTTGCTAGCTGGGAATTTTAATTAGAGAATTGGATGAACTTAATTACTTTCCATTCAGGTTTAAAGCAAGAGGGCTGATTAAACTCCCCCATCTTTCCCTTCCCGGTCCGGCCTCCAGGGTGTTACCACTTGTCTGAAGTCTCCATCCCGCCCAGCCGTCCCCCGTCCTCCTGTCTGCTGCCTCTGTCCACCTCCGCACCTGTCCCGGCCCCCAGCTCCCTGCTCCGCCCTCCAGAGGGGAAACCAGGTCACATCTGTGGTCATTAACAAACACACACAACCCTGCCTTTCCTCACTAGGAGGCTGAGCCTGCGGTTTTTCTGTCCATGTCCTGGAACACCCCAGACATCAAGAAGGAGAGGCAGAGGCAGCTAAGGACGAGGTTAGACAGCTGAGGTATTTGCATATGGGAGAGATCACAAATGTAGACCTCTTGGCAAGAGTATATCTTTCTTGAGCAGAATTGATTTCAATTTTGTTTGAAAATTAAAATTTTGGCATGTGAGGTGAAGTTGAGCTTAATTTGGGGTGTAGAATAATTGTTCTCAGCCTTCCTACACAAGACCTAGCACGGCTTCTACCAGCCACGGGGATGCAAATGCAAATTGTTTTCCTTCAGGGAGCGAAACATGAAATTTGTCTTTCTTCTTAGCCGTCCTTTGAAGGCAGCACCTCAAGGTACCATGATAACATGACCTCTCTGCCTCTCAGTTTCTGAATCTGTACAATGGGGCTGAGTCAGTAACCTTATAGGATGGACAGTCAGATTAACTAAGCAAATTCATGTGAAGCATCTGGCAACCCCGCCAGGCACACAGAGGTCCCAAGACCTTGCGTGTGATGCTTTCAGAAAAGGCAGCTCAGGTTCAGGGCCTCTGGGCCCTGCTCCCAAATGCCCTGTTGTGGCTGATGCAGCCCTGAAGTTACCTGTACCACACCCAGAAGCGCAGCTGCTGGGACAGTGTCTGCTCGTGGAAGGCCTGGTCCCCTTCCTCGGGGAACCCCTGAGCAGGTGGGGGAGGGTTGGGGAGAGTTTGTGGAGTGGCAAAGGGGACGGGGCTCCCAGTGAAGACCCAACATCCAAAGATCTCACAATGGTCCAGGTCCCTGGGGGTGAAGTGTGACAAGGGACCAGGAAGGACCTACAGGTTGAGTCTAGAACATACTATCCAAGTTACGGGGTCGGGAGATACAGCTTAGAAATTAAAAAATTCAACCCACTTCAGGAATTTTACTTGGCTGTGAGTTTATAACTGGTCTCTGGGCCCCCGTGGCTGCCCACAGTTAGTTGGACCTTTGGGGGTGCTCACCTCTGGGAGAGGGAGTTCCAGGTGACACAGCATGGGGGATGGGCGGCCAGGGTCAGGCACCTCAGGGTGTGGACCCAGGGTGGGTCTCCACAGCAGCTCCTGCACAGGGAAGGGGCAAGGGCACAAAGGAGGGGGCAAGGATGGTGAGCTCAGGCTGAGGGCACGGCGGGAGGCAGCCCCAGCTCCACCCAGCGCGGGCCGCTCTGGCCTGTGGACCTGATCAGGTCTCTTCACTTCTGTGGGCCTTGGTCTGCCCACCTGTGAAATGCAGGCGTGTGTCCTAGGAGTCCCTCCGATGACCTGTACATCTGTGGGATGCTGATGGAGGGAAGAATATCGAGCCAGAGTGAGGGTGGTGGCTTTGGTTGCCATGCAGAGCCGTCAGCAGTCCCCGGGCAGGCCTGGCTCCACTGTCTTTGAGCATGGACGTGTCCAGGCCACCCTACTCTGTCATCTCCCTTGGTCATCCCTCCCTCGCTGGATGTTGGGATCTGACTGCCATGTAAGGTGTCCCCTCTTCTGCTCACCTCCGGGGCTGAGATAGCTGATCTGGTGGCATCTGGTCTTTCTCTTCTTTTTTCTGTTTTATTTCTTATTTATTTTTATTTTTATTTATTTATTTATTTATTTATTTTTGAGACAGAGTCTCACTTTCTTGCCCGAGCTAGAGTGCCGTGGCGTCATCCTAGCTCACAGCAACCTCAAACTCCTAGGCTCAAGCAATCCTTCTGCCTCAGCCTCACAAGTAGCTGGGACTACAGGCATGCGCCACCATGCCCGGCTAATTTTTTCTATATATTTTTAGTTGTCCGATTAATTTCTTCTATTTTTAGTAGAGATAGGGTCTTGCTCTTGCTCAGGCTGGTTTCGAACTCCTGAGCTCAAACAATCCGCCCACCTCAGCCTCCCAGAGTGCTAGGATTACCGGCGTGAGCCACCGCGCCCGACCCTTTTTTCTGTTTTAAAGTCAGGTTTATTAAAGTGTAATTTATATACAGTAAAATTCACCCTTTTGAACTGTATAATGCTATGAATTTTAACAAATGTATACAGTTGTATAACCACTACCACAATCGAGATATAGAACAAACAGTTCCCTCTCCCCAAAATGTGCATCCTGTCCCTTTGTGGTCACTGTCTCCCCCAGCCCCCTCCCAAAGCCCCTGGCAGTCTGTTATGTTTTCTGTCCCTGTAATTTTACCTTTTCCAGAATATCACATAAATGGCATGAAAGAGCGTGCTTAGCTGGGAACTTTGAAGGGGAGGGACTCAGCCTTCTGTTTGCATCTCTTTAATGAAAAAGGCCACGATCTTGTCAGTCCTAGAAAATGACAACGCTGAGGCCAGCGTCACTGTCAAGGAAGTAATGTGTTTGCAGGTGTTTGTTGAGCATTTGCTACCTTCACTCCTTAAATCTCTACGGTAGTCTTATTAAGGTAGGTATCACTGTGATTCTGTTTAATAGATGAGGAAACCGAGGCACAGAGAAGTTCCTTAATTCACTAAGGTCACACAGCTAAGATTTGAGCCCAATCCCAATGGCATCCTCATTATTCTGTGTGATTCCTGAGCTGAGTCTGGGATGGGTGATTCTTACAGTGACAGGCAAGGCTCTGGCACCTGGGGGCCTAGGAGGGTGGTGGAGGCGGAAAGAAGCTCCTGGATCTGTGCCTCCGGTCCCCGTCTAAGGGGCGCTCCCTTCCAAGTGAAAGTCTGTGCTTGCCTCCCTGGGAGATGCAGTGTCGAGGCATGATTTTTAGGAATGAAGGTTCACACCCTTCTGCAGACCTCTGTGTTCCTTGTGTCTTTGCAAGGCTGTCACCTGAAGTCAGGGCAGCCCCAGCCGCAGGGACCACTCCAGAGGCCACGGGCAGCCCAGCACTGGGCTCACAGCCACAGGACACAGGCTCGGGTCACATTTAACCCTCTGCCCCACCGCTTGGGCCCTGCCAGGCCCTGCCATGCGGGGGAGAGCGCCCACCGGGGGGAATGGGCCGGGGCCTGTGGGACCCAGGCCCGGCTGTGGGGAACGTGAGGCACAGATGGCGTAGTGGACAGAGAGGCCAACGGAGGCTGAGCACAGCACGTTGCTGGCCAAGGGGAGAGCTTAGGTAAAGGACAATACCGCAGTCTTGGGACCAAGTGCCACTAAACCTTATGGGTAATGGGTTTTTTATCCCCTGGGTAATAGGAGACACCAAAAAATGAGGACATTACTTAGTGAGTCCCTCACCTCCCTGGCCCCATTCAGCAGACTCGGAGGAAGGACATTGCCCAGCATTGAGCCATGTGTGGATTTAATGGGGTTTCCAGCTAAACCTTCCATCAAATTTACGGCTGTGCCTGTCTCCTGACCTTCCCCCTCACACATTCTTTTCGGAAATGAAGCTGTGTGCAGGCTGTGAGGTGTCACTTCCTCCACGATGGAGATAAACAGCTCGGGCCCGGGTTGAGACGGTGGGTTTAATCAGGCTGGGTCCCCGCAGTTCACCCGCCCCTAAGCCGAGTGACATGAGGACGGCCATCGGGGTCTGGCTGGAGTGGGCAGTGCGGAGTCAGAGAGTACTCGTCCTGCCGGCCACAGGCCTGGGCCCAAACCTTGCCTCCACCTCCCCGCTGGAGACGAGGCCCGGCATCTGCTCACCCACCTGGGCCAGACGGGGGTGTGGCTGTGTCCTCTTCTGTGGCCCCACTTCCCTGCGGGGACTGCTGTCACCCAGGGCTGCCGGCCTCACTCCACCTTCCTCTGCCATCCTGGCAGCTGGGCCACTCCCCGCTCCTCCTGCATCTGTTTCTGGCTCTGCTCCTTAGAAGTGCTCAGCGTCTTCACTGGAATGTGCCCGTCCCTGCCCCCAACCTCTCTGCCCATCCAGATCCTACTGCCTTTCAAGGTCCAGCTTAAATGCCACAATCTCCAGGAGGCCTTCCCAGACCCCGCTACCCCCGGGAAGACCTCCCTTCTGGGAACTGTGTGGGCACCAAGAAGTAGGAGATGACAGGCTGCGTCCCCACAGCACCTGCTGTCCCTTGGAGTCTGTGTCCCACGTGGGTCGGGGTCCTCCGGGGTAAGCCTCTCCCTGTATGCCTAGGTGCTGCTGGGCCTGGTCCATGGAAGATACCCAGTAAGTAGATACTGTCATTGTCACAGGGCCATGTCGTCAGACCCCTGCCCTGGGGAGTGAGGATGCAGCTACATTGCAAAGCTCGCTGGTCTTTGTAAAACCCCCAACCTCAAGCGTGGTGGCTCTGGTCTCTCAGACAGGCACCTCCTGACAGCCGCCTCTGGGTAGCTGCCCCCCAAGGGTGGCTCCCCGAGCCTGGCCGTCCAGCCTCGGAAATGCCTGCGTGGGCTTCCCACCCCGCCTTGCTCTCCAACACCCTCCCAGCCCGGCTGCTCCACTGGGCAGGCGGCTCCTGCTCCTCTGTCTCCCTCCTGGGGCAGCATGTGTTTCCATGGCCCTGCCCTGTCCGATCCCGTGGCTGTCTTGCCGGCTGCCCCAGAGGGCTGTGGGAGAGGCCACAGCAACGGGCAGCGTCCAGCGCCCACTCGGCCAAACAGAGCTCGCAAGGTGGCTGCTGGAGCAGGAGGCGTCTAGCAGGGGGGCAGGGTGACTCGGGCCCGAGGCCACAGGAAAGGATTAAAAGTAAAATGGTCTCTGTTCCCTGGCAGCCGAAGGCCTCTGTGCTTTGAGCTGGAGGATGGCGATCAGATTCACCCTATGGCTCAACGAAAGCAAAAACGGGGCATAACCCTGTTTACTGAGAACTTGTCATGTGCCGATAAGCATGTCAGCCTCATACCTCATGAGGTGGGAGTCCCTGTTCCCGTTTTTGCAAAGAGTTTGTGAAGGGGAGTTACAGGTCAAACCTGTGCTTTGGCGAGCCTTCCTGAGTGGTACCAAAGGGCGGGGCAGAAGTGGAGAAGCCAGGAGCCTGCATAGGAGGCGGCCAGGATGGGGAGTCAGGCAGGAGGTAAGGGGCTGGAGAGGGCTGGTGGTGGCCTGCACACTGGCCCTGAGCCGCATCTGGTGGGCGGACGTGAGGGCAGATTGGAATGCAGGATGATGCTGGCCGAGTGCACGGCAGTGTCCTCGTCAGGACAGGGGCCCCTGCAAGAGGAGCAGGTGCAGAGGTGTGGGGAGAAGATGCTGAGCTCTGTCTTCATTGGACACGGCACATCCAAGATGCCTGGGGCTCATGCGAGGGATGGACAGAGATCTGGGGCTCAGAAGAGAGGTCTGGGCCCAAGATGCAGTTGCAGGAACTCACAGTAAAATATACTCATCCGCCACACCCACGTCCTTTCTCTGTAGGCACCTGTGATGTTGTAGGGAGACGCCTGACTTCCAGTGAATGCCTGTGGTCCCTGCAAGCAGGTGGCCAGATGCCCTGTTGCAAACTCCCACATGGCAAGTGGTGGACATCACAAGCCGCAGAGCCCCCCACCCTGCCCGTGTGAGGGAACATCCCTCTGGGGTGCTTTTGATCTCTCCACGTAAACAAGCAGCTCGGGCAACTTGGGAGTGTTCCCCACAGTGAACCCGAACTCATGCTCTCCAAATTAGATCAATTGCAGCTGGAGCGTCGAGCCTGTGATTATCACCCTCGCACAGTGCTTTTCCTTGCTGGACTGCGTGTGGATTTCCAGAGGCTTGTAATCAAGAGAGCTATGTATAGCCAGCTCCCTGGTGCTGGGAAGCCCGGGAAGGCCACTGTTTGAGGTTAGGCTTGAGTCAACTAGTGCCATGTACTTGGGAGCAGTTCAAAAGAGGCGGTGCACACACAAATCATGATGAGGCTAATCAGAAGTTTGGGTATTTAGCGGAATGTGTACACAGCAATCATTGTTGGAAGCGCCCTTCTCCCACAGAGGCCATTATTCTGGAGCGGGGTGCTGTTTGCCTGGTTTTGTCCGGGCCACGATTTGCATTCACTTGATGGATTGTCAGGGTCGGGGGGTCTCCTCCTTGGGAAACAGTGGAGTGGCTTCTCAGCAGACTCTTAAGAGGAAGGGGAGCGCTAATACCAGCGTTTGCCCAGGTCCTTGAGAGGGGCTGGGGATCCTAACACGGTGCTAGATCAATATGACAGGCAGCTAAGAAGCCTGGGACAGGCATTCACAAACCCCTTTTATGGCTCCACTCCGAGCCAGGCAGCGGGCAGCCGCAGCTCAGACACAGCTAGCAGGACCTGGCCTGCGGCTCTTGTTTGTTTTGCCAGCCACGGTGGCCTGCGGTTCAGTTCAAGTTTGCCAAAGTGATTTGGAGTGGCCTTCCCCCATCCAGCCCTGCCTGGACCCGCTTAAGCCCCTGCTCTGTCACCTGCCTTCTTTCTATCAGGCTGGATGCCTGTAAGAAACCCCCAGAGGGAGAAGGGCACTGGCGCGAGGGGTGGGAGGGAGGGGCACGTGTACCCGCGGGGGGAAGGGCAGCCGCTTCTCCGGGTAAACACTTCCAGTTGCCAAGACGCCCCACAGTTTGGTGGTGTTGCTGTCTCGTTTGGCAAAGGGAGAGATGTTTTGGTTTTTACTTTTGGTGTTTTTCTGGGACGTCTGTGACACCTGTTGACTTCATCAGTTCTCTCAATGGGACATCGTTGCTGAGCATTAGTAACAAAACCCAAGGTTTCCAAATTCTCTCCTTTTGAATGGCATTGCCACCACTTTTATCTTCTTAATTTTCATGGCTTTTTTTCCTCTTCAGACACAAAAGACTGTGCAGTGTGATTCAGGAGATGGGTGGGCAGTAGTTAGAGACACACAGACCGGGAGGGACACGTTCCCCTAAGAAGCCTGGTGTTTGATACAGACCTGCCAGTTTGGGTGTCTGGGAGGGGTGAGTTGTTTTTTTGTTGTTGTTATTATTTTTAATCACAATCAATAGTCAGAACCATCATGAATTTTCTTTTGTCACAATCAGAAATGTATTGTAAATGTTGACTATCGTGATGATGCCAGTTTTTCTCTGATGGGCCTCCTATTCAGAGTTGCCACTGCCAGGGTTCCAGTTCTGGGCCGGGACTCACCACACGGGGGGCTCTGGGCACCAGGGAGAGGTCCGTCAGGTGATCCAGACAAGCCGGCATTGGCTGAAATCTCAGTAGTGAATCCTTGTTTTCCAAGAGAACCCACAGGCTTCTCAGCGATGCTTTGATGTTTCTAGTTCTCTGTGTTGATGTTTAGGATGGAGGCAGTGCAGTCCCCCCCAAGGGGGGACCAAGTCTTCCTTCATCCCTGGGGGGCTAGGAGGGTGGTGTGAAGAGGGCCCTAGCTCTGTGGCTGTGAGAACTTGATCCAGAAAGGGCCCCTCCCCGGTGAGGGCAGTGGGTGGGTGCTGCAGGCCCCCAGGGAAATGGAATGCATCTTATACCTGGCCCTCAGGGAGGGGGGACGTGGGTGGCCACAGGGAAAAATCCCTTCTCTTTTAGCCCTTTC
Organism: Propithecus coquereli; assembly: GCF_000956105.1. Classification (NCBI taxonomy): domain Eukaryota; kingdom Metazoa; phylum Chordata; class Mammalia; order Primates; family Indriidae; genus Propithecus; species Propithecus coquereli. Next base: position 4,141,024 of record NW_012146856.1, read on the forward strand.
CTGCTCCTGCCTCTTGAGAAAGGATTGAAAAAGGTAGGAAAGTCTGTGGGGTAACTCTAGCCTGTTGAGATGTTCTCAGGAGGCTTAAGTGGCTTGTTTTCTTTGTATCTCCCCTTTCCTGCCAAGCATACACCACCTTGAACCAGTCCTCGGGGGGGCTGCAAGGAAAAGGTGGAGAAAGGAACCTTCCTCTTCAGAAAGCGTGAGTTCCTTCACCCCAGGAAGAAAGGAGAAATCGGGGTCTCCAGGATCCAGGGCCAGACACAGGATTCTTAGACTTGACACCAGGAATCATTGATAAATTGAACCTCACCAAAATTAAAAAATTTGGCTCTTCAAAAGATCCAGGTGAGAGGGTGGATAGTCAAGCTGCAGATTGGGAGAGAATATTTGCAGAACATATATCTGACAAAGGACTAGTGTGTAGAATCTATAAGGCTCTCTCAAAACACAACATCAAAAAAAGAAACAATTTAATTAGAAGATGGACAAAAGACAGGAAGAGACCTTTCACCAAAAAAGAGGGTTTATGTAAATGGCAAAGAAACGCATGAAAAGATGTTCAGCTTCGTTAGCTGTCAGGGAAATGCTAATTAAAACTACAATGAGATATTCACACACACAATCAGAATGGTTAAAATACAAAATGGTGACAACATCAAATGCTGGTGAGGATGCAGAGAAACGGGATCGCTCACACATTGCTGGCGGGAGTGTAAAATGGCACGGCCACTCTGGAAAACAGTCGGGCACTTTCTTGTAAAACTAAACATGCAGCATAGGACCCAGCAATTGCACTCTTGGACATTTATCCCAGAGAAGTGAAAATTTTTGTTCATACAAAAACCTGTACACAAATATTTGTAACAGTTTTATCGGTAGTAACTCCAAACTGGAAACAACGTAGCTGTCCGTTAGTGGTCGAGTGGCCAAACAGACTGGTCCATCCACACCCTGGATACCACTCAGCAGTGAAAGGGAACACACTGCCGTGCGTGTACCGACTTGGATGAATCTTCAGGGACTTACGCTGCGTGAAAAAGCCACTCCCAAAAGGTCAAAAACCATATGATTCCATTTATATATCGCCTTTGAAATGATGAAATTTTAGAAACGGAAGGAGTGGCTGCAGGGGTTAAAGACTGTAGGGGTGGGGGCAGGAGGGGTGTGGTTACAAAAGCACAGCGTGAAGCGGTGATGGGACTTCAGTGTCCGGACTGCGGTGGTGGCTGCATGAATCCACACCTGGGATGAAGCCGCGCAGAGCTAAACGCATTCACACACAGGTGCAAGTACAGCAGGGAAAGTCAGAAAAAGGTGGATGCATTGCATCACTGTCGGGATCTTGGTTCTGACGTCGCACTGTAGCTTTGCAAGACATAATTAGGGCAACCTGGGTAAAGGATACACAGAGCATCTCCCTATTATTTCTCACAACTGCACTGGGATCTCCTGTTATCTCAAAATAAAAATATTAATTAAAAATGCAATGTGGATTAAGTCATGTGTCTTCACTGCTTGTCCCCAAGTAAGCAAGCCATGCTGTTTCCCAAAGGGTTGGGCCTCCCTTGGGACATGTGCACTTACATGGACCCTGGGCGGCTATAGAGAGCTGGGGGCAGGGGTCTCCCAAAGGCGTGGCTTCATGGAGCCACAGCCAGGTAGTGGGGAGGAGCGAGGACAACTGTCTTCCATTCCACCGTTAGCCTTGTTCACCTCCTGGAGTTTGCTTCTTGGGGATGGCTTTCTCCCGGTGTCCTCCTGGGATCGTGTCCATCTGTTCATTCATTCATTAATCCAATTGTCAGCAGGGACTTCTTGAGGATCCACTGGGCACCAGGCATGGGGCCCACAGAGATGGAAAGACAGACCATCGGGCATCGGGAGTGGAGGGAGCAGGAGGTGGCATGAAGGCCACACAGTAAGGTGCTGTGAGAGACTGGCAGGTGGCCCTCACAAGTGGGTGCAGGGCGGGTCAGGTGGGGAGAGAGGAAGTCAGGGGGCCTTCCTGGAGGAGGTGATGCGCAGCTGCCATCTGAAGAACAAGTGGGCATTAACAGAAAAGGAATTCCTCAGGAGGCAGGATCGCCTAGTGGTCAAGAGGTGACTCCTGGGTTTGAATTTGGGTTCTGCTTAATCTCTCTTGCCCTCAGTTTCCTTTTCTGTGAAATGAAGACAAGAAGAGGACCTGCCTTCCAGAGTTTGTTCTGCAGATCACACAGATTGACACTGGTCAGTGCCTGGTCCGCCTGAGTGCTGTGTACGTGTTTGCTGAACCAAGTACCGCAGACACATGAAGGGGCTTGCAGAATATGATTGAACCTGGGCTAGGGGGCTAGAAATTAGGGCAGCAGGGCAGGCTGTGTGTGGGGGAAAGCGAAGGACAGGGGTCCAGCTTTACCCTGGATGCTCCTGGGCCTCTCCTGGGGAGCGGCTCATGCTCCTGGATCGGCTCGAGGGAGGGGACCGCACCTGCTTCCTTTACAGGGGAGGGCTCTGGTCCCTCCTATTTCTTTGTGACTCCCCCTTTTCCACGCACTCTGGCCCCACGGAGAAAGCAGCAGAAATGGACTTTGCCCCCCAGGCTGTCCTCATGTGCTGAGGACAGAGACCTGGGAGATTAGGGGCAGCTGGACTGACAAGATTCCTGGAGTAACGACCCCTCTTTCCACTGCACCCCACGTGTGACCAGCTCTGACTCCACTGAGCACAGTGGGCGAGGGTCTCCTCCCACCCACCCACCGTGCACCCTGTTTGCCTTGTGACGATCTGCTTGGCTGTGTGGAGTGTCACCTTCTGGGACTACTTAACACAACACTTTCGACAAGCTCAACATCTGAGCAGGTGTTCATTAAACACTTTGTCCCAACGCGACCCCCCATCCAGGGAAGAGAAGGGAAGATTTGGTCTCTTTGCCCAAGTGGCAAAGATGTCCCCTCCTTGTTTTTGACCTCTTGAAGGTTCTCCTGGGCCACAGGGAGAAGTTTGTTTCAGGAGAGGCTTCTGCAGGTGGTGGGCTTGCGCCCCCCGGCTCTGGGAGGGCTGAGTCTGGGGGGGAACCACATGGGCCACTCAGTGGTGGCGCTGCTGGGCGTGGAGTGGAGAAGGGCCTGTGGGACCTTGGGCAGGGCACAGGCCTCTGTTTGCCCCTCAGGAAAGTGGGTGCATACGTCCTGTGGTGTGCCTGCCAGCTAGCAAGGGCTGCGGCGGGGCAAGCCCTGGTGTTGGCCAGCACCGGCGGGCCCAGTCGTGTTGCGGCAAGAGCTGCCCTGCCCTGCATTCCCTGTCACCACCCCCTGGCCCTTCAGTGGATCCTGCACCACTGTTCGTGTCTGAGGGCTTTCTCTTGCTGCTACTCCGTGCCAGGAAATTAACCCCCCCAGATCAAGCACTCTGATTAAAAAATGGCCATGGCAGGCCTGGTGCATAGATACCCCAGCTCCCTCGTCCCTGCCGGGTCTGCACTGGCTCCTAGAGTGTCTGTGTGGAGTTCACCTCCACTTGGCCAGAGTGGTGGGGACTGTGCCCAGGCCCCTAATTAGCCACCTTCAGTTGCTTCTCCCTCATTAGTCTCATTTCCCTACAGACCTCCCACCGTCTCCAAAATAAACCACCTGCACTCAACATCCTTGCCTCAGGGTCTGCTTCTGATCCTGTCCATATGGGGCTGATGCCACTTCTCTGACAGGTGCTTGGATTTGAAGCCAGGCAGGACAGACCACCGTTAACCAGTGGAGCAGCCTCTGCTGTAAAGTGGGGTGGTGACCCTGCTTAGCGGGGGTCCTGCCACCCAGCACACATGGTATTAGTTTTTGACTAAGGGGTTTTCAAGCAACCATCTCCAAGATCTCAGCGTCTCAGCCTGTCCTCTGCAGTGTGGGAGGAAGGCTGAGTTGCTGGGGGTAGTTGGGCTTCTATTGCTTATTTCTATTTTAGTTTTTTGTTCTTGCTATTGGACAGAAGTGGGAGGAGAAGGGTGGGCTCCAGGTGAGTAACCAAACCGAGCCCCCGAAGAGAGAGTTTTTTTCAAATCCTGGTGGCCCCTCCCTCCACGTCCCCATCCCCCAGGGTATGTGTGTGGCTTTGGGACAATTAAGATTCTTGCTGGGTGCCCACAGCCCCCTCCGCTGAGCCTGTCTTGAAGGAGCTTCTGAGAACTGGTTCCTTTCTGGGAGCATTTGTAAGAGATTTCTCATGGCTCAGTTCCCCTATAGAAAACCAGGAATTGTAAGTCTTACGTAGCTCAAGAAAGTGAAGGGAGTGAGTCAGAGCCAGACAAGAATAAGTGAACAGTATTCGTGGCAGTGTCTTGGGAGGAATTAAGAGAGAGAGAGAGAGAGAGAGAGAGAGAGAGAGAAAAGAAAGAAAAAAAAAAAGGAAAAAAGAAAAGCTTAAACAATCAAAAAAAAAAAAAAGAAGAAGAAAGAGAACCTTTTGGCAGACTGAGAGGCCCAGGAGGCCTCCCACCTCCCTGCACAAGCCATGGAGCAAGGCCGCGGGCGGGCGGTTTTCTGGGTCTCACGTGCATTCTGCCCCCTGCCTTTAGGCCTTTGTGGACCCAGTCTGGGGGGATATTTAGCAAAGCTGTTTATTTTGCATAAACCTGAGTAGTGACCCAGCCCGAGGGGAGGGGAATTGTGTGGGGCTGACAGCAGCGTGATTTAAGGCTGAGCCACCTGACCCCCTGCACCCCCAGCCTCCCCTGCAGAATAAACCGCATTCTTCCCAGCCCACTGCATGTTAATCACTGCCCAAGGCTGAGGCCTATTGTGGGGACAGCCGGGTCCTCCTGGGGCTTTGTGGCAGCTCCAGCTGAGTTTGGGGCATTCAGGATTCACGTTCCCTTTCTCTTTGCGGCTTGCCTGAAAAACCTGACTTGGTGGAAGAGTGTGAGTCTTATTCTTATTCCAGAGCTCGGTTTGCTTCCTGCTTCTTCCCGGGCCTGTGCCCGCCTCTCAGATCTGTGTACTTTTGAAAGTAAGCTCATTCGTGTATTTTTTAATGTGGTTTTTGTGACAGATGCCCCTTAGAAAGGATAGCTGCCTGGGGCCCACGTGACTTCAGCGCTGACTCAGGCTGGGCTTTCGCTGTGCCTCGGAGCCCGTTAGCCTTTGGTGCGCACAGCCGCGGCGCCTCTGGTGCTCAGCAGCGCCTGCTCTGTTCCCTTCCATGCGTTCTGTTCCCTTCCTGCTCTCTTTCTAGAGCACCAGCGCTGGGTGGGTCCTTACTGCTGGGGCTGGGGGCTGATCTGTGTCGGGGTGGGGATGGGAGGGAAAGGGAAATGTCCCTGTTGTCGAGAGTACTGCAAACGAGGGTGCGTGTTACCACGGAAAGGGGGCGCACGTTGTTTCGTGCCCACACGAACAGTTCCCACGTGCACGTTTTGCCTCTGTCTTCCAGCAAAGTTTTCTTCCTAGTTCCCTGGGTGGGTGCCTCCCCGCGGACCTGGCTGTCGGGGAGGAAAGGGGCTCCCCAGCAGGGGCTTGGGCTGCAGGGCTGTGGACACCTCACAAACCTCACCCCGCCCCAGGCTGGCCTGGGCGACCCTCTGTGGTGACTTCTTGGCAATTGTGGCAGCAGTTCTTTCCTCCTTGGAAACTGGCAGGAAAAATACGACAGCAATGAAGAGACACAACAACAAAACTGAAAACGTGAGCTGGGCTGTAATGTAATAAAAAGTAACAGGTTGAAATTGAGGCCAGTGCTTGCCTGGGCTGGGGCGGAAGGTGTCCTCTCATGTCCCAGGGCAGGGAAGAGCCTCTTCCTTACTGTGCTGTGGGCAGGGGCCACAGGGACGCTCCCTCAGCACCTGTCCCACTGATGGACTCCATCCCCCCCCTCAGTCACAAGCAAGGCCAGGGTTCCTGATCTCGTCTGTGTCAGCCTCGGGGGTAGCGAGCTCCCCGAGTTTATCTCCTGCTAGGGGAGCTAGGACTCCATCCTTTGGTCCTAAATCTCCGACGTGGTGTGGGCCCCTGCTCCCTCACTCTGCCCAGAGCTGTCAGAGATTTAGCGAATCGTGTCCTCTCTCAGCTTCGCTTCCCCACACTTAAGAACCTGAATGCTTCCACTTTCCTAACAAGGAGTAAAAATAAAATTAAAAAACTAAAGGCAACCACAATGCCGGCAATCCCTGTCGCATGACAGTCGGTGGTCCGGCTTTCCATCTTTCCACTTTGCAGCGGGCTGATTGGGACCTAGCCCCTCTGAGTGGAGGAGTGCCTGTATTAGTTTTGCTAGGAGGGCAAGGACTGGGGCACAGGGTTTCGGGGAGGAGGGGTCCTTGGGTTTGCAGCTCCTCTGGGTGACATCACCAACCTGAAACCCCTTTCCTGCGTCATCGCGAAGGACGCTTTATGCGATTTTCCCAGGTACTCACATATCCCACAACTCTCTCTCTCTACTGGAAAAAAATACCCCAGTGAAACGTATTTTTTTTTAGACTTTGCCATTAACATGTGTGATCTCAGAAAGGCCTGACGATCTCTCAGAGCCTCAGTTTCCCTTTCTGTACACTGAGTAGCTTTGACTGTTGACCTCTTATGTTGAGCTGATGAGGTCTTTGATCGTATATGTGCATCTCTTTAAGGTGCTAAAATTCTGCAAGAGTTTTCTCACCCACCCTAGTTTCATGATATTGTCCAGTGTCTCTACCCCATGGGGTGACAATGTGTTATTCATTAAACTTCAGTCTCATGTCCAGTAAAAGTAGTCTTGACGCTGACCCTTGGGGCTCCGCCTTCCCAGTTTCCGCCTTTCAGGGGAGTAAATGCAATATTATTTGCCAACTAGCGCCCCTTCACCTGTTGTCTTTTCCTGTGGCTGTTGTGTGAAGTGGTTCCCATCCATCCCTTCCTCCTCCTTCCAAATCGGAGTTAAAACAAATGGCATAATGCCATTGGTGTAGTGGATTTTTTTTTGAAAAAACAAAATGATTGTCATAAAGAAAATCATTCGAATCCTGTGAGCTTGGGATTATATTTTCCCCAGACATTTGCTGTGTTTAGAGAGAAAAATAAATATCTCTGTAAACATGTGTTGTATTTACAGTGAAAAATAAATATCTAAATAAATATTAAGCTTTTAAAATTGGAGCACTTGCAGAAGGAAATGCAAATGGTTGTAAGTGATGGCTTCCTAACCCGGGGCGTGCATCCCCACATTCGTGCTTAACTGGTGCGTTTGTCTTTCTTTCTGCAGCGTGGAGTGCAGAGCGGTGCATTAGGGAGGGGAAATGAACATTTATGGAGCATCCACTGTGGGCTCGATACTTTACATGGAGAGCCTCGTTTTATCACCACTCAACTCTGGGCGGCGAGAATTATTACTACCAGTTTTTAGATGAGGAAACTGAGGCTCAGAGAGGTAAAGTAACTTGTCCAAAAGGACATGGCTACCAGTCGGGGTGGCTGGGTCTTTACCTCGTGCAGAACGAAAGAGCGATTATTGAGCGAATGCGTGCATGTACACCGATGGCAACACTCTTCTGAGCCCAGGACCAGGGTTAGAAAAGCTGGGAGCTGTGGCCGTTGTTAGCACGAGGGCACCTCTAGACTCGGAGGCCGGTGAGGAGGGCGAGTCCTTTTTCTCCCTCTCCCTCTGGGAGGGCGGGGAGGGGTGCCTGGCTGCTCACTCATTTACTCTCCCCCAAATGCCGAGGCCTTAACTGAAAACTCCTCTGGACGGACAGACAGCAGGCGCTTGCACCCTGCCGTGACCGCTCTGTCCTCGGGATGCATCTGCAGAGAGCAGGCTCGTTGAGAGCCAGACTGCAGCATCTGTGTCCTCATGTCTTACCGGCAGGCGTCCTGGTGGGAGATGGGTTTGCAGACCCCTGTACTGTAGAAGCGCACACCCTGGGATAGGAGGGAGAGTGCGCTTTTCACTTTAGGGTTTCTCTTGGAGGGCTTTTTTGGAAGTGCATTTTCTTTCTCTCTCTCTCTCTCACCAACACCGCACCCCGCCCCCCCCCGCCCCCCCGCCAGCCTAACTCTTCCTCAGGCTGCAGCTGGGGAGTGAGACTCCCCAGGGAAGGCGAGTGCCCTGGGCCTGCTCCTGGAGGGGGCTGTGCAGAACTGCCACCCTGCCCCATCTGGGTCTGGAAGGCCTTGTTGGCTGTGTAGGTGCAACTTGCAGTGAACTGAGGGCAATTGTGCAAGTGGCAGCGGCGTCTCCAAAGGCTGGGCACCTGAAGCCCGAGGACCCACCTTCCCTCCCGCCCTGGCTTAGACCTGTAAATAACAGGGCTTGGTTCTACCTCTGCCGAGTAGGGGTGCCGGTGCCCATCTTCCTCTCTCTCGTGGCTGCTGTGAGGGTTAGGTGAGGTCATAGATGAAAATATGCTTTAGAAATGAGGTTTGCACAGTGAGTACAGATGCAGGCTGTTTTTCTTACTGGCGTCCAACCCAGGTGTAGACCTGCAGTAAAATGCAAATGGCCCTGCAGGGGGACAGTGGTCCTTTGTGGGAGCGTGTGCCGTTAGTGCCCTGCGTCACCAGGAGGCCTGTTAAACATGGACGGTGGAGTCCCAACCCCAGTTTCTGATTCCAAGGGTCTGGGATGATGCCGAGCATTTGCATTTCTGACAGGCGCCCAGGAGATGCGAAGGCTGCCCGCCCAGGGCCACTAGGAGCTGCTTGCTGGGAGAAGTTTGCTTTGCTTTGGGTTCTGAGGCAGGCAGGGCAGGCTCTCTGTGGGGGCCGGCTGCAAAAGGGGGCCCTGGCTTGCTTGCTGCCCCCATTGCCACGCGGAGCCGTGTGCGTCTTGGCCGCTGCTGCTGCACTTTTCCTTTCCTGCCTTTTCTTGTTCCTTCTTTAACAGAATATATCTTTTAACTCCAGCTTCTCAAACTTCAGCGTGCAAAAGAATCACTGCAGGATCTCGCTAAAATGCAGCTTCTGCATCTGAAGGTCTGGGGTGGGGTCTGAGGGTCTTTGTTTTAAACACACACCAGGGAGACCACTGCTGCTGCCGCTGAGTACCAAGGTCTAAGCGCAATTTCCAAATATCAACGTTTCTTCTGTTTGGTGAACTCGATTGCTCTTCTCTCCATGAAGTTCTCACCAGCTAGCCCGGTGACCTTGTGTATAGGACCTGCGCACTTACCGCCTCGGTTTCCCCTCTGCACCGTAGGATTGATACGCCTGGCGCCACGAGGGTTGTGTGGATGAAAGAAGATGAGGGGGTGACTCCTCGTTCCTTTTAGGCCCTGGATAAGCATTATTTGCCATCCTTCCTCTGACTGTCTTTCACAGTCCCTGGGTAAAATAGCCAAGGTACGTGTGTGGGGCTTGCGATGTTGAGCGGTTTGCTCAGGACGGAGGAGGAGGCCCAGAAGGTGACCGCACATCTGCTGAGCCCACGGCCAGGTTCAGAGTTGACAGTGAAGAATCCGTCGGGTCACTGATTATCCTCTGGACTTTTCAAGAATTTGAAATCATTCTTACTTTTCTTGTTTACGTAAAAAAGGAGCACAGAGCCCTTTGGGCTGATGAGTGGAAATCTTAGCTCTGGGTCTGTTTGTACCGGGGCGGGTTCTTTCTCGCACACCCACACACTTGCCCTCACCCCCACTGCCATCGGTAAACATCTTAAAATGTGTATTTTCTTTCAAAATAAAGCCACTTAAGCTTTACCAAGATGGGCTGCTGACATGGAATTCGCATTTGGCAAACCTCTGTCACCCGTGCTTTACTGAGTGTGGACTATTGTAAATTAAGTGAAGTCACTGTGTGTGTGTTTTCTCTTCCAAATGGTTATGGAAGCAGAGCTGTTCTTAAGTAAAAGATAAATTATGGTGGGATCTAAAGAGGCATCATTTAAAAAGTGTCAGGATGCAATTGGGTTCTTAAAAACCATGCAGAGCTGCTAAATTCACATGAAAATTGAGTGGAGTGGGATGGCCTGGGGGGACAGCGTCCTTGGCTTTGATTTATCCCATCTGTTTGGCCAACCCGCGATTTCAGGCCGCTGGCGGAGGGGCGGCTTCCGTGGACGGCGCTGCTCCTTGGTCTCCGCTGTCTCTGTGGCCCAGGCCCCCAGCTAGGTCTCTGGAAGCAGTCTCCGAAGACCCGGGGGTGGGGAAGGTAACTGTGAAAGGAAACGTCTACAGGGCCACAGTGTTTTTCTCGATATCCATGATAGAATCCTTGCACTGTTACCTTGAAGACTGACTCAGGACTGAATCTATCCACTTCCCCTCGTTGAACTTTGAGGTTACCTACAATTGTTTGGTATTCGAAGTTCTACTGTGATCAAGTCTTTGGGCCAGCACTTCTTACTACTTAGATTTTTACCCTGGAGTAGATTAAGAAGGCGGGATTACTGACAAGGGGTGTGATTCTTGAGACATTTTGGCAAATTATTTCTACTTCCAACAGGGCCTTCAACATTCTTTCCAGCATTGAGTATTGTCATTAAAATGGGTAATTTTTAAAGTAGAAAATGGTATTGTTTAATTTTCAGGAAATCAGAAAGGTTTTTTGCCTTTCTTTTTGTTAAGAAAAGAAAGAATCCTTGCTTAAGGGAGCGTTGGGAGTTGCGGAGACCCAATCTGGCAGTGCCGTGCCAGAGCCAGCTCATGCCAGCTCGTGAGAGCCGGTTCTACCCGTCTCTTCCAAATGCTGCGCTCACTGACTCTCATCTGTAGCTTGAGATCAGCCAGGGTGAGAGCTGGTTGTTAACATTTAGCAGCACAGCACTGCAGCCCTTTAACAACTGGCTATAGAGAGCTTGCTGGGAAACACATAATAATAAGAAAAGCCTAGAGTCTCCTTAGAGAAGAGGTAGTGGTGGTTAATAGTAATTGACTCTCCATGGCCAAGGGCTGCATCTTTGCAGCACTCGTAGCCCCTTTGTGGGAGAGGAAGCATTCCCGTGAGCCATGAGCATTGCAGGAAGGCTTCACAGGAGAAGTAGAGCTTAAGCCAGACCCCTGGGAGTGTGCAAAGTGAGGGGGGCCAGGGGAGTGAAGGCTGGAGCCGAGGTGTGCTTGCGGGGCTGTCAGGAGACACTCATTCCTCGGCATAGGTGATGGCTAAAATAAAAATTCTTGCTGTTGCTGTGAACCTGGGCTTTGACATTAGCCAGAGCCCCTGCAGAGGCTGTGCTGCCCCTCCCCGAGGTCCCTCCTGGGCGATGGCCGTGGTGGCAGGATGCCGTGCACCCCTCATTCCTTGCATCTGGTTCCTATTTCATCAGAGGTTGGAGTTCACCCTCCCCAATCTACAGCACGCATGCATTTCAAAGGAAATGCTTAATTGGTCCCCAAGGCTGGGCTTGTTTCATCTCCCAGGAGAAATGAGTTTTGTTGCCTTGATGGATGGGGGAGGACAGGTGGAGCATGTGAGTGTATTTGGAAGTTCCAGAAGTTGTTCATCTGGAGACTGAGTGCAATAAATGGTTGGAGCGGAGTTGGGAGAGGGACGTGAGACTCAAGAAATGAAAGGCAGAGGGGGCATTTCTTGAGGCCAGTTCTCCATGGCAGAATTTGGAGTCAGACAACCAGGGGAAATAAATTCAGGTTAAAAAAAGAAAGACAATTCAGACAGTTTCTTTATACCACCCACGGGCCTGGGCCTCACTGAGACAGGCAGGGTCCCACTCTCATTCTGACACACTGTCCACAGGATCTTTGGCCTTAGAACCTTTGACTTTAGCACGACCCAGGAAGACAGGTTGGCTGAGGACGCATGAGAAAAATCAGCCAGGCCGAGAGTCGGGCTGGGCGCCTGTTGGGCCTTCATTTCCTGGTCTGTGTTGTTTCCACATGGCTGCTGTCCACACTCGAGATGCACCAACACCTGCACGCCACACAGAATTGGCAATAGAGACCAGTGACAAGGAGCCTTCCCAAACCCCGGTACACTCCCTGCCTCCCTGCTGCCCCTTCCTTCTGTTGACCCCCAATCTGCTCTTCCCCAAGGATCGAGAGGGACAATGACAAAAGAACCTATGGACAGGGCTGGTGGGAGATGTGAGTCTGACTGGAGCCATTCCATGAGGGGCAGGGAAGTCGGGTTCGTTGGATAGGTGGACACGTGGGGGTTGGGGGACAGGTAGGTGGGGAGGCGAGTGTGGACTGTGATCCAGGAGTGGGGAGGAAGCTGTCCTTCTCAGCTCACCTCAGTGAGTGAGTGGGAGGACGGAGGCCCTTGAGTTCTAGAACATTCTAGGATCTTCTGGAAGTTGAGCATTTGGGAACACCAAGCACTATCCTTACTTGTAGGATACTGAGATGATTGAATCAATTCCTGTAGGGAGAAGGCATTCACATATTCATTTATTCACTCATTCTTCTTCATTCCTTGAGCACTAAGCTTTGCCAGCTATGTGGTAGCCCTGGGCCGTTCTTTCTCCCATATGCTCATTTCAAACACTGCTTGTTCCAGCACAAAGGGCAGGACCCTGGGCTCTGAGAGCATGTTGGTCCCTGGCTCTCTGTGTGACCTCGTGACCTCTGGATTTTGGTTCTCTCACCGTCAAGTAGAGAGCATCACATCTGCCCGTCATTTCCTGGGTGCAGATGGGAGTCCTTGTGGACATGCATGAGCCAAGGAACAGTGGCGTTGTGACCGAGGACACACCTTCTGGGAGGAGATGAAGCGGTTCTCAGTGCCCACTGCCCACTGGAATGCCCTGGGGAGCTTTCAGAAATACTGCTGTCCTGGCGCCCACCCCAGAGATTCTGTTGCAGGGTCAGGGCTAGGCTGGGTATTGGCACCTTTTAATCTCCTGGTGTTTCTAATGCGCTTCCAGGGCCTGTGATCTGCCAAAGTTGAAAAACAGGAGGTGGCAGGGGTGGGGCGCAGATAATGTCCCCCCTCCTCTGTTTGTTCCGCTGCCCAGGCCTCGGCCCAGCGGGGAGACGGGGGGAGTTTGGCCTGTGCGGGGCTGAAGGCTGGAAGGACAGAGCTCTGAGCTGCAGGCTTTCCCTCGGCCATTAAAGTTTATTGTTGCCACGGACAGTGATTGAAAAAGGCTTTTTGCAGGACTGAAATGTGAGCAATGAAACTTGCCAGTTGATACCGACACAGGGCACTTATCTCATAAAAATATCCTCCGTGTCAAAAGGTTTCAGTAAATGTGCCTGGAAGTATTAGCAGTCATTGCTGCCAGCCTCGGGCTCCCCTGGGGCCTGCTGCGAGGCGCTGTAAAAGGGGGCTCTTAGTTCCTGCAGAGAAGGAGGGTGGAGGGAGAGAAGGAGAAGGGGAGGGGAAGCCAAAACCCAGCCTGCGCCTCGCGGGGAGCATGCCGGATCCTCCACATGCACCCCGACAGCTGGAGTGGGTGCCTGTCTCGTGTGCATCCTCCAGCTGTCACCTGAGGGGCATGTGTGCTGACAGCCAGCTGGGACATGAGGTTATGCGTGTATGATCTCACTGACTGCTCCCAGTGACCTGCGAGGAGGAAATGGAGACTCAGAGAGGTCGAGTAATCTGCCCAAAGTCACACAGCTATTAAGTGGCGATGCCACGATCAAGAAACCAAAGCCCTCTCTCTTTCAGGACACCCAGAGCCTGGAATGAGCTCTCTGGGGAGTTGCCAGAAGCCAGGCTGACCTGGTCAGGCCTCTGCCCACCACCTCATGGCTGCTCCAAGGCCTGGGCTCGGGTGAGGCTCAGGCCATGGAGAGGTTTCGCGCCCGCATCTGGAGGGCTCTTTGGGAGGAGCACAAGGTTCCCAAGGCAGGCCCAGGCTTCTCTTGCTCCTTTTATCCCATCCAGGGCCCAACAGAAAGCTGAACACTCCTCAGCTGATTACAGAGCAGGTGTTGGCTGCCGGGGCTTGAGGTTACCAGGTCTAGTTTGCCAGTGGGCTGCACGGTCCCCTGCACTGGTCCAGCTTTCACCCGGGTGGTCAGTGCTCTCAGCTCACCCTTCCTCCTGCCCTTCGCTGAGCTCTGGTTACCTCCTTAGCGCCCCCCTCGGCCTGGACAGAGGCTGTGCTGTCCCAAGGAGGGCTGGCGCTTCTCTCCAAGAGGCACACTGCTAACTGCAGGCAGGGTCGGCGGCCTGGTCTCAGGCGGCACGGTGGGGAGCAGCGACGTGTTCAGGAGGAAGTCGGGGGCCCGAGCGAGACTAGGACCCCTGACGTCTGACTGGAGAGGAGGGGAGGGAAGGGAGTGCTGGGGGCCCGTCTCCAGAGTGGTTTCCCCTCTCCCTGCCCACACCAGTGTGTGGGTGATGAGGGTCCCTAGACACGTCAGGCACTGCGCCCAGGGGTGCTGAGGACAGAAACCCTGGGGTCAGCCCTCTCCTGCATGGGACGCCAGGCAGGCTGGCAGAGAGCAGAGCACCCGGGGTCTCACAGACTGTCCCTCACTGTCAGAAGCTCAGGGGCCCACGTGAGCCCCAGGCAGTTCAGACGAGAGCCCTGTCCCCCGGGCTCTGGCTCTGGGTTAGTCCCTCTCTTTACACGCTGACCTTGTACAATCTCATCCTCACTCGAGGTTGCAGCCACCACTGCATGTCTCCCAGATCACAGCCTCCTTCCTATAACCAGTCCTTGTGCACGGCCACCCCGCGTCCCCAGCATCTCAAACTCGGCCTGTCAGAAACCATCCATTTTCTTGCCCTTAAAACCGGCTTTCTCTCCCGTGTCCCACTCACAGTGGGAGACACCAGCACCCACCTAAGCCCCCAGTTAACACCCTGCCCATAGGATGCTAGACTTGCCCCAGCCCCACTGGGCCCTGCATCCCACCCTGCTCACATGTGCACCCCTCCCTCCTCAAATCTCACCCTCCCATTCCCATGGAGGCCTCCGGCCCTTACCCCGGTGGTTCCAGGTAAGACCAGCGTCTTAATCCATCTTGTCTCCAGCATGGTGCACACACCTGCCCTCCACACCGACTGGCCTTGTCAGTCCCCTGCACAAACCGTCCCCTTGTCTCTCCCGCCCGGTGTCCTTAACATCATACAAGCCAGGTCACAGCCTGCCTCTCACCACTGCCTTGCCATTGGTGCCGTGACAGCACAGAGCTGGTGGCATCCCAGGGGACTTGGCCACTCCTCATCCCTGTGCCTTCGTGTGTGCCTTCCTGGCCCTCTCCTCGGCGTGGCTGTCACCTGTTGACAGTGTGTCTTTCCACTGGCCTGGGAGATACTTGAGATCAGGGCGGGCGTGTTTTCCTCTCTGCAGCTCCAGCACAGAGCCCGGGCCCAGGACCCATCAGGAGGCTGTAAAGGCGCAGGGACTTCTCCGACCTCAAGATGTGGTCAGAAGGGGAGCCTGGGGACCCCGAGGGGCTCTGGGCAGGAGTGGCGTCCCTTGGGAGGACCCATGGGGCTGCTCTCTGCACAACCATGGGGAATGCATTTTCTGTGGCCAGGGGCTTTTGCTTCTCGGTTTGTCCGGCCGGGCACACTGTCATAAGAACAGCAGTCATTGTCTGCGTGGCATCATCCTCGTCAGCCAGCAGGAGGGTGTGCAGGCAGGTAAGCCTGCGGGCTCCAGAATCGCAGGCAGATCAGATTCTTCCTAGACAAGTTGCGGTGATCTTGCACAAGTCACGGACTCCTCAACCCTCGTCTCTCAGCCGTGAAGTGGGGATGGTGACCGCACCTCCCCACGGGGTTGGCGTGAAGGGCAAGGCAACATATGGATGTCGGGTGCCCGGAGTCACGCCGCAGAAGTTTCTACCACAGGACTCCTGGGCATGGGGAAACAATGCTACTCTCGTGAGTGACACAGATGTGACGGGTGCTGCGCTCATGGGGCATTTAGTGACCCCTTTCATGTCCTCGGGGCGGTGGCTAGAAGACTGCCCTCAGGAGTCTTGTGTGGACAGCACGTCACAGCCTTGTGTTCACAGGGGGCTATGAAGGCTGCCCCCTGGCGCTCTAGGGTAGCAGGCCCAGTCAATAGTGGGGACACTTCCAGCAGAGGAACCGTGGCCTGGGTGCCCACCATCATCCAGTGGGGATAGAGAGATCCTTCACCCCTGGTCCGGCCGTCTGTCCACTCAGCCTCCACTTGGCTTGGGCCTGAGTGGGGCTGGACGTGGGAGCAGGTGCCCAGGACCACCCAGAGTGCGGAGCATGGATATGGGTTTCAGGGGGACGCATTTGTGCGCAGGTAGAAGAGAAGCAACATCCCGTCTCCCCTCTGTGGGCAGCTGTGTGGGGACACCTTGCGTGTGCCTTGCGTGTCAGGGCTCTCGTCTTCAGAGCACTGGTCTCCACCCTGTGGACTTGTGCTCCATGGACCTGTTACTGTGGGTCGCTCTCAGCACCTGCAGTGGGAAAAGAAACCCCAGGGCCTGGCTAGGAACTGTGAGGCAGAAGGGCTCTGGCGCATCTGGGGTGTGGAAGAAGGCAGCTTCCCTTCCTGGGAGGGAGGGCTCCCTGCCCAGACCTGGGCACTGCCTTGGGCCCCTGGCCCCAGCCCCTCCCGCCCACGAGCCACATATGACATCTGCCCTGAAGCTGTGGTTTAGGGGAAAACTAATGTTACAGGAACAGCTTCTGGCTCTGGCTGGTGTCACTCCAGCCTAGAGGCAGATTCAGGGTGGGTGGTTTGGTTTGGGAATCTGATTCTGCCCAGAAAGGAAGGAGGAGTCAGCCTCTGGTAGAGTGCTGCAGGGCTTGTGGCTGGTGGGCAGACTGTCTGCCGGAGCCAGATGCAGGCGGACAAGGACTCGGGTTAGTGTCCAAACTGCCCTCCTCCCCCGCCTGAGAAGTGAATCCCTGACGGGGGCCAGGTAGCGGTGTGCAGTGTCCGTAGCTTGTGCTGAAGAGCTAACCCCCACAGAGAGGCTGTGGGGCCCCCCAGCTCCTGTCCCTTGAGCTACCAGAAGCCATAGGATTGCAGCATGGTCATTGTCATTCCTTCTTGGGAATAAATGCACCCTCCACCTTCCCGCTGGCTTGGGGAGGAGGGTGCTCCTGCCCAAGGAGCTCCTCCTGGGCCAGTCCCCCAGGGAGATCGCCCGGAGGTGCCTCCAAGCTCTTCTCAAATGTGGCCCTACCGTCTCCCCTCCAAGCACAGCTCCCCTCCCTAACGCCTCTCCAGGCTCACTCTTTCTGCTCAGCCTGTGTCAGCTCTGTCCCACTGTGCGTGGCTCTGTCCATTGCTGTGAATTGTCTCTTTCGAAGTGCCATCCAGAGGGACAGAGCATGAAATGTTTGAGGGACCTGGAGAAGGGACACGGATTTCATGATCCTAGACCTGGCAACCCGCTGCTCAGAGGCATAAAAATGATAACATCCATTTATGGCAGGGCTGCAGTTAGACTGCACACATCGCCTCATTTATAAACCCATTTTGCAGATGGTCCCACATCCCTGGAGACAGCAGATCCTTCATAAGCCTCCATGTGAATTTATTTTATGAGAAGCTCATGACTGAAGTGACAGCTGCAATTCCTCCATGCACGTGTATGTGAGCCTCTGTCTGGCTGTACATGGGGCTGTTGGTCCCATTTCCCTCCAGGTCCCCTTGGTTTCCCTGTGCTGTGGTTCCTTCCTCCCAGCTGTCCTGTCCCATGTCTGGTCCACCGCTGCTGGTGAGGCCTTTGTCCACCCAGAGCTTATAACGCTCACAAGCAGTGTGGGGCCTCCAGGTCAGCAGGCCCGAGCTGGGGGTGACCGTGGGGCCACCCATCCCTTGGCAGGGTCCGATGGGGCTTCCTACCCCAATCAAGGGCTGCGCTTTAATTTATGCCAGTGGGGCGGGGTGGTGGCAGGGAGTCGCAGACATCCATCACCCCATTTCCCAGCGCCAGCCATTCGTCAGCGGGGCCTTAAAGATAATACACTTTTGTTTAAGGCAATTACTTAATCTTGACAAACTCCTGTGTTAAGCAGGGCTATTAGCGGGGCCCGTCATTAATCAGTGCAAAACCAGGTGGGTGCTTTTCCTGAACTGCAATCGCTCTTGGGGACCCGGGGTGGGCCCTTTGCCATCCTCACCGCCCTAATTACACAAGCAGCATGCTAACAACGAGCATGCCGCACGTGCCGTGGGGGTGCGAGCCACGCGCAGGAAGGGGGCCCATTTTTAACGCCAGTCAGGATGTTTTCCGAGCCAGGCAGGATGATCCATGGGGGTTATTAGCCGGCACCAGGAACACAGCTGGGGAGAACAGATAACTCCCCTCCTGGGTCCCTCCGGACTTGCCTCCGACTCTGCCTGGTACTCTGGTACCTGGGCAGCACTTAGAAGCCGGTGTATGGATGCCCTTTCTGTTTGGGGGGTTCCATTCCTTTGGGAAGGCCGGAACACAGTGGAAATAGCAAGTCTAGCCTGAGCGTCCTGGAGTTTGCCGGCTCTCTAGCTCCTGCTTAGCAGGTGCCTGGTCACAGAGTGCTCCTCCCCCCGGCGTCACACACCTGTGGCCCTCGTCAATTTCATCTTCCTGGGGGCCCCACCCTGCCCGTAAGGACGTGTCTGAAATTTCTGAGGAATGAGTGTGTGGTCTGGCCGTGACACTGATTAGCTGCGACACTTTCCGGTGCCTAAGCTTCCTCATCTGTAAAAGGGGGAGAATGGTAAGAATAGCTTCGCCATCAGTTGCTATGAGGGTTAGACGAGTTAACAGACGAGGCACGCTCGGGAGGGCGCCAGCGAGCGGGAAGCCCTGTGCGCCCGCTGTCAGAACCACTCCGCTGTCGGCTGCAGGGAGGGCCCGGCTGATGGCTGACGCCTGGGTGCCGCCCTGTCTCCCACCAGGCCCTGTGTCACAGGCTTTCGCTTGTTGGTCCTAGACTGATTTAGTCTGACCCTTGGCAGCTCCTGGCCACCCTCGTTATCCTCAGTCTGCTTTCCAGCAGTGACGACATTCATTCATTCATTCATTCATCCGTCACACATATTCCTCACCTTCCCCGTGCCAGGCACTGGGCTGTCACTGGTGTTGAGGACGTGCTGTGGAGGGGATATCTCCTGCCTGATGCGGAAGGAGGAGGAAGAAGAGAGGTCCATGCGTGAGCTGGTGTGAGCAGGAGGGAGGGTGTGGTGGGGAGGGGTGTTCCAGGCAGGGCGGGGGGCTGGACGTGGACGGGAAGGGAGGGAGTCCGCAAGGCGTCAGTCTGATCCCGGGGCTGGGGAGTCTGTGGGGCAGTGCCTGGCCAGGGCCTTCAACTCCCTTCCGTGGGCAAGGGCAGGAACTGGGGCTGCCCGTCAAGCGGTCGATCCCTCGCTGGGGTGAGACCGGACCCACAGAGCAGGGCCTTGCGCACAAACACTTTGAGTGACAGCGAACAGGCCAGGCTGCTCTCGGGCAGCTCTGGTTTTTCCAGCCCCCAGACACACTGTGTGTGGGAGTTTTCCCCTAGATTTTAAACCCTGTTTATTTTAAAGGAAGTAGACTCCGTCTGCTTTTAATTCACACACTTAGCTCATCAAAATATTGTTTTGCAAGAGGTTTTTTTGATGTCAGGAAGCCTTTGGAGTGTTTTCTCTCCGACCCCATATGGTCTTATTCTGGGCACTGCTCAGGGCTGGCAGGTTGGGTCATGAGGCCATGTTTTCTGTGCCTCAGTTTCTCTACCAGCGAAACTGGGGAGCAGCCTCTTCCCACGGATTCATGGACTGGCCTCCGGTCCTGCGGGTGGACCTCTAGTGTTCCCGATGAGAGGAAACACTGTTTGCATCAGCGGCGGTGGGCATTGGTGGGCTGGACGTGGGGAGGGGAGGTGGGAATGGCATGTGTTCGGACCATCCTTCAGTTAACTGGGTTTGGAATTGCACAGGCAGGGAGCCCCGCTTCCAGAAGTGTAATGGGACTTGGCCGATGTTTCTCCACGGCCCTGCCCCGCGGCGTGGTCTTTGCTTTCTGGGGACCTTCTCATTTGTCAGAAGGTCTCAGGAGTCCACACACCCACTGCCTTGCGTGGGCATGCCCCAAGCTTATCAGGAAGGCAGTGGGGGTGATACGGGGTCGAATCGAGGAAGGCGCCCTGAAGGGCTCTGCTCTGACAGGCTGAGCATACAGAGAGCTGGGGCGCACACTGACCGACGAGCTCCTCTGGCTGGGGCTCCGCTCACCCTCAGAATCTCTAGTAACCCTCCTAGACCTGGGAGCCCTTGCGAGTTAAGTGAATGGAAGGGAGGGAGGAAAGGAAGAAGAAATGATAACTATTTGTCGATCAGTGAATTTAAGTCACCAGATAGAAGTCTGCAGGAAGCTAAGATTCAGAAGTGAGGAAGAACTGAGGTTTGGGGAGAATGTTCATCACCAAGTCTTATGTGTCAGTGGAACTTTTATTAACCTAGTCTAGAATCCCGGATGTGGTCGAAAGTCAGTAATGACGACGGGTTAGGCCTCAGCTGTCCGGCAGGGTAGCCACGAGCGGGACGGCTGTTGAGTGCTTGGATGTGGCTGGTCCCAACTGAGATGTGCTGGACGTGCGAGAGAGATACCAGGTTTTGGAGACGTAGTAGGAATAAAAGAATGTAACATGTCTCATTAATAATTTTATGCTGGTTCTGTGTTGAAGTGATAATATTTTTGATGTACTGAGTCAAATTATAAAATATAAATTATATTATTAAAATGATTACTTGCTTCTTTTTAGTTTTTTTTTAATATGGCTACTAGAAAATTTACGATAACATATGTGGCCTGCGTGGTGTTTCTGTTGGCCAAAGCTGCATTTGGGGTTGGGTACATAGAGAAGACACCAGTATAAGGTAGAGAATGTTTTAAAGAAAAGGATCCCTTTGAGTAACATAATTATTGGGACCAGACTAATAAGGGGCTCCCAGGAAGTGGTCCGTAAGGGACCTGCTCCAATGAAGGAAGGAAGAGCATTTTGCCATTAGCCTGTGGATTGCAGGAAAGACAGTGAGTGACGCTCGGCGCTCATTTGCTTGTTCAGGCGGCAGAATCCACTGCCTGGTTTTAAAGGTCGTTGATTGTCTTTAGCAGGCTCTGCCGTAGAATGCACCCTGGATTAATACCGGGGTGGCGTGGCTCAGCCCAGGAAACTGCCACCAGTGCCTGGTGCCTCACTGTCCCCTTGAGAGCTATGGCAGACTGCAAAGCAGGGCCTCTTGGCGCTCTTGGCAGGGCATGCCGCAGGCCCTAAGCTCTGTAGGAAAGGGGCTGGATGCTGGTAAAGCATGCAGAATGGCAGGTGACACCTTTGGGACCCGGGGGGACCAGGCAGAGGGGTGGCATAAGCATCCTCTTGAAAAGGTTGTGACAAGTGGGCTTCTTGAACCAGACAGCACTGAAGCTGCCAGCTGATGAGGTCGCTGGTGCAAGTTGGCAAGGGAGTCTGTCAAGGGGCAGCCAGACACAGGGAGTGCCCAAGTCCGTCCCAGGCCACCTGGCCCAGCCCCGGCCTCTGACAGTGCAAAGAGCACTGGGGCCTGGGTCCGGCTCGCCACTCACCCTCTCTCCGGGACTTGGGCTGCATTCCTGCCTTCTGCAATGCATTCCTCAAGGTGCCGGCGACCCTGGGAGTCACGGTCCTCTGGGCTTCAAATCTGTTGTGTATTTTGGAGCCCTGCGTACTACTTTTTTGGGAACAGATTCTGTGGCCAAGACAGAGTTTTCAACCTTAATCAAGCTCAACCATCCCTACTGTTTCTTCTGGCCCTGAAATTCTCTAATCTGGGACCCCACTTGTCCACCCAGACAGGTGGGCAGCCCCACCCCATTCCCTGTGGTGGTGGGGCTCTCCCCAGGGCCCTCTGGAGCTCACCCCAGTCTCCCACCCTTGCAGAAGAGGAGGAGCCCGGCAGGGAGGTCAGTGGAGATGGCCACGCCGGCACCCTGGGGCCCTGCTGCGCGCTTGACTCCGCACGAGCCTCAGAACGCGTTAGCTCTTCTCCCCCTCGCCATCCCCCTCGTTGTACAGATGAGGAAACTGAGGCACAGGAAGGGTAAGTGAGTCAGTGGTTGAGCCAAACTTGCCTGTGGCACCAGCTGCAGCCTCAGCGCTGTCCACAGTGACACTGTGCCGCCTCTGGGCTGGTCCCAGTCTGCCTCCTGTGGCCTGTCCCCCTGTCATCCACCGTCTGAGGGGACAGATCCTACGACTGCCCAGGCTCCCGCGTGGCAAGGGTTCCCCCAGCTTTGGCTGGGCGCCCCCGTAGCCCTTGGATGTGCACTCCGCTCCGGGTCCCTGCCTGCCCTGGACACCAGCCTCAGGACGCTGCCTGGTGTCGAGTGGCTTGTGCTGTCCCCAGCCCAGCACGCTCTCTCTCAGCAGCTATTTTGTCAGGTGACACCTCGACCTGGGTGGACGGTGGGCGTGGGTGGGCCCAGAGGAGCCTGTGGCCCTGCCAGGCTGTGTCTGGGGCAGGCCTGACCGCTCGAGTCGCCTGGGCCTCAGCCACTGGACACTAGCCAGTTGTGGTGTTGGAATTTCCTGTCTCATTTTAATTTCCCCCCCTTTCCCCCCCAAGTGAGACTGAAGCACTTTTTAATTGCATGCTGTGGAGTGGCCGTTCAGGATATTATTCGTATTAAATGCTTCCTGTGGGGCAGCGGCTGGGCCTTGGAGTGGCCTCTGGGAGTACCCTGTCCTGCGGCTGATTGTTGAGAATAATAGTGCCATTTGCGTAAGGCCCTGGGGAGCGAGGCTCTCCTGACTCCTGTCCTTGTTCAGTGCCTCCTGGCTCTTGACACTTAGGCCGGTGACTGGTCCCCACTCTAGAGCACCTGGTCTCTGAGTCCACATGTCTGGGGGTTGGTCCCTGAAACTGTCCCAGTGTCCACGTGGACGGAGGCCTCCCAAGCCAGGGGAGGAAGTCTCCGCGGCTTCCCCCAGCCCTGGCGTGCACCCTCCTTCTCGTAGCATCGCAAAGCACAGACTCCTGGGTGCCTTCGGAGCCTGCATTCCTCACGATGCCCAGGCCACTTGCAGCCGCTACTCAGGAGCCCTGATAAATGGGACAGCTTGGTGGCCACCAGGATTCAAATGTCACCCCCACGGCTGCCTCTCTCATCTCCATGCTGAGTTTCCCGGCTAGTGCGATGCGCAGTAGGCAGGGGTGTGAGCCATGATTCCCCCTCACTTACTGACGTGGGCGAACTCCTTCTACAGCGGCTGCTGGAAATGTGAAAGGGCCCACGGACCTCAAAGTGTGGTCGCTGGATCGGCAGTGTCAGCACCGCCGGGTGTGTTAGAGATGCCCAGGCCCACTGAAGCGGGGACTCTGGGGATGGGGCCCAGCAATGCCCGAGAAGCACTGATGCCCGGGCTTCGCAGGTGCTGCATGGTGTGCCTCTTGTTATGTATATTCATCATTGATTCCCCTGGAGGACCCCAGGACGAGATGTCCCTAATCCTGTGGGCACAGGAGAGACCACATGGTTTGCACCAGGGCTCACACTTCGCACAGCTCAGTGCCAGGGCGCAACTGAGCCTGCTGGGCTCGATGTCTGTCCACACAGCCCCAAGCCTGAACAACCTATCTTCCTCCCCTTCCGTCTGTGCTTTCCTGGTCCTAACCCCTTTAGGACCAAGCTCCAAAGTCATCTCTTCCAGGGAGCCTTCCTAGTTTCTCCAGGCCCCATGGAAATCTCCCTTCCCTGAGTCCAAGGCCATCTGGCAGTCTGTGCCATGTGGACTTGGCTGGGTCGCACAGGGTCAGGCTCTCCGGCTTTGGCAGTGGCCTACACAGAGGTGCCCCTGGTGTACTCCCTGTAGGCAGCAATCATGCCTCGTGTTCTTGGTGTCCTCCAGAGCACACAAGCAGAGTCCTCGTACGTTTCCTGAGCAGGGAAGCCTTGGCCAGCAGCAGGCTGTGGAGCGACTTCCGTCTTCTGGGCTGCAGTCAGCTGGGGACGGTGAACTCCACCTTGGGTGGTGGGCAGCTCCGCTGTGGGTTCCAGAGAAGCCTGCGGAGCTGGACTTGGGGGGCTTCAGCCCATGTGCATCAAGGCCATGTCCATGGGGCTGATGTGTCTGAATTACATTGTGTCCTGAGATAGGACCTGGGCGGCTGAGGGAGGGGGTGTCCAGTCTTTTCTTTGGAGCTGGTGCCATCATTTCTGGTATCTTCTGGGAAGCTTTTAGATCCAGCTTCCCCAAGGAATAGGCCTGGGATCTCAACAGGAATAGGAGGGAGCAGAGTCCTGCACGATGGGTTGTGACAAGCCTGGCACAACTGGCAGAGCAGACCTTAGCTGTGTGGACAACAAGCTAACATCCGGCATCAGCTCGGCGCCGGCTGATCTTCTGAGTTCATCGAGGCACAAAATGATGGTACCAGTGATTGTCCTTACCCACAGGATTAACGTTCTTTGACAAAGCACCTTCACATTCCTGTGCCATGTCAGGTTAAATGGGTTAATTTACCAAACTAGGCATTAAAGATGGAATGGAGAGTGTTTCTCTCTCTCTCTCTCTCTCTCTCTCTCTCTCATCTGAGTGTCATTGATGACCATGTAGCCAGTGGGTCCTCAGAAGTGCACTTGTTCTCCTGTGACCGACTCAGGCCTGGTCCAGGGCCCCGAGATGGCTCGTGTGTGCGTGCAGGAGCCCTCAGTCTTCCTGCGCCTGTGCAGAGACCCGGAGCAGTCTGAAGCGGCAACGCACTGCCCAGCCTTGCCCTCCTCACTGCTTTGTCCGGGCCGTCAGCATACCCCCTTTCCTGCACTGGGAGCACTGGGTTTGGTGTAAGGGAACTGCATCGTAGAGGGGATGCCGTCCTCTGCATGGCAGCCTCCCGGCACACAGAGGGGTCTTGAGCTCTGTGTCTGAGACCTGGTCACACCCTCTTCTGCCTTGGGCTTCTCCTGCTGCTGACTTCACAAGAGGTGAATTACTCCTGCAGTCACTGGCTATGTGGCAGCGTAGGCACAGACACTAGGGAAGGAATGGTGGGAAACTGGAGTTAGAGTAGCCAGCATGAGCCTCCTGGGGATTGATTATCTGAATAGGGTGTGTGGTCAGCGGGGATTAATTTGTGGAGGACCTTTCCTGCAGAGCCCCCAGAGCGAGGACTCCAGTCATTCTCACCGTCCTCCTGCTGTCACGCAGTGAGTCACAGCCATGAGTTTGTGCAGAGTGCCACAGCTGAGGTTCTGTCTGGAGCATCTCTGCGTCCCTTACACTGAGGCTGGAGGAAAAGGTCCCTTCATTGGCGTACACTGGGACCCTGTGATACCTGCTCTGAGGTTTAGAGAGATGGGGAAGGACACTGCCACTTAGTGAGTTCCTCCTCTACAGACGCCACGAATGCACCACAACAGTTGGCTTGATGTCATTCCCACTTTGCAGATGACAGAACTGAAGCTTGGGGCGTTTGTCACTTGCTAGCATACGACAGAGCCACGGTTCACACTTAAATCTGTCTGGATTCACGGCTCACATGCTTTTTGCTCCTGTCCAAGCTCCTCAGACAAGAGGACAGGTGATTTTCCGGGGGACTGTCGTTCGACTGATGTGCGCTTCAGGAGCAAGCGGATGGCAGCGTGACTGGGAAGCGTCGCGCTTCACTTCCAGCCCGCCCCGCCACTGCTCTTCGTTCCTCCACGCTAGCGCCTTCTTTTGCCTAAGTCGTGGGCGTCTTTTGTGCCTAGGAGCTTCCATTAGGAGAAAAGCAACCAGGGAGCCATCTGTACTTTAGTGTGAATTCGTCCCCAACTTTCCCAAGGTCTGTTTGCTTTTAAGAAAAATTGTTTCAAGAAACAATTGCACTGGATGTTACTTAAGATGCCAGGAACACTAGGGTAAAGGAGCATGGTAAAGGAGTCATTAACTAGGGACTCCCAAGCAGACCCCCCATAATAGGAGAGAAACTGGAGGCCTAGAAGCCCTTCCTGGTCCCCCCAGAGCCATGCCGAAGGGTGCTTCCCTTTCAGCCTATCCGGGTCCGCCCCAAGCACGTCAGTGTGCCTAGTGCAGGGCACCCGAGGAGCTCCTGCTGAAAGTGGCAGCCTCCTGGCCTGGAGGCTGGCAAGGTGTGCGTGGTCATCACAGTGGTCACCCAAGCGTGGCGGGTGGACAGGCGTGGGGGCCTGCAGTCCTGACGCAGGGCCTGCTGGGTGGGTGCAGAGTGGATGCTCCACAGGGGCCTCCCTCTCTCTGTGGGCCTGTCGCTGTCCCTGGAGATTCACACCCACACAGCATTGGAGCTAACCCACTGGGAACCCTCATCAGCAACGCCAAGCGTCACTGGGCTTCCCCGTGCCGCGGCCACAACCCGTGGGCTTAGGGACCAGCATTCAGAACCAAAGGCCCCCATGCTCACGTCCTTGATTCCTAGTCATGGACACAGCCGCCACACTACCTCCTGCATGGCGACCCCAGAGCCTGGGCCAGTTGCCTAAGAAGGATGGGGGTCCACACCCGGCCCTGGCCATTGCCCCCTTCCAGGGCCCCACGAGCTGCACAGAGCTGTGTTTGTGCCTCCTCGTAACTCAGGCCTGTGTTGAGCACGGTCAGGCCTCACCTTGCCTGTGCGCACCGGTCCACGTGCTTCCAGCGAATTCCCTCCTGCAGTCGCGCTTGAAGAGGCCACCCTACCTGGAGACCGTGCTGACCTCTAGGGACAGGACAGCCCCGAGGGCCAGGGCGTCCCCAGCACGTCCACCTGGCTGGCCTCTCCGGCCATGGGACAGCCCCTCGGGCCTCTCTCGGAGCTCAGCCAAGGGCTGCGCCTCCACGCTGTGGCAACACATGACTTCATCCGAGGAGAATTCCTCCGGCTGCCGACGTGGGCTGCCCGGTCATGTTGTGATGACCCAGTTTCCCCGACTCTTTGTCTGAATTCTCTGCTGCCCCCACCCCGCCCCGATCCTCCGCCAGGAATTCGCCGGATCGTTATTAATGGGCGTTAACTTGAGCCAGGCTCAGGGAAGGGCTCTCCATGCCCCCGTGCGTCCCCGCTGACGTACATGGCAAGGTCATCACACCCAGGGCCCCGCCGCCACCCTCACCCCAGCAGCGCCGGCCAGGGAGCATTTCGTGTTTAAACGGCAGCACAGAAAAAGTCCAGGGTTTCAATGAAAAAGCCATCACTCTGCCACCCCAGCTTCTCAGCCTGTTGGTCTTTCTTTGCAGGATCAAAACCAAATGTGCGTTTTTTCCGGCGGGGGCTGGGGGTGGGGCGCGGAGATCCATCAGATTCCCATCTTAGAGTTTCTTCCTCGGAAACTTAAAAAGAGTCATTTCTTTGAAATGGCATATGGGGGGTGTGTGTGTGTGTGTGTGTGTGTGTGTTTGTGTGTGTGTGTGTGTGTCTCCCTCTGCCAGAAGGACATGATTTAGTTTGGATTTTTTTTTTTTTACTTGAAACAAAAAAAGAGCCCACAATGAAAACAATGTGTGCAGGGGTCTGGTTCAGTGTGTCACAGGAAGGCAGCTCTTATGCCTTATGTGTGTCTTCGTGTTCCGTGGGTGCGTGTGAGACTCTGGATGGAGCGGTTTCCTGCAGGAGTTTGGAAGTGGAATTTCCTCCTCCTCCGCTCTGAGCAAAGGCTTCTATCGGGGCACGTGGGGATGACCCGTGCTGGTCCCAAAGGGTCCCAGGACCTCAGAAGAGCCAGGGTCAGCCTCCGTCCGCAGTTCAGCTGGGTGAAGAGTTGTCCGCAGAGACGTGTGTGTGTGTGAGTCTGTGTGTGTGTCTGTGTCTGTGTGTATTAGCTGGGCTCAGGGGACTCGGCCGGTGAGCTGAGTGGGTTTAGAAGGGTCACTGGGCCAGTGAGTTACACATATCAGACCATAAAGATGAGCTGTGCCCAGAGCTGCTGAAGCCTCCGGGTGTCTCTGGCTGGAACAAGCATGGCCCGTTTCCTGGGAAGCAGGTGACCATTCACAGACAGCAGGACTGTGCTGCGAGGAAGGGACCTCTGAGCTCCCCCAATCCCTGCTGTGCAGGGGAGTAATGTAAGACCCAGGGAGGGGACATAATTTCTCCCAAGTCTGGTGGCCACCTAGTGGCAGGGCCAGTCTGGGATTCCTGGAGGATGTGCCACTGTCCCACACCACCAGGTCCTGCTTGTGTGGCATTTTGAAAAGTTTCATCAGAGCACGCGACTCCCTGCTCAGAACCTCGCAGGGGCTTCCCAAATTGCTCAGAAACAAATCCCAAAGTCCTTCCTGCAGCCTGCTCAGTCTGATAGGACCTCCTCTCCCTGTCTCCACCTCCACTCATCCCTCTGCTCTGGCCAAATTAACCCTCATGCTGACATCGCCTTGTTCTCCCCCACCACTGGGCCTTTGCACGCGCTGTGCCCTCTGCCTGGAGCTCTCTCTTCCACCCACGCCTCTTCTCTGTCCCTTTGCCCTGCTTGGTTTCCTCCTTAGCTCCGTTCCCCTCTGACATTATGCTGTAAATGTATTTGCTGTCTTGTCCACCACCTGACTCTTCTCACTGGACCATGGTGCTGGCTGCTTTGTCCCAACGCTGTTCCCGGGGCCTAGATCAGTGCCTGCCGCATAGCAAGCGCTCGATTCAGGTAGGTGATGTGTGGATAAATGAATGTGTGGATAGATGAATGAGTATCTCCAGTAGACTGCTGTCTGCACTTCCCCCCTGTGGTGACTGCAGATGCGAATGGGCTGCGTCTCCTCCCTGAGGCTGGCAGAGGGGTCTGGGCATGAGGTCCCAGGGTTTGACTCCTTGTTCCTTCCCCACCAGCCGACCCCCTGGGCCAGGCTGTGCGAGTATTGGAACATCAGTGCTCTCAGCCCGTTCGCTCAGGGCCTGCTGCGTGCTGGACACTGGGCTGTGCTCTGAGGGGCCACGCGGGGGTCAGAGGGGAGAGCCAGTGAAACCACCAGTCACATGCTGCCTGAGCACTGCTCTCCCAGAGGGAGTCACGCCGGCCGCGCTGCGATGTTCCCTTCTGAAAGGGGACAAGAACGCTGACTCTGGTGGGCATTCTGCTGCTCTGGACAGGACAGGAGGACCCACTAGCACGCGTCCTCAGGCTCCTTTTGAGGACTCTGGGCGGGGGAGGCTGAGGGAGAGGTGCAGGGGTGCAGCCTGCACATTCCACGAGTGTCAGGGCCGAGGGGCAGCCGCTGAGAGGGCAGCAGGACCCTGAGCGGTCCTGACCTGCAGCCCTGCCTGCGAAAGAGAAAGCACTGCCCACACAGCCTCCAGCCTTCACCCCGGGACCTGCCAGAAAGCGGGGAGCAGGCCCAGCTGCAGGACTCGGCGGGCGCCTGTCCCCATGCCTCTTCCCTGAGCCTCGGGGCCCACGCCCCCATGTGCACCTGGTGCACACACTCCACACATACAAGCATACTGTACACAGACACCACATCCTACACACATGTAATAACACACATGTGTACATACACAACATGCACACACCACATATACAAACACACTACACACACTACATATACTCCACACACAACACACACACACACACATATATCATAAACCACATAAACATAATACACACATATGCATGCACCACACACTATACACACCACACACATACATACACACTTACCACACATACACATATATACATATACACCACACACTACACACACACACACACATAGACATGCACACGCACACACACACACGGCTTGGTCTTGTGGGGCAGCAGGGGCAGCCCCAGTGCGACCTCCGTTTCGTGTTTGCCTGGTCAGCTCCTGAAGCTCACGGCGTCTGTAAACCTGGCTGGGGTTGCGTGAATCCTGAGTCCCAAGAGAGTGTCTCAGCCCGCGGCTGAGGGTAGGGGTGGGGTGGTCTGGGCTCTGACAGAGGAGAAAGACCAGGGCGCTGGGGATGGCTCATGGGAAGAGCAGGAGTCCTGGGCTGCTCCCTGGGGTGCTCAGCCCAGAGCCTGTGCAGGTAAGAAGCGCCCGGCCAGCCTTACCACTGGTGGTGACAATGATCACTAATATTTGGAGCCCCCCAAGTCCATAATCAAGCTATGAATTTACCAGCTGTCGGGCTTGGGACAAGTTGCTCACGCTCGTTGCAAACCCTGGGGAGGTGGAGGCCGAGCACTGCCTGCAACCGTGTAGGTAGCTAGTTACCCATTTCACACAAACAAACGCAGCTTCCTGGGGTTGCCGCGAAGACCCAGGAGTTGGTATTTAAAAAGTGCTCAGAACACCGCGTACATTTGTAACCTATAGTACATAAGCGTGGTAGGGACAGGGTCACCCTGGCTCCCTGGAGCTGCCTCTGAGTGTTCAGCTGGGCTAGATGTGGGGATAAGCCCACAATTATCTGTCCGGAGCCTTGAATTCTCCTCTTGCCTCAGTTGTATTTTAGTCCTGTGACTTCGGGCAAGGCCTAGACTCACCCTTGGCCTTTATTTTCTCGTCTGTGAAATGGGTACAGTAACACCTAGCCAAGTTGCTTCAGGAGCCTTCTGGATGTGCAGGGAAACATTCCGATATACACAAAAACAAACCATTTTAATTTTGTTAGCAATACTGTAGTCTGGTCTGTCTGGCCATTTTTTTAAAATGTCCCCTTGCTACGCATTTGGGAAAGTGAACTCTGCTTCCCTGCTGCCTCCCTGGGGATGTAGGAAAGCACGCTGGTGCCCGGGTCGGTAAGCAGGCCGTGCTCGGCCTCCACCTCCCCAGGGTTTGCAACAAGTGTGAGCAACTTGTCCCAAGCCCGACGACTGGCAAATTCATAGTTTGATCATGGACTTGGGGGGCTCCAAATATTAGTGATCATCGCCATCACCGGTGGTACGGCTGGTGGAGCGCTTCTTACCTGCACAGGCTCTGGGCTGGGCGTCTCTGCATGAACTTACATCTTCACGGTGACCAGGTCGGTAGCTTGCTATCCACTTGCAGATGTGAACAAACGGAGACTCAGGTCAAGAAACTTGATCGAAGTCATGCAGCTGGTGAGTGGTCTCTGACCCCCAGAGGCCACCAGCCTCCAGAGAACCTGGTCATCCTGTCACCGCTGCCAAGTCACAGCCACATACCCAGCTCCCCTGCTCGGGGACAGGCCTCGGAGAAAGGTCCGTCCAGCAGTCAGGGGTCTGGGAGTGAGAGCCGGGCCAGGCGAACCACATGTCTGCTGGCGTGTCTACCGCCAGTTCCTCTTTGATTCAGAGTTGGGCGAATTGATTGAATCAGGGCGAGAAGATTTGCTTTCTTTTTTCTCAGTCCCCATGGAAAGTGCTAGTGTTGTGGAATTATGAAGGTGAAGTTGAACAGGTAAAAATTAAAGATAAGATTTCAGGAAAAAAGTTCCCTTCCATTAAAAATTCATTGTGTTCAACCCAGGTGCCCACCGACAGATGGGTGGACAAAAAGTGGTATATACATACAGTAGAATGAATATTATTCTGCCTTAAAAAGGAAGGACACTCTGGCACATGCTAGATGGATGAACCTTGTGGGTATTATGCCAAGTGAAATAAGCCAGTGACAAAAAGGACAAACGTTACATGCTCCTACTTGTATGAAATACCTAGACTAGGAACTGATGGAGACACAAGGTAGAAAGGTGGGTGCCGGCGTGGGTGGGAATGGGGAGTTAGTGTTTACGGCTGCAGAGTTTCAGTTCTGGAGACGGCTGGTGGTGACGGTTGTACAACAATGTGAATGTGCTTGATGCCGCTCAGCTGTGCACGTAAAAGGATATTTTATGTGTAGGTGCCACAATAAAGAGAGAATTCATAGTATTTACAGCACTGTGCCAGAATCTATTTGCACAGAGAGGCAGCATTATTTTTATGCATTTATTATGGCGGCCCTGGAAGTCAGCTGACCTGTCCGTACGTAAAACAAACCCACTTGGACCCCCAGACTTGCAGGGCTCCCCGCTGGCCTGCGGCCTGCAGACTGAGGGAGAGCTGGCTGAGGAATCTCCACTCTTCTCCCTTTTCCCAGTGCAGCTACTTTTTGGAGAGCCTTGTTTTCCTAAAGCCTATAATTATGTTTGCCTCCAGGGTACCCAGGAATTTTTTTAATAAACAAAGAGCATCCTACAATTATCACGATGATTTGTTGAGGGCAGGCCAAGTTCAGACAGGAGGCTGACTCAGCTCTGGAAACTGACGCTCACGTGTTGGCGTTTTCCATCCTGGGGCACCCGCCGGCACTCATGGGGTCAGTAATTAGTATTAAGAGCTGGGGCATCAGCAGATCTGCATGGAAGTCCACTTGATCTTGCCAGCAAGACGGGGCAGGCAGCTCAGCGGGCTCTGGCCTCCGAGCCCGGCCGCCCCAGCAGAGCGGGCCCTGCCTTCGCAGACAGTGCCAGCCTGTGCGCTGCAGCGTGGGATGCCGCGGCCTGGTGCTGCTGGAGCCACGCACAGCCAAGGCCAGGCTGGGCAGATGCTGGCAGAGTCGGAGCCTGTCGCTCTGTCAGCCCCGATTTGCGGCTGAGCCCAGCTTCGTGGCCCTGCCTGTAATCCCCCTGAGTTCAAAGAGCGCGTAGCTGCTTGTCTTTGTCAAGAGCGCGGTTGGGGATCTTTTATGTGGAAGATGTAGGATTCTCGGGTGGACTTTGATTATTTATTCATCCCCCTGTGTGGGTGTGTGATAGCACGGGCACCACAGAGCCCCTGTCCTGGCTGCTGTTGCTCTGAAATCCATCGAGCTTTAAAGCCCTTTGAAAACTGCTTTTCGAGGGAGGGGAAAAGTTGGTGAAGTCCTTTTTCTCTCTTCCCCTCCGCAGTGCCGCAGCACTTCTTGCCACCATTCCACGCGCCCTTACCGATTGACATGCGACACCAGGAGGGAAGGTACCATTACGAGCCTCACTCTGTCCACGGCGTGCACGGGTAAGTCCTGCCCTCTGCCCTCTGCCCTCTGCCCTCTGCCCTCTGCTCCTAGCACACGGCCACCCGCCAGCAGGAGGCCGGGCCGGCAGCCTCGGCCACCTCCACTGCCTCTGTCTTTCTCTGCGGGGTTCCTGATCTGCACTGTCCCGAGTGGGCGTTCAGCTTTGCCACCCGCAAGTGCGCAGAAGCGGGACCCCATATGAGCGTGTGGGTGGGCAGCACATGAGCACCAGCCACCCCCCTTACCCACATCACCACTTCTAAGGCTCTAGGCTTCCGCGGCGTACCACACCTGGTTTGAGGCTCTTTGGCCATCCCTGCAATGGGAGTCCCCTGCGGGCCTAAGATCCGATATGAGTGAGGTGACCTCAGGCACGTGTCGTCCCACCCTGATTCAGAGCATCCCCTTCACTGTCTCCAGATGCCCCAGTTTGAACAGTAAGTTGTGCAGTCACCCAACTACAAGGACAAGCTCGTGCTGATGCTTTGGAGTCCCTTCCTATTCCCTGCTTTGAGGTCCCCAGGTGGGAGGGGTGTGTTTGCCAGTGCGTCTCCATCTGCCTAACCCTGTCCACGTCATTCCCACATGAGGCCGCCTAGCCCGTGGCAGGGGTCAGTTTTCTTGGCCTTTGTGACTTCAGCCCCGTCCATTCTCCTTCTAGGAGAGAGGCCTCTACCTTCTCCCCACCCCCAGCTTCTCCACTGCTCCCCACACCTGCCTCCAGCGGACCTTCTTTCTGTGAAGGATCTGCTGGCCCCAAGGCCCCTCTAGACCCGGTGCCTTCACCCCTCCAGCGCCACCCCGGCCTGTCCATACCAAGCTGCTGCCTATGGTTGCAGCACACGCTGCCCTGTCCCCTGTCTCTGTGCCTCACCCCTGCTGCCTGCCCAACGTGTCCAGGATGTCCCACTCACCCGGCCACCTCTAAGCCTCAGCCAAGGAGCCACCTCCTCCTGTGGCACTGTGGTCCCCCACACTGCGTGGGGCTCCTGCTCCAGATTCACACAGAATAACCTGTTTCCACACCTGCCCCCGCAGGCTCCGAGCTCCCCTCTCATTTCTGTATCCTCAACAGCTGACACGTGATAGGTGCACAGTTAGTGCTTGTGGAGTCGGGGACCCTCTCCCCGAGTTCCTCTTATTACAGACAGATCCTGCTACCTCTCCGGTCTCCCCGCCCAGTGAAGCCAGTGAACACTTGCTGAGCGCTCAGTGTGTTGAAAGCATTGTGCCTGAGAGGTGTCCTGTTTCAGGACACTCGTGCCCTCCCCAGGACAGAGCAAACCTGAGAGTTTTACTTTCTTTTTTAAAAATATTTTTTACTTTTTAATGTTTTACCTCAAAGTGATTTCAGATGTATAAAAGCAGTTGCAAAAGTCATAAATGATCTCCTGTATACCCTTGACTCAGCTCCTCAAATGTTAACGTCTTACGTGACCCAAGATCAATATAATGCTATTAACTAACCTACAAATCTTACCTAAAGTTGGTCAGTTGCCCGTTAACGTCGTTTTCCCTGGTTCAGGTGCAGTTCTGGATCCCACGTTGCATCTGCTCGTCGTGCCTCCTTGGTCATCTTTGATCCCGGATGGTTCCTTAATCTCTCTCTGACTTTCATGACAATTTTAAAGAGTGCTGGCCAGCTACTGTATAAAATGCTTTGGATTTGCCTAAAGTTGCTTTGTAATGACACTCAGATGATGCAGTTTGAGAGTAATACCATGAAAGCAATGTCATGTCCTTTCCGTCCCATCAGGAGGCACGTGACGTCCACACTTCTCTGCACTGGGAGCTCTGGTCGCCTGGTTGTGGGGTGTCTGTCGGGGTGTCTGTCTGTCCACTTTAAAGTGGTTCCTTTTGTAGCTAATTAGTGTCTTGTGGGGTAATTCTTTGACAATATGGTACCGTCCTGTTTCTCGTTACATTTTCACCGCTAACTTAAACATCCGTTGATGGCTCTTGCCAGAAACAGTAAGTGCTAGTGTTTGCCAAATGGCGACTTTCTATTTCCATCATCCCTTCCGCATTTGCTGGTTGGAATTGTGCCATGAGGAAGAGCCAACCCTTCCCCCGCATCTCCTGATTATTTGATTATTTATTGATATCCGTTGGGACGCACGGTTATTTGTGTTATCCTATGGGTTACTCTCTATTGTTATTACCACTTATTGTTTATTCAAACTGTCCAAATATGGCCACTGGGAGTCCCTTCGAGTTGTCTTCTATGTCCTTTTGACATTCTGGGAACTTTTCCTTTTGTTCCAGCATCTGTACCCGGTTCTCACATGACAGGGGTCTGCCGCAGCAGCCTTAGGCCCGCCTAGTGGGCAATGGGCCGTTTCCGCCCTCTGCTCGCCTCAGGGTCCTCCGCCTGCAGGTGGCTGAGACAACAGCCCGGGCAGCCTCTGACAGGTGCACATTTTGGAACTAGCTGGGCCACCCCGAGTTGCTCAGCTGGTGTCACGTGAGAACACCAGGAGCATGGAGGGAGCTCGGTCCCTGTTTCAAAGGGGGTTGGTGTTGCTGAGGCCTGCAGGGGAGGTGAGTGTGGCTGGTTTGGTGACATGGGTCCTGGGCACAGCAGGCCTGCCCCAAAGGGCTCCTTGCACAGGCTTCCGGTGCTGGTCGGGAGACACAGGGAATGCCGAGAGCTCCACGCAGAGAGAACCCCCGCAGGTGTGTCATTCTGCCGGTGGATGTCCCAGCTGAGACCTCCCTACACACCTAGTGGCACCACCAGAAGTGAAAGAGGACCCTGACATTGATGCCTGCCATTCCTCACCATAACTGACCTTGCGAGCTGGCCCTGCTGTGAACACGTCCCATGTTTCATGTCATTTAAGCTCCTCGACAACCCTAGAACGTAGTCGTTTGTGTCTTCCCCGTCTTGCAGGTGAAAGAACTGAGGCAGCACTGAGAGGTTGGGTAACTAACCCTCATAGTCACCCAGTTAGCGAGTGGGACAGTCAGAAATCAAATTAGGGCCTCCCGGGCCAGGCCCTCAGCTGCACGCCGGCCTTTTACTCAGGAGCATAAGTGAGGACCGTGGGTCCTCTGCCGGGTCCAGCAGATCCCTTACTGGCAGCACATGCAGCCCTGTGTTAGGGCGCTGCCCCTAGTTCAGAGGTCCCCAAAACCTCTGGCCCAGCAGCATCAGTGTCCCCAGGGAACCTGCCAGGAACAGTGCAGGTCCTCAGGCCCCAGCCCCCACTCCAGACCTGCGGAGTCAGAGACTCTGGGGGTGGCGCCACCATCTGTGATCGACACGGCTTCCAGGGGATGCTGCTGCAGGCCGAGTCCCACCACCGAGTGCCCTGGGGACCGTCCCTCCCTGGCCAGATGGGGAGCCCTGGGGATGTGGCCTGAGTCTTCTCCAGGCTTTACCATTCCCTGGCTCTGGGGTGGGCCTGCTTCCTTGCTGGCCGGCGAGGGCTGGGGTGTGAGCAGAGCAGGTGGAGAAGTAGGCCGTGGATGCTGGTGGCCGTGGAGACAGCCTTGTCCCTTGCGGGCCTGCACGGCTCTTTCACTAGACTGAGTACCTGAAGGGCAGTGTGTCCGTTTCCTTTTGCTGCTGTAACAATTTGCTACGAACTTAGTGGCTTAAAATAGTACAGATTTATTCTCGGGTAGTTCTGGAGGCTGGAAATCTGAAGTAATCTTATGGGGCTGAAATCAAGGTGTTGTCCCGGCTGGTTACTTCTGGAGGCTCCAGGAGAGAATCTTTCCATTTGACTTTCCTAAGTTCTGGAAGCCGCCCACATCCCTTGGCCTACAGCCCGGCTTCACACCACACCTTTTTTCTCTTGCTTCTGTCCTCATGCCGCCTCCTTCCTCATCTGTGGCAGTTTTCTCCTTCTGCCTGTCTCTCATAAGGACACCTGTGTCACCTGTGACTGCTCTTGGGCCACCTGGATGACCAGGCTGCTCTGTCCATCTCAAGATTATTTTTGACGTAATCACATCGACAAAGTCCTTTTTTCCATAGCAGATAACATTTGTGAGTTACAGGGATTAAGATGTGGACATTCTTGGGGGCCATTATTGGGGTCATTTGGGATCACCAAGCCCCAGTGGGAAGGTGGCATCTCCCAGTAGAGCAAGTAAAGCACGTCACCAATCTGCACGGGTCTGTGGCATGCTGGGCGCAGCCTGGAGCCTGGTGCTCTATTAGTTAATCTTCCCCCTTGTCCTGTGAAATGCGCTTAAGCTTCAGCTGGCAGATGAAGACACTGAGGCCCAGAAAGGCACAGTGACTTCCATGCGTTAACTTCGTGAGGTGGAGGGCTGAGAAGACCAGGTCTCAGTGCACGTGCCCTTCCCAGCCAAGGAGGTGCTAGGCTGGTCATGCCCATGATGGGCAGCGGCGCAGCGTCCCAGAGCCCCCACCCCCACCTTGTCCTGCGGGGTGGACTTCCAGCAGCTTCACATTATCCCTGGGACAGTTGGTCCCTGCTCAGGCCAAAGGGGGACACAATGAGTGCTTCAGGGCTGGCATTGGGCTCCGGAAAGCCCACCCTCTCCCCTCCCCTTCTCCCAGTACCCCAGCTGGGAACCAGGACAAAGCCTGGAGAAAAATGGCCCCGTGGCTCTGGCTTCTGTGATTAATGTGGTCAGAGCCTGGTGGGGCACGGCGATCCATCAAGCCCGTGTTGTAGCCCACTCTTCCTTGCTGGCACCAAATGTGTCTAATTACACAAACGTTGCACAGCAAATGAGGTGCGATGTCATCTCTTGTCAGCAGAGTCTGAGCCTCTGCCTGCTGCTCCGAGCCAGCGACCCACTCGTGGGTGCGCCTGCTGCGCAGTCCTCGCACCGCCTGCTCTCCCCTGCTCGGGCACCGGGACCCTCCACGCTCCCTCGCAGGGTCCCGCCGGCTCTGGGCATGGCATGCCGGTGCGCCAAGCCTCCAGGGAGGTGCTGCCCTGTGTTCTCTCCCCCGCGCTCCTCTGCAGCCATCGCCAAGAGCCTGCTGTTGCTAGATCTCAGCCCGACAGGCTACCTTGAACCCAGCGCCAAATCCACTAGCTGGGATTAGCGTGAATTAACGAACCTCAGTTTTCTCATCTGTGAAAGGGCCACATCTGCTGAGATAACCCGGTCTACTGAAGGAAATAGGGTGATGTGAGTAAAGCAACTAGAACAGTTTGGAAGCATTTGATCAATGTTTGCATCTATTATTACTGTTGTTCTCCCCAGCTGCCTGTATGAGAAAGGGGTCCATGGCAGGCGGAGGGACCCATGTGGCAGAGGCAGGCCACAGCATGTCCTCAGAAGAGGAGACTGTCCGGGGCCGTGCATAGGCAGGAGGGAAATGGGGCTGAAGAAGTATCCTTGAGGGAGGAAAGAGGAGTCTTCCTTTCCCCAGTTGAGGAATTTGGAGTTCCTCCGCTGGGCGCCCAGGAGCAGGAGGGAGTGGTCAGATTTATATTCAGGTAACTATAGGAGCAATTAGGGGTGGACAGGAGAAGGGGGGAGCCATGGTGAGGAGACCTGCCAGAGCTGCCAGAGTGGCCCCAGACGGAGGGGAGTGGGACCAGGGCCAACCGCACCGCTCAGACTGGCAGCTGCACGTCGTGGAGGCAGAGGCGTGGAGCTCAGCTGCTCGGGATGGCTTCCTCGTAGACACCCATGTCACCACTCTGCAGGGCGACCCTTCCCACTCACCGTCAGGTACAAACCCACAGCAGGACTTGCGTAGCTTGCTGGTGCTCACACGGTTCCAGGAGAGGAAAGGGGACTGCCCGTGCGCTCCTGCTGCGGCACCTTTGGTCTGTGGGAGCCACAGCAATGGGTTGCGGGTTGTTACTGCTGGTTGGGGGGCTTCTCTTGCAACCCCCAGGGGGACATCCTCCTGAGTCTCCACAGTCCACACGAGGGCGAGAAGACAAGGCCTCTGTGAAGGGGGCCACGTGCTCCCTGCAGTGTCTCCAGAGTCTTGTGGTGCTAACAGGGAGAGAAGCACTTTGCACCCATCTAGGCCCCTGCCTCTTGGATTAGGCCCACCGGGGTGTCGTGGAGGACTGAGCTGAGGCGTGGCATGGCAGGTCCCCTAGCTACAGCTCTCATTTGCTTGGTGTCACACCGAGGCTGCGGTCACGCAAGGATGAGTCAGGGCTGCCTTGGGCCTGGATTGGCTCGTGTCCTGGAGGGGAAGGTAGAAGTTCCTGCTCCTGGTCCTGGAGGCTGGGGCCAGCCTTCAACTGCCTCTGTTGCTTGCGGGGTCCTTCCTAGCCCTGCCCTGCCCTGGGGCTTCAGAGAGAGCCCATTTCAGCTGCTTCCCACCTAGAAGGGCTTACAGAAACTGTCCCCATGCAGCAGTCCCCGAACCTGGCTGCAGATCCGATCAGATGGGGTGTCTTCAAGGTGCACATTTCTAGGCCCCGACCCCAGAAGTTCTGGTTCTTTCAGTCTGGGGTGAGGCCTGGGAATCTGCTTATTTACAGGCCCTACAGGCCAGAGTTTGGGGACCGTGCAGGCCACCCTGCTTGTCCAGCATCTGGGAAAGCAGCGCTGTTCGTTGGCTTTCTGAAGTCGTAGGGCAGGCGGGTTGTAGAGCCTTTTCTCTCCCTGATAACACTTCACCTCTAGAGCATGGGGTTTTAAAAATCCCCCGGTTCCTTTTGATGACCCACTCACAGATGAGTCCCGCTAAGTTGACCTAAACCTGTTCATAGTCTCAGCTTGCGGAAGGCAGTGAGTGTACGGGATGGGAACAGCCACAGGGTCTCTGCCAGGGGAGGACAGTGCCGTCCTCTCTCCCCTTGCTGGGCACCATACCTGACCCCTGACATCCATGACCCACCCTCTACCCCTCCACTCCAGGATTCCGGACCTGTCACTGCCAGTTGCTCCCTGCAGACCACTCAGTACGCATTGCCTTGGCAGTCACGGCCCAAGGCCACCCTTCATGGAAAAGGAGAGAGGAGGGGGCTCTTTTTGGGACAGATGGCCCTGGGCTGTAGCTATCAACTCCTGTAAAGCCCACACGCCAGCCCAGGTGCTTCAGGGAAAGGAAGGGAGCGCCAGCTGGCGGGTGTGGAGGCCTCGCCTTGCTATCCTCTGCACACTTGGTCACGCAAAGTCCGCATTAGCCAGAGCCCCTCAGAGAGCTGTTAAGAACGTCTGGACCCCCACTCCACGCAGCGGCTGCATATTAATGGGATGTTTGGCCCCGTGTTGCTGTGCCTCCACTTAAGAGAGTAGTTTCTTTGCTATTGCTGGGCTGAGCTCATGAACTTTCCAGTCTGGGGGGATTTGAAGATGGCTTTTTCCAAGGTCAGTGTTCCATAAAGACCGTCCCGGTTCACCGTGAGATTAATAAACACAGCAGCCTGCTCAGCCTGTGACTCACCAGCATCTGCCTGGGCCCTCACGACTGTCCTCAGCCATTCACCGAGCAGGGCGAGCTGGGCAGAAAGAAATTTGGATATTTTCTTCTTGATTCTTGGCACAGCACCCCGGATTCACAATCGTAGAGGATTGGCTTTGTTTGCGTTTCATGAAGAACCTTCTCCTCCCTCAGCAAACATGCTTGTTTCTTTTCAGAGCCTAGAGGAAGGAGGAGACTTCCAAAGGGCATGTCCTCCTGCCTCCTGAGGTAGGATGCTGGGTGGGCCCAGGCACCCACCGGGGCCTTGTCCCTCCTCCCCGCTTGGGTCTGCGCTGCCCTCCCACCTCCAGGGAGCTCTTCCTCAAAACCCGCCGTGGCTGGCCACTCGTTCAGAGATCTGGTGACATCACAGACAGGAGGATAGGCAGGGAGCACAGGAACCCTGGGGTAGGCGCTGTGTAGGACAGCACACCCTCCTCGTGGCTGTCTAAGGGCAGAGTGACAAACAGATGCAGAGCCTCGGCTCACTGTGATGTGAATGGTCCTTAGACCCCACCAGGCAGGTCCCGTCCCTTCTCTGGGATGCTGGGGTCAGAACAGAGGGGGAGCAACAGCAAGAGCCTGCGCCCAGCCCTCGCCGATGTCATCTCATCTTCCTGCGAGGAAGGCAGTACTCCCACTCCCGGTTGATGAGTGGGGAAAAGGAGGCACAGGAAGGCTGACTGCCCTTCCAGTGACACCCTCCTAGTAGGTAACACAGCTGGGATTTGCACATGGGCAATTTGACACCCCCCACCCCCACCCCCTTGCTAAAATCTCCAAGGCTGTGAGAGCTTCAGATCCCCAAAGCCAGGAACATGCTCACTCTGCTGCTTGGGACAGACAGCTCATTTATAATGGAATCTGGCCTGTAAAAGTTTAATGAGGAACGTGTCTGATAAGATGGCCTGGTCTTTGATCTTTGCGGAACGCCAACCCCTCGCAGAAGAGGAGCTGCCTGGCTGTGGGCTTTGGAGAGAGCCGGTGTGGTCAGCTGAGAGCAGGAGGGGTGTGGGGAGGGAAGCAAATCTTGATGTACAGAAGCGAGGTGTGTCTGCAGCGGGGGAGGGTGCACACAGCTGCTTCGGAGAGACGCTGCAGCAGAAAGGTCCTGCAGGCTCAGGAGGTGACATTTCTGCTTCTTCTCCTGTGCTTCAGGGGCCCCCATTGTTTTGGGCATTTGCCATCCACACCTCCGGGATGTAGGCAGAACAAGGTGGGGCAGGGGTTCAAATACTACCTCTGCCACTTACACTTTTTATGACCCTGAGCTGGCTGCTTAGCCTCTACAAGCCTCGGTTTCTCCGTCTCTAAAACGGGTATATAGTAGTACCCCACTGGGAATCGTGGTGAGGACTAGATAAGTGAGTGTATGTAAAGCTTGCAGAACCACACATGGGGCATAGTGAGCTCCCGAAAACCCTTGCTCTTATCACTGCCACGCTGACACCAGAAGAAACTGGCGTTTCACTCCAGGCACGCTGCAGGGTGCTGGGCTGATGGTGTCAGACTCAGTCCTCCCAGCACCCGTAGGGTGGGTGATGTTCTCAATTCATAGAGGAGAAAAGTGGAGGTTCCAGGATTCAGGAGCTTCCCAAGATTGCTGAGCTTGTAAGTGAGCTCTGACCTGCAAGCCCACGCTCTTCCCGGTGCTGTGATGGTCCTCAGAGAAAGATTTCACTGCGGTTCCCAGAGCTTCAGCGTGTTATCCCTGTCGGCAAAGGAATTGATCAGTAACAGCAAAATTTTAGGCCTTGGTTGGGTAGATGGGCCTTTGAGGCGGGGAGTCCTCTGAGACTGCACATGTTCAGGTTGTCCACTCTGGTTAGAAGCTGTTGCCAGTGTCCAGATGCATTCATTGATTCAGCCTAATTCATTGTTGCTAGATTTATCTGTGTCCCACGTGCTGTCACTTGGGGTCACTCCTGCCGGCCGGTGTTGTGTTGAGGGAACGCGTGAGCATTGCCCTGCCCCTGGGTCCCCATGCTCGCAAAGGTCAGTCATTGCTGATGCTCTCGAGCCTCTGTCACTGCGGCCAGCGTTGCAGCGCCGATTGCGTGTCCCAGTGCCCGCTGAGAAGGAACACACTGGGCACGTCGGCGCCCTCCCCTTCCTCTGCTCCTTCCAGGAGCTGAACTTCCAAAATGTGCATTTGGCCTGTCCTGCCCAAGCCAAGTGGCAGCAGTTCAGAGTTGCTTAACACACTGACTGCCACACTAGAAAAAATATTTTTTCTTTGGGGCCATGGTGTTTTATTATGAAAATAGAATAAACACTTTGAAAACAAAATGATCCTTTCTAACTTAAGGAAAAATTTGTTACTTTTTATTGTTTTTTGTGCGTGAGTTATATGCAACTTGAAAAATAATTTTCACGGCTCTCAAGGTGAAGAGATGTGTGAGTTACACATGCTTCGTGTGGCCCCGGGCTCAAAACTAGCATGAGTTAAATACAACTCACATGGCAGTTAATGTGCCAGTGTTAACTCAGCAGGAGAATGTTCTTAGTGCTCATTCATCCGAAGACACTCACCCAGTGCCTATGATGTGCCAGCATCGTGCCAGGCATTGGAGATACAGGCCCGAGGAGGCACAGTCTTGCCGCTCACATAGACCTCATAGTGAGGTCCGGAGGCACAGAAATTGGGCCATGGCGGGGTTGGGTGCTGGAAGGGGAGCAGGGAGAGGCCAGAGCACCAGAAAAGCAGGAACAGAAAGTGTTTATCAGCAGGAGGCACAGGGGCCTGCCTCTGCCACCGGACACTGTCACCGGCCCCAGCCTGCAGGGGGGCCCCCCCGCCTTCTTGGGGTTGCCCCTGTCCCAGTGCCGAGCCCCCACTCCCAGGCAGACACCCGTGCCACTGAGGAGGAGGGAGCCTTTGCAAAGCACACACGAATGGGCTCAAAAGCTAGCTGAAATCAGCAGCATGCGCACTGCTAAGGGGAGGTTTATCTCAACTATTCGGGATCGTCCATCTAATCCCGACAGGCATCCAGGAAAGGAAACCCCACACACCACTTTGGCTGGCGCGGCCGGAGTTGGAGAATTCTCAGCGTGGAGGGCTTTCTCCCTGTCCAGCCCGTCCACCCACGCCTTTTCTCACTGCTTCACCCCAGGCCCCTAGCAAAGCCCCTCCCTTGAGCGAAGGCCTCCTGTCACCCG
Organism: Propithecus coquereli; assembly: GCF_000956105.1. NCBI lineage: Eukaryota > Metazoa > Chordata > Mammalia > Primates > Indriidae > Propithecus > Propithecus coquereli. The sequence continues at coordinate 4,184,191 of NW_012146856.1, forward strand.
CCACTCCCAAGACCGCGTGTCTTATTCTCTTATTCCCACCCACGGCTTTAACTTTCTGGAAGATTCAGCTCAGCAGTCCTCGGCCGAGGACAGCCCCTGTTACAGACAAAGGCCCCCGCAGCCCCAGAGGTCAGCCAGTGCCGCAGGTCCCCTGGCTCCCCCGCGCCACAGGGAGCAAACCCAGGGCCTCTGCCGGGCTCCCAGCCCTGCTCTGAGCACGTCATCACTTTGCCAGGAAAAAAGTCTCGTCCTTTTCCCTCTTGTCTTTTATGCTTTTTGATTTTTATGTTTGCAAAAGCCGATCACCTTCCTGCCCTTCTGCTCCGAGGGGGAGCTCTGGTAAAGGGTGGGCGATGGGATTAGCCGCCATTACCGTGCGGCTGATTCGTAACCAGCTCCATCTTTACCGCCGCCTTCGTAGGCGCAATTTTGTAACCTAATTTCCCTACCAAAACAGCAGTGTTTACTTAGTAGAAATCTGCTCTTTGTCAACTGAAAACAGTGATGTCTTTATTACGGCTCTGCGTAGGGAGTGGCAGCTGAAAGCCAGCGCTCGGCTGGGTCTGCTGGAGAGTCCCGGGCTGTGATGAGAAAGGGTGAGCGGAGGGTCCCATGGATGGGATGTGTGCACAGATGTGTGTCTGTCCCAGAGCAGGCCGGTCAGATGGGCCGGGGCTGGCCAGGAGGGAGCCTGGGCAGATCGAAGTTGCGGCCAAGAGGGCACAGTGGGCGGTCGGGGAGACGACCGCTGAGCCTCAGACACTTCCAGAGGCCACTCCGCTTCCCACCCCAGAATCTCCATGCACTTGGCCAACTTCTAACCGGAGGCTTGCTTCCACCTAGCCATGCTTTTTAAAAAATTAGGTCTTGTTAAGTATTGAAGACATGCAAAAGAATAGCAAAAGCATGAGTAAGATATCCAGGTAATTATGACACACATAACCCTCATCCCCTGCCCAGCCTAAAGACTGGGGATGTGCCAACACCTTGAAGGTCCCAGGCCCTCCCGTGTCTCCCGCCCGTGTCCTCCCCACTGCTCCGTTCTCTGGGATTTGGAGGCTGTCATCCCGTCCATCCGTGGCAGTTTTACCTTATGTCTGACCCCCCAGTACACGGCTTAGTTCTGCGTTGTTGTGCTCTGTAGCAGCGCAGTCACTAAGGATGCCTTCGGGAACTTGCTTTCACACGCTGCGTCGTGTTCCGGGCAGCCGCCCATTGATGTGGGGGCCCCTAATTCATTTATGGTCACTGCTCTGACGCAGTCTGTGTTGGCGGGCGTTTGGGATGTGTTTTTGCTAATTTGAACATTACTGCCAGAACACTCTCGTATCGTCCTCTGGGCTCCACGTACGGTGGGTTCTTTAAAGTCAATGCGTGTCTGGAATGGAGCGGCTGAATCAGGGGTAGTCACGTTTCAACCCTCCTAGACATTGTGAGACTTTTGCCGGGTGGTTTTTGCCAACGCGTACTCCCACCAGCAGAGTTTGAGAGCTTGGCTTGCTCCACGTCCTTGTCACCAAGGTGATGTCCTCAACATTCTAATTTTTGCCAAAATGGCATCTCCCTGTGATTCTAATTTTATATCTCCCTTATTGCTCATGAAGCCAAGTGTTCTTTCGTAGGTTTATCAGCCATTGTTTCCCCGAGTGCCTGTTCAGCTATTTTGCCATTTTTCTACAGGGTTGCCTTTTCCCCATTGATTTGAAATGAGCGGTTTGCACACTGAGGCTACTCATTCCGTAGTTAGTGCTGTGTGTTGCGTGGCCTCCCCCAGCTTGTGCCTGGCCTCTTCACTCTGCTGATGGCAAGTTTGGATGAAGATAAGTTCCTATTGTAAAGTAAGTCAAGTAGGTTACTGACATTTCCCTCCCACGTTCTCCTCCCACCCGCGGGTCTGGTCAGACCTTCTGCCTTTGGAATGTGGTGGCTGTTGCCCTGTGTTCACCTGTCTTCCTATCTCAGAACACTGGGCCAGTACTGCTCACCGCCTCTTTTCCATTGTCTTGGAAGAGTCTGGGCCCAGCTCAGATGCTGCCTCCTGCAGGAAGCCTGCACAGATTGCACCAGCAGAGTGGATAAATTCATTTCCTCCTGCCCCTCTTCCTACTTTAGCACCTTGTTTACTGTTTGCAGACAACAGTCAGTGTCCACTGTCCCTCCGCAATCACGTAGGTCCCCACATGGTGATTTGGCCAAGGCACCTCATGGGAACTATGGGGTTGGGGGCCTGTGATTTCCTGAGCTTGTGGCTGGGCCCGGGGCGTCCCAGGCAGCAGTGGTACCCTGATATCCTTCTGTCACAATGACCTAACAGGCGCTCATGAGCTCTGCTGAGATCTGTGCACGTGCGGGGTCAGGGTAGACCCTGGGAATGTCAGGGTCCACCAGGCACACCTCTGCTACAGCACTTGTGAGTCAGGTGTGCAGCCACCTGCCCCCAGAGTGTGTGTGAGGTCCTGGCAGAGTCTTTCCCAGACCCCCAGCTCCCCACCCGGTGCCGTCAGAGGCGTGTGGTCGGTGAACATCAGCTAGGGGAGGGAATGATGCGTGGACACAGGCACAAATCAATGAACGGCGGATGCCATGGCCCCAGCTCCTGTCTCCAGAGCCCCCACACGGACAGGCAGCCACCCAGATGCACAGGAACGTGCAGACTGACACAGGAAATGGACTGGGCTCCAGTTTGGGAGAGGGAAGTTCTCCAGTGTTTTCTAAAAGAATTTGCTGCACACCTCTTTAAGAGTGCAAACTCCCTTAGTATGTTTTGGAAAGGCTTTGACTTCTGGAACTTTTTAAATGCATGTATGGGAAACATGGTGCACAAGCTTGCCAATGTACAGTTTCACATACAAAACAAACCAAAAAACCAACAAAACCAACAAACAAAGCCTTTGGAGGGGAGATTGCATTCCAAGCAGAGGAGCTTTCCGGAGCTCTGTGGCTATTCGTTGGCAAAGTCTAGGGTGGCAGGCGCTGGCCTTGCTCTTCAGGAGGCCCCGGGAGAGCAGATGTGCCCGCCCTGCCTGCCCTGCCCACCCAGCCCTGGCATTACGAAATCCCAGTTTTGGGAGGAAGAGATGCAAGGGCAGGCTTTGGGGACTTTGGTTCCCTTTCTAGCACGTCAGTGTCCCCAGAGAGCGCCCACCAGGTGTTTCTGAGAGAGTGGGTACCTGGCCCAGAGCAGCTCGGCAGGAGCAGAAGGGTTCCGATATCCCCACTTCCGAGCTCTCTTGCCCCCACCCCGTGGCCCTGTGATCCTGGTGGGTGGCAGGCACCGTGGCCCAAAGGCAGGGTGGTGCACCTAGGCCAGCGGTCCCTGAGGCAGGCGGAGTTGGCGTGTTGGGGCTGTGTGCCGGGGTGGGTTCCGCTGTGGGAGTCAGTCACTGTGTAATCCAGGCTGTGGGCGGGAATGCACGTTCCAGAGCGTGTGAGCGTGGGGCTGGCCCAGACACTCTCCTCTGCCGAGAGCACCCCAGCCTGGAGAGGGTTCCCCGTCCCTGCCAGCCTGCTGCAGGGAGCATCTCCTAGGACTGGGTTATTACAGCGGGACCAAAGCAGGCCTGCTAAGAGTTTGTAGTCTCAGGACGGTGATGGCTCCAGGCCAGTGTGATCTGCCTTCCACGCTGTGTTAGATGCTCAGGGCTGCGGTGACAGTTACCACAAATTCCATGGCTTCAGACAACAGAAGCTTATTCTCACAGTTCTGGGTCAGAAATCCAAAGTCAGCATCACTGGGCTGAAATCAAGGCGTCGGTGGGGGCGTGATCCCTCGGAGACCCTGGGGGAGACTCTGTCCCTGCCTCCCCCAGCTCCTGGCACTGCCAGCATTCCTCTGCTCATGGCCGCGTCACTGTAATCTCTGCCTCCTTGTCACATAGCCTTCTCTTCCTCTGTGTTGAATCTCCCTCTGCTCTCTCGAAAGGACCTGTGATGCGTGCGGGGCCCACCCCGATAACCCATACCCTCCTCATCTCCAAGTCCTCCCTTAGTCACATCTGCTTAGGGCCACATTCACAGGTTCTGGAGATGAAGAGGGGGGCCCATCTCTGGGAGCCATCATCAGCCTCCCACGCCTGCCTTCCCTCTGCTCCGCAGGACAGATTTGTAAGATCGCTATTATAATTGTTCTTTGCAGATGAGCGACCAGGTTCAGAGAGGGCATGCGGTTTGCTCCCAGCCACACAGCCAGGTGTGAGCTCAGCTGGGCTGAGCTGGGTCTCAGGTCTTCAGCTATAATGTCTGCTCTTCTCTGGTCACACTCTCTGCTTCATTCATTCATTCATTCATTCAGCAGACATATACTAAGTGTGCTCCATGCCCCACGTGGGCACAGGGCCAGGTGCTGGGCAAGCGGTCTGGGCAGCCGCAGACTGGGCACCTGCTCCTGGGGCTGTCCATCCTGCCGGGAGATGGGCCATGTGTGAGCTCGCGGCTGGGGGTGCCTGGTCACCAGCAGAGATGGACGTGCTCGGGGTTGAGGGAAGGAGCCGCCTCACGAGGGGCCTGAACTTGACCTGGGGCTGGGCAGCGTCCTGGGCAAGGGGCCTCTGAGCTGCCACCTCTGGGGGAGAACAGGGCTTCGCCGGGGAAAGGGATGCAGAGGGGAAAGGCATGGCCGGGGCCACAAGCATGGCCTGCACCCAGGACCAGAGAGTGACTCACGGGACGCGGAGGGAGAGCAGGTGCTACGCCACATGCCATTACAGCCTCTCCCCTGCTGCTGCTGAGGCCACAAGTCACCCGACAAGCGGCGGGAGGTCAGGTTATGAGGCCCGTAGCCCCAGCTGGCTGGGCCTCCCCTTTCTCATGTTCAGCAGCAGCCCCTAGGCCAGTCTGCGGCACTCGGATCCCAGTGTTTTGCCTGCAGCTGCCCTGGCCTCACCGTGGCCACGCCACTGTCACTCTGGGTCTCTGCAGAGCCATCTGGGAAATAGGACTCAAGGGCCTGCGCCTCACTGAGCAGCACAGGAGATCTCTGAACAAGGCCATCTTGGAGATGCCAGGGCTGGGTTCCTCCTCCTGACCCCCGAGTGGGAGAGCAAGCCCGGGGGGCTCGAGCCCCACAGCGGTGAGTCAGCACCCCCAGCTCCACGTTGTTCAGCATCCCCAAGCAGGCGCCATGGGTGGGGTGTGGGGGCCCCAGTCCCTGCACTTCCTTCCCTTCCTCTCGCACGTTGAGGAACACGTCAGTTCCTGCCCCTGCACCTCAGCTCAGCTGTGCTGTGGGTCAGACGTCCTCCCTTCTCCTCCCCACCCGTCGACGCCTTACTCATCCCTCTAGCCCAGCAGAAGCCACACGCCCTCCAGGTACCCATCGCCATCGTTCCAGTTCAGGGACGGCGCCCTGCTCCAGGGCTCGGGCGTGCTTGCTCAGGCCCAGCTGTTTGACGCTAAGTTACACAGGGCTCTGCAGGGTTCTCGTCGCTGTGGCGACTCCTTTTGTCTCCCACCAAAAATCTTGTGCCAGCATGTGGGGAAGGGGCCTAGGACTTGACGTCAGGAAGTGTGGGCTGGGTCCACTCCACCCTCTGAGCTGCTTCTGCTTGCTCATCCGCTGCGTGTGAGAAGGGCGAGCCCTGCTCGAGCACCTGCGGAGTGCCTGGTGCCTCTCGCACGCTCCTGCCCTTGGCTCATCTCATCTCACAGCTGCCCCCTCCTGCAAGCCAGGGACACTGAAGCTCAGAGCGGATGGCAGCAAAGCCACAGCAGGGGCAGAGCCACGTTCAGACCCACATCTGTCTGACTTCAAAGTGCAGGCTGTGACCCCCTCAACCGGCACCGCTCCCAGAGTCAGCGTGGCATCTGCAAAGGGACCACCACACCAGGCTTCTCGAGGACAGAGACAGTGAGGCGGGGCAAGCAGAGGCCTGTGCCTCGGTGGACCATTAGGGATGTCAGTCTGCTCAACCTGATTCCCACTCCAGCTCTGCCACTTGGGCGAGTCACGTGACTTCCTTGAGCCCGAGTTTCTTGGTCCTTAAAATGGGGATGATGAAATCTACCTCGTGGGCCTGCTGGATGTGTTGCACGTGGTAGGTGTTCGGCGGACGCTGACACTGCAGCGGCAGTGGCTTCCCACAGCAGCATCACGGAGCTTGCACAGCAGCGGTCCGGTTACACCTCGGTTGCTTTGTCCATGCTCCCCTTTCTCCTTTCCTCCTACCTCCCAGCCTCCGTGCTGACCTCGGGCCCGGTCCCAAAGTCCCGTCCAAGGCTCTGCCAGGGATCCCCCACTAGGGAGGAAGGGAAAGAGGGAGGAGGATCCTGCTAAGGAGAGACCTTTCCTGGCACTGTGCCCAGCCTCCTGGGGTGAGGACCCAGTCCCAGCCAGCAGGCCAGAGCTGACATCGGGAGGAAGCGCGGGTGTCCTCCGCTGCAACCGTCAGCCTGCGAGCCCAGGCTCCTGCCCCAGGCTGCTGCTGCTGGTCACCAACACGTGTGCAACACACGTGCACACACAGACACGGCAAGGCGGGGCTTCCGTCGGCTGTTCTACTAGCCCGGAGCGCTTTGCTTGTGCCTCGTGTCCGGACACAGAAGGACCCGCACGGCTGCGCTGCCAGCCTCAGCAGCTGTGGACTGGGACCCTGTCCTCCAGTCCTGCAGGCGGGAGGCCGGACAGGCCCGAGCGGCTGCGGCTCAGCTCTGCCCTGTGGGATGCCGGGCCCTGCGCTGCAGGAGGCTGTGAGTCAGGGATTGCCTTCACAGGCCGCGGCGTTCCTGAGACAGAAAAATTCAGCCGCAAGTGGTTCAAACAAACAAACAAACAACAAACATCTTGGCTCATAACTGAAACAGCCAAGGGTGCTGGCTTTAGGCGAAGGGGCTCAGATCAGGAAACCAGTACTTCATCTCTCAGCTCCAACGTTCTCTGTGTCACCTCCACTCCTGGGCTCTCCCCGCGAGGCCCCCGCATCCCCGTGCTTACTCCCGCGAGCTCGGCAGCCCTTGTGGACTGAGAGAACTTCTCTCCCAGAGATTCCAGCCAAAGCTGCTGTCTTGGGCACATGCCCATCCCTGAACTGGTCATGGTGCTAGCAACATGGAGTGCTCTGATCAGCTGGGCTTTGGTCACGTGTCCCCCTGCCCAGAGCAGAAGAAAGGAAGCAGGTCCAGTGTAGACTCAGCCCAAAGCAAGCATTCTGTGGACTGTGCCCTGCCCCCAGGATAACCTTCGCACACGGCTTTGTGCTCCAGGCCTTCTTTGCACATGCTGCTTCTGTCGTTTGTAATGCACTTCCTCACGAACGCCTGCTCATCCCTCAGGTTCCAGCCCAAGTGTCGCCTCCGCCGGGAAGCCCTCCTCCACACGTCCGGGCAGAGTTAGGGAGCTGCTCCTACCACACTGCCCTGCACTTACCTGACCATGGGGCTGCTCTTCCACCTGGGCTCTGAGCCCCCTTCAGGCCCCTGGGCGCAGAGCAAGGCCTCAGGACAGCCTCGTGGGGAGTGAGAACAAATGTGAGAGCAGCTGGCAGGGTGTGGCACAGACGCACTCAGCCAGGCTGGGGGAGGGAGGGCAGGGCGTGAGAGCAGCGTCCGAGCTGAGCAGCTTGCAGAAGGGCTGGCTCTGTCGCCTGGTTGATGGTGGCCCGGGAGTGTGTGAGGGCGCACGTGTGTATCTGTGACGTAGGATACTGTGGCCACGTTTTAAATTGAGCTCACACGGCTGGCAGCCACGCCCATCCTGAAGGCCGTGTCCTCGAGTGTGCCCGGCTGCCAGAGTCAAGGCCTGGATGGCCACAGCTCAAACCAAAGTTGGGCCCTCAGCACGATGGTGTGGAAAGGAGGTGCCGCTGGGGGTTGGCTGAGATGTCACCAGCAGTCACCGCTCCTGGCAAGGCCCCCATGGCACAGTCTGTTCGCTGGCACGGGGGACACCCAGCATGCGTGGGGACTCTCCACTGGGCCCTGGGATGGGGCCCAGCATCCAAGAAAGAGCAGCTGTGGTCCCGGAAGGACCTGCTGTGCAGGTTGGTGAAGCTGGTATGAGGCAGTGGTGTACATGTTGCCATGGTGACGCCTCACTCCAGGTCTTCTCCGGTGAGGCTCATCCCGCCAGTGGAATCTGGGTCACCTTGGACAGACTGGGACTGCTGTGTGGCCTCAACATGTTGCTTGAAATCCCCATGTGATCGTGGCTGTCTCTGGGTCCTCTGCTGCGGTCACCACTCCCCGCAGGGTGACCCTGGTGCCAGGGAAGCTGGCATTCCTGGGGCCTGGGCCGCTTAGGACAACCAGCTTCAGTGACCACAGGCTACTGTGACCTCAAACCCTGGCCAGCATCCTGCAGGCTCTGGGAACCTGCCCTGCCTGCAGCATCCTGGGGAGGGTCAAGGAGACTGAGGACGGGAGGCGCCTCGGGTTTTCTCCCGGCCAGTGGGCACCCTGCCTTTTACTGAGCCATACTCATGCTGCCTTCCGGAACTCTGTCCTTCAGCCCCAGGTCTGTCCCCAGGAGCCATACAGAGATGAGGTTCTCTCCAAGTCTTCTTGTCCCAAAACACCTCTCCTGTGGCAGGAATGTTAGTCTCCATCCTGCCATGGTCATATGCCAGAGCCAGTGGGACCCGCCCTTGGCGAGAGGGTGCATCAGTTTGGTTCTGTTTTTTCTCTCCCAGGCACACGTAGCACCCCCTGCCTAAAATAAAGCCATCTCTTAAGCCCCCACACTTAACACAGTTCCCCTGGAGGTGGACAGGCCCCTGCAGGCAGCCTATGAGTGAGAACATCTTGAGGTTGTGACTCGTGACTTACTCTGCAGGCTCCCCCAGCCCTGCACAGTGCCTGGCACACAGACATGCGGCTGTCACTGATGCTGAGGATACCTCTGAGCCCCTGGAGGTGCCAGCTCCCCGCCAGGTGCTGAGCAGGGCCCAGTAACCCTGGGAGATGCATCTGTCGGCCTGAGACCATAACAGTGCACCCTGGGGGGGCAGAGGGAAGGCATCTGGTGCCAGAAGAGGCTTCAGGGAGGGTGTCACCAAGGGGTCCCCTGCTGGGCTGACAGGGATGAGAAGTAATTTGCCAGCAAGGTCAAGCATTGGCCTAGGCAAAAACGCAGATGCATGGATGTAGCCAGGCAGGTTCATTGGATTTGCACATCCAGAGCAAACACAGCTGCCCGAGCTAGAAAACCATGTAGCAAAAGGCTCGTCTCCAGGCCCCGGGCGAGCAGCCTCCCAGGGGGAAGTTTGTGAGACCCAGATGTGAAGACATCTGGGTGTCACCTGTTTGGGTCCCGGTTTAGACTGCGCCATCAGCCCAGTTTCATGCGCTATTGAACATAATCAGTAATTACCTCTGGTTTGAACAGCCAACGGACACATCATTTCCTCCTCAAAAGAACTAGTTCTAACAGTGCCTTTCATACATCCAGCTTCAGGCCAACACGAAGAGTTTGGGTGTCTCCCAGGGCGTCTGGATTTGCCCTTGAAGTGTGGTGCTAGTGCTCTAATCACAGCTCTCCTTTCTTGACTGCCTACTGTGTCTCAGGCACAGTTTTGGGGACTTTCATCCTCACGACAATTGTATGAAATAGATAGACACTATTATCCCCATTTTACAGACGAGGAAACTAAGGCTTGGAGAGGTTCAATTACTTGCTGTGATTCAGCTGGGATCCTATCCCAGGTGTGTCTGATTCGAACACATACTCTTCTCTGCACTGCGTCAAATCGTGAAGAGTTCCTGTTTTCTGAAGAACTGAAAATGAAATCTTGTAAATTTGGTTGCCAGTGACTTAGTTGTGGTTTCCATAAAGTCTGATTCATTGTTAATGAGTGAGTTTTGGAGTAGATGACCTCTAAGTACCCTGCGGCTGCGTTAGAGGCCCGAGGCCTGCGTGAAGGGGCCATGGTCACATTGAGTGGATCTGGCACCTCCTGGTGGGCAGACCAGGGGACATGGGGTGGGCCCCAGCCACACCGGCGCAGGCCAGAGGGATCAAGCCAGATGCACGCTGGACCGCTGGGTATCGAGAAGGGAAACTCTGTTAACATTAGAAGGAATTCCATGTAAGGAGAGCTAGAACGATATTCCAAAATTTTAGGTACGGCTCACCAATTTCAAAACTCGTCTTGAATCCGGATCTTTCCCTTCATAGCTCATCCTGGGGCTGGGTGGGTCATACCAGCCACTGTCCAACTGAAGCCAGAAATCCTCCAGTTGCAGGGCATCTCCCAATTCCTCCCTTTTGCACATATTGTTAGGAATGTGAGCTCTTTGTGTCTTACCCCTGGTGTTAGTGTTTTCTTGCTCTATTTTTCGTATGTTTCTGGCATGTGTGCCTGTGCCCAGCCCTGAGGAGACTCTGGGGCAGCCGGGATGCACCTCGGATGTGTGAGTGGCCTGCGCTCTGGCAAATCCAGTCGTGGGTGCAGAGTCCCATCGCCAGGACGGGCCTGGGCGGGGTGGGGGTGGCTGCACCAGCATGCAGCTTGCAGTCTGCATTCACGGGCCAGTGCTCTGAAGTCGAGACCTGAATTTATAGGTGACCAAGGGGTGTCTACATGCCAAATAAAAGGTGCAGATTGTTCTGGGAAGTCTTCGCGTGTGAGTCAAGGCCTGGCCGTGTTGGTCTGGGGTTCTTGGCAGGGTTCCCTTTGCGTCCTCCTTCTTAGACTCCTGCCCTCTGTCTCTGCAGGCCCCCCACCCTGAGCGGCAGCCCTGTCATCTCTGACATCTCCTTGCTCCGGCTTTCCCCACACCCTGCCGGCCCTGGGGAGTCCCCCTTCAACGGCCCCCACCCGTACGTGAACCCCCACATGGAGCACTACCTCCGTTCCGTGCACAGCAGCCCCACGCTCTCCATGATCTCTGCAGCCAGGGGCCTCAGCCCCGCAGACGGTGAGTGGGGCCTGGGGCTGGGAGGGAGAGCTGGGGCATCGGGCAGGGCCCAGCGGGTGCTCCGAGCTCTGTCAGCACAGCCAGCCTCACTCACTCTCACGCTGTTGACTCCTCAGCCTCCGCGCCCTCAGACGGTGGCCAGGCTGGCGTCCCTTCCCACTACCCCTGAACAACAGGTTTTTAAGTAAATGAACGGTGAAAGCAGAGAAGTGGGGGACCACTGCTTTCTGTGCTCATTACAGAGCCCTTCATAAGCACCCTTTTGCACGCACATATGATTTATCATCATAATAGTGGTGAGGGTCTGTCCAGGCAGGTCCTATGTAGGTGAGAGCCACTGGTTGCAATGACCCAGAGCGTGCAGAGGCTGGTGCTGAGTGAAGGTGGTGTGGGGGGTGCCATGTAGGAGGGAGGCAGAGTGGGCCACCTGCTGCCTGCATCTCTGCTTTATCTGCCCCTTGCAGGTCAACACAGGTGGCCACAAAGTGGCATCCCAGGTCCCCAGGCTCCAGGGATGAGCCTGTGGCTTTGTGTCTTTCTATTTCGCTGCTTGAGAGAGAGAATTGATTGGCCCAGCTCAGAGATCAGATGGCCAACCCCAGTGCAATTAATCTGAGCCAGAAAAGGGGAGAGTCAGTGGTACAAAGTATGTCTTTCAGATCTAAAGTTTTACACTTCTAGCCCCCACCCCACTCTCTCGCGCACACACACAGGACATTTGGGAGCCGGCCCCACCCATGCTGTCTCCCTGGGAAGTGCATCCCACCCCCAGCGTGGCGTGGGCATTACCCACTGCCCTGCACTGCCCGACAGCGCTCTATTAGCTCTCATTGTTCCCAGCCTTGCAAGCAACCAAGCTGCATCTTCTCAAATATGCCCAGCCGAGCCGACCTCCCAGGCTAGAGGACGTTTGCAGCATGCACTTGTGGGCCCCGTGGGCAGAGGCTCCGGGAAACGTGGTCCCAGTGGGTCTCTTGTCACTACCTCCATTCTCTGCCAGAGGAGTGTGTCCCCTCCCAGCTCATTCATAGATGTTACTGTGAGCGGAAGCAGGGGCCTGGCTCTGAGAAGGTGCAGGACGGAGTTTCGCAATGAAGAGGAGGCTTCCAGCCCCCAGCTGTGCAGAAAGGCCCCCTGAAGCATTGGCTCATCTCCTAGCAGGGAGGATTGCACTTTGCCTGGTCCTCACCAAAAGAAACCAGACAAGGCGAATGGTTGAGCCACAGGGCTTGGAAACGGCTGGCCAGGATGTGGCGCCATTCTGAAACGGCCACAACCCCGGGTTCCAACCCTGAATACCACCTGTATCCCCTGAGTGGCCTTGATCAAACTGGGGTGCCCTGGAAGCTGTGCTGCCCCCATGCCAAGCTGCTGTCTCGGGGACGGTGGGCCTGGGCTGGTCCACATCACTCCTGGTGGCCCAGCCGCAAAGGGCTGGCCGGGAGCACGAGGACAAAAGTCTGGTCCAAGTGCTGCCTTGGCATTAACACCCACACATGGCTTAGCGGGCTAAATGGTGCCCCCCAAAAGATATATCCACACCCTAATCCCTGAACCTGTGAGTGTTGCCTCATTTGGAAAAAGGGTCTTTGCGGGTATCATTAAGTTAGGGACCCTGAGCTGAGGAGGTCATCCTGGATTATCTCATGGGCCCTTAATCCAGTGACAGGTTCCTTGTCAGAGACTCCCAGAGGAGACAGACACAGTCGTGCCCACCCAGGGCAGGTGCAGAGGAGAAGGCAGTGGTAAGACAGAGGCAGAGATGGGAGTGATGTGGCCGCAAGCCAGGGACGCCGGCGACCACCAGAGACTGGAAGAGACAAGGAACCCTCTTCCCCTAGAGCCTCCGTGGCCCCGCCAATACTTAATTTCAGACTTCTGGCCTCCAGAACAATGAGAGAATAAAAGTCTATTGTTTTAACATCAGTTAACACCAAGTTTGCGCTGAGCCGTTACAGCAGCCCCAGGAAACTAATGTGTATGGTGACAAGGTCGTGGCCAGCGGGCCCTGAGAGATGTCCGTGGGAGGAACGGAGGAACGGAGCGCCCTCCGGGAGATACTCAGGAACCAGAACACTGCAGTGTCTGCTGACCGCAGTGTGGCCCGTGCAAAACTGAGCAGTGAGACGGGGCTGCCCCTGGCAGAGAGAGAGGCTTTCAGCTGACGGAGCCCACTCCATGCCTGCGTGCAAGATAAACACTGATGTAGCTCCTGGAACACCCACTTCTCCTGCCCACAGACCCAGCAGGTAGCAGGGACAGGTTCAACACAAAAGGGGGCCTGGCTAATTCCCATGGCCCATCGGGGTAGACCAGATACCCTGAGGCCTTGCTGGCGCTGGTCCAAGCTACCAAGTGACCAGAGTAGATCAGGCTCGAGAGAGCTCTGTCAGGTGCTCTGACTCGAGTCCTTATGTGTGCCTTGCACGGTGCCAGCTCTAGAGCCTGCCGGTGTGTGCCTGGAAAGCTCATCACGGGTCCAAAGCAGAGCCTGCCAGACTGTGTGTGTCCCGGGGAACATGGGATCTCCAGGAAGGCGCCGGAGGAGCTGGGCAGGCAGGGAGGAGGTGGAGGGCACTTCAGGCAGGGACAGAGCAGGCAGAGGCTATGGGTGGTCAGCCTGTCGACACAGAGGCCAGGCCCCCCAGAGGAGATGGTGAGAAGGAGGAAGAGGAGGATGGCAACTCCATTGACTGGTTTCTTCTCTGCCGAGCAATAAGGGATCTCATTTAGTATTTGCGGAGAGTAGTGGCCGAGAGGCCATGGAGCACGGTGGCTAGGAACTTGCACTCTAGGTTCAAACCTCCCGGTTTTGCACACCTGGTAAGAAACAGGACTCTGGATGGATGTGTTCGGTTTCCAAGCTCCCCTTCGTCCCCTGACACCACACTGCCGAGGGCCAGGCCCCTCCTTTACTCTGAATTCGGGCCCTCCCTGCCTCTTCCCTAAGCCCTGGGCAGGGCTGTCTGCGGGGTTCTGAGGTTTCACGCGCTGGGACAGGGAGCAGGTGGGCTTTGGCAGGTGAGGAGCTGTATCCGGCCAGGCCCGGAGCCCTCGGCAGCGACCTCGCCCTGGACATTCACGAAGAGCCTGGCCTGGCCCAGCCGCCTGCGCCACGGCGCCTCGGCATGCGTCTTCTCTTTGCTCCGAACACTCTGCTGGACTGTGGGGCCTGCGGGCCTGGGGCTCAGGGCTTCTGCGGGGCCTGGATGGAGGAGCGGGAGGTTGTTTATGAATTGAGGAAACAGAGGAATGCGGAGGCCGGAATCTGGCCTCCCTCATCCGCAGCAGGGCCCGAGCCCAGGCTGGCTGAGCTGGCCCAGCGCAGGGCAGACCAGGGGAGGGGGTGGGCACGAGGGACCCGCAGGGCAGCTGTGCCTCTCTCTTCGCTTTCCTTTGGCGGGAGGAGGCGAGGCCAGTGCCGGATTCTGACAGCTTCCCTCTCTCCCCGCCCACAGTGGCCCAGGAGCACCTTAAGGAGAGGGGACTGTTCGGCCTCCCTGCCCCGGGCACCAACCCCTCAGACTATTACCACCAGATGACCCTCATGGCGGGCCACCCCGCACCGTATGGGGACCTGCTGATGCAGAGCGGGGGTGCCGCCGGCGCTCCCCATCTCCACGACTACCTCAACCCCGTGGACGGTGAGTGCTGGGCCAAGCGGGGCGGGGGGCACTGAGGGTGTGGGCTGACCGGTGCCCCCGGAGGCAGAGGAGGGCACTCGCATTCCCTTTGGGGCTGAGGGGCCCTCAGGAGAGGCTGGGCCAGACCCCAGTGACTGCCATGACTGCAGTCCACAGGGGGACAGAGTCTGTGGACGACACTCACTGCGTCACCACCGGCCAGCAAACAAAACACGCTCTTCCCTGTCTCTGTGGAACTTAGAGTGTGCTGGAGAGAAACAGTCACTCCATAGCACTAGGAAATGACGTACCAAAGTGGCCGGTTGTAAATGGACCAGGGAAACAAAGCAGGGGTGGTGTGGGGGTGCACTATGGAATGAGGAAGTCGGAGGAAGCATCGCTGGGAACGTGCTATTTGAGAAGATGATATCGAAGCACAGAACTGAAAGAAGGGAGCCTAGTGGAAGTCTGGGGGAAGAGAGCTCCAGGCAGAGGACACAGCAAGTGCAAAGGGCCTGAGGCAGCAGTGTGCCTGCCATGCCTAAGAAACAGCCAGGGGGCCAGTGTGGCTGGTGGAGCAAGTGACGGGTAGGAGCCAGGGTGAGGCCCAAGTTTTGGGGCTGGTTGTGCTAGCCAGTTAGGCCTTGGAAAAGACTGGCTATCACCACAGTGAGCTGGAGCCAGGCAGAGGAGAAAAGACATCTGACTGATCCTTAGAGGAACCTCCTTCCGTGCTGACCTGAGAATGGACGCATGGCAAGGTGGAAGCAGGGGTCCAGTGGGCAGAGGTGGGGAGAAGTGGTAGTGTTTCAGGTGGATGGTGAAGTCCCAGGTCGAATGTAGAGTCAGAGAAAGAGAGGGGTCGAGGTCGGCCCCAGGGCCCTGGGCTTGAGTGATTGCAGGACGGGGTGTCAGTACTGAGATGAGGCGGCTGCAGGCGGGGACCTCCGGCAAGGTTGGAGGTCAGGTGCCCTGGGTGGATGAAGTTTTTGGTGCTCTTCTCTTCCACCACGTGCCATCCTCACAGCACATTCACAGGGACGCTTGTGGCCCCCTGAGGATGAGCCCTGGGGTCAGCACGGAGCCCCTGTCAGGGAGGGGGGGAGGGGTGGGAAAACTCAGCACCCCGCCCCCACGCTTCAAGATGAGCAAGCCGACTTCCCAACATCAAGTGGCTTGCCACAGGCCTCGCCTGGGGGTTCCACATCCCGCCCTGTTTGTCACCCCATCCTCCGCTTTTTCCCGGGGTGTGCTGTCTCCAGTGCACCTGACCAGCCCATGCAGTGAGCTCCAGGCCCCACCGTGCCAGGGGAGGGCAGTGAGGTGGCCACGGGGCAGACCTGGCTCAGCGCCTGGCTGCGCCTCGTCCTCGCTGTGGCAGCTGGGCCCAGAGGTGGTGACCATCCAACCAAACGGGGTAGGGCAGCAATCCGAGCCCTGCAGCCATGTGGAGTGCACACACTGGATGAGGTCGCATGTGTGAATCTGGCCCGGTGCCTGGAATACAGTAGGTGCTCAATTAATGCTGGTTTCAGCCTCTTTCCACCAGTATTCCTTTTCCGTGTTTCAGTCCACGCCCTCTCACAGGGTTGTGTTGCTCCGTTGTTAGTACTGCTGTCCACCGCTGCTTAAGCCCAGGCTGCGGGCGCGCCCCCCTCCCCCCCACCTTTCCCTTGCCATCTCCCTGTCCATCCCGCCCCCAGGCCTGCCAGGTGCCGCTTGTCACTGCCTTCTGGCTGCCTGGTGTCCGGCAGGCCCATCTTTCACCCCCTCCCCCATCCCGGCTCCCAGCGCCCTAGGATGAAATTTAGACTTCAGAACCCAGCTGGGCGGCCTTCCTCGCCAGCCCCGTCTCTCCCCACTTGCATGCTGCTGTCCTGCCACACAGCACCCCATCTGCAGGCCCCAAACGTCCGCACAGTGTCCTAGGCCTTCTCCCGAGACCCCACCGGAATCCAGCCCCAGGCCTCTGGGGCCACCAGCCAGCACCACGGCACCAGCAAGACCCAAGGCGCCCAGCTGGAACTGGCTGGCACTTCTCCTTATGTGTGGCCAGATGGCCGCGCCGCTGGGTGTGGGAGCAGGTCTGGCAAGGAACAGGCCCTCTGTGTTCATCGGGTGAGTGAGTGAGTGAGTGGCACTTACAGAGGACCTTGGAGTGGCAAGGTGCAAAGTAGACAGGGAGGAAACTGCTCGGGCTTGCAGGGAGCCTGGAAGGGGGCCGGGGAACAGCTCTGTTCTCCCGGGCAGCTCAGTGTCTAGCAGCCTCTGGGGCTGGCAATCGGGAGGCCGGGCAGGAGGTGAGCTCACCAGTGGGTGGGAGCGCTCCCAGCTCTCGTCACTGCCTCTGGTTAACTCATCACGCCCACACCCGGCGCTTCTCCGCTTCCGCCTGGGGAACGTGCCTGGCTCAGGATGCAGATCCCAGACTCAGCCTGAGCAGGGATGTCAGTTTCCCCAGCCCAGCGCGGGTGGGAGTGGGGAATTTTCCTTACCACAGGTTTCAGGAACAAATGACTTCTCTTCCTCTATGCCCAACGGTTGCAATCCGGGATTATCTCCTGTATTGGTTACCACTTAATACATTTTTTTCCAAACCAGTTTAAACTGGAGGCAGAACTTTTGCTCCAGCTTTTGAAAAGGCTCTAGGCACTTCCACTCAGCTCCCGTGCCTACGCGGATGTCTTACGTCAGCGTCTGAGAGACGCCGGACACGGTGCCGGCTCTCAGTTTAGGCCCCAGTCCAGCCGAGCCGACCTGCCGCTGCAGTGTCCCCCGGCCCCCTCCTCTCTCGCAGACCATAGAGGCCGGAGAAGGCCCCGCCAGCGGCCGTGTTTTCGGCAGCCCCAGCAGTGCAGGTCCGCAGAGGGCTCCTCCCGGGAAGCTTCGGACCACCCAGTAGCGAATGTGAGTGCATCTTCCCAGCAGTTTCTTTTTGCACTCTCACAGAGAAAATCTTGTCAGTCGTCACACAGAACTGGCAACGTGGCTCAGGAGACCTGTGGAAGGGTCCTGGGTCTTTGGAGGACATGTGTGTTCACACCAGGGAGCCACCCATAAAATGACCTTGAACATGAAAGCTCTGGGCGAGTGCAGGGGGTCTCAGGAGCTCGCGGGCCTCTGGGGAGAACAGGCCTCCTCTCTCCGCCTCCCCCCAACACACACATACTCACTTATTCGGCAGGTAAACTGAGCACCTGCCACGTGCTGGGGACCCGGCCTGAGCAGCACAGTCTTGCCCTCGTGGCTTTTGCTCCAGCGTGGCTGCTCTGCGTAAGCTCCCTGGGGGTGAGAAGAATGCCCACCCTGAACTGCCACTCCACTGACCCCACCTTCCTTCGTGTTCTGAGAGGAGGGAGCACTGTCGGGGAGAGAACTTTCCAGAGGCTTTGAATGTCCAGCCAAGCCCATGGAGCCGGGCTCTGCCAGGCAAAGCAGCAAGCAGGGCAGAGGGGTGAGAATGTCACGGGAGTCCTCATCCCACAGGGCCTTGTCCCCAGCCCACTGATTTTCAAACCACTAGCACAATTTTTACCTTAGCCGAGTGCCACCTGCATGATTGTGTATTTAATGATACCTTTTTAATAGACTCGCCTTTTTGGGTTGAAAAATGGATCTTAAAATAGAACTTTGTATTTTTTTTCCTGAAATGGAAAACCTGATTATATCTGAGGAGGATACTCCTGTCTCTGCTGAGCCTAAAATAATCTCATTTGGACGGTGTATGTGCCCTCCCTGTGGTGGATGGGAGGCAGTGGTGGGAGAAAGGTGGCACGGCCTCGGATGGCTCCGTGGGTCGGAACGCGCGCCCTGTCCCTCAGGAGTGCACTGGGGCAGAGGGTGGGAGGACAAAGGACATCCCCGCTCTGGCGAAAGCCCACCCTCTGGCCAGGTGGTCAGCGAAGCCCCGTTTCCTCCTGTTCTTCAAGGGGGCTGATTCGCAGCAGGAAGATGAGGAGGGAAGCCACGTGGGAAGGTGATAGAAAACCACTCAGGAAATCCAAGGTCGTCATTCCGCCGAGCAGCTCTCTGGGGAGCAGGGAGTTCGCCGGTTGTCACCCGGGCCCTAAAATGGAATTTTCTCATGTTATGCTGTTGAATATTGGTGATTTAACAAGAGAACAGCAGCCACCGCGGCCCCCCTGCCCCCGCTCTCACCACATTGAGAAGATTGAAATGGTTCCGATTGAAATGTTGTCTGTTTACAGCCCATATTTCCTCCGAGCTGTATATTTTATTGTCATATTGACACTAATTTGACTCGGATGTCACCTCCATCCTGACACCCGTTCTTTATGCTGCCCGTGGTTCCGGGAAGGATTTCAGAAACCAATTACATTGATCACGCCACAGAGAGACAGGAAGAGCTGCCGGAGGGGCTGCCGGAGGCCCATGCGGGCCAGGAACCCACGCCCTGCCTGGGCAGGAAGGGAGACTGAGGCAGAGACCAGGCCACAGGTCCCAGAGGGGTAGGGCTGCCGCATACAAGCGTGGGCTGAATGGTGTCTGTGGGTCGTCTGGTAACCTGTCTACTACACCAGCATGACGAAGCCACTTCCCAGGAAAGGGGCTGCTGCAGCCCAGGGCCCTCGGTGTCCCTGTCTTCAGCACATAGCTGGGCAACGGTGCCAGATGGCCTTAACGCCACGCCTCCCAGATCCGTGGCCTCGGCTCTTGCTGCTCCCCCATAAGAGGGGGCAAACGGGCTGTGGCGGGCATGTGTGGGGGCATTAAGGTCCTCAAGCTGGCTTTCCTTAGAGCATCTCCTCAGGGACTCCAGAAAATCCCGGGCGAGGGGGTTGGGGTGCACCGGGAATGCTCCTTAGCTGGTGTGGATTCGGGGCACTCGAGCCCCACCACCGGGCTGTGTCCTGCTGCCCCCCGTGTGGTGCATCCCAGCCCTGTGCCAAGGACGGCAGCTGGCACAGAAGGCACCTGGGAGCTGGTGCCAGGACAAATCTCCCTCCTGCTGCCCCTTAGCCCAGGCTCCTGGGTCCGCAGGCCCTGGGGCCTTCCCCGCCCCAATGCCACAGAGATCCACCTGCTGCGGATGATACGCTGGTCGCCAGCCCACAGCAGCCCCGAGGTGGGGCTCAGGGCCCATCTTCTGTGTGAGACGATTAGCTCAGAGCGCTCAGGCAGGGTCGGAACCCACGTCAGCCTGGGTCCGGGGCCTGTTCTTGCATCTCTTGCTCTTCCCGCTGCCTCCCTCCTGCCCCCCGGGGGAAGCAACGGCCCTCCCTCCCGAGCGCTCTGGGATCCTCCAGGGCAATCCCGCTCAGTGGCACCGTCTTCGTCTCGCACCTAGGTGGTGGGCTTGGTGAGGGCAGGGCCGGGGGCCCCTTTGCCTGCGTTCCCCACGATGCCCAGCCAGTGCCTGGCACACACAGCCCTGCACAGGGAGGAATGAACGAGCACACGAGTGAGCAAAAGAAAAAACCAGTGGGTGAAGCAGGGTCCAGAGGCAGGTGGCGACAGGAGTGGGCAGTGTCGGGCATCTGCCCGGGTGAGGGCAGACAGGTGGCAGGTCACCGGTGGCCAACCAGCCTTAAAACAGGCGCATCCACGGATGGATGCTCTGCCGTGTTCCCGGTCATAAATCACAGGAGGAACCATGGAGATGAGTGCCAGGCTTTTCTTTCTATTTAGTAATTTATCAAGGGAAGAGGCGCATTAATAAACATATTTCCCTTGAGAGGTGGGCATAACAGAGATGAATATCACTGTCAGATTTGGCCTGTTTCCTCTTGTTAGGGGCGCACGAGAGGGTGGGAATCCAAACATTAGCAGCAAAATCTTTTTTTTTCTAAAAATGTGTTACAAAGACATGTGTGTTTCTCACTTTGCATGATGTTAGGTCTTTCCCCCTCATCTCTCCCCGTTCGCCACTCAGCTTGCACGTGGCAGGGGCTCGCAGAGGGCTCGCTTTCGCGTCTTGCTGTGGGTTCCTCCGACATGAGGAGTGGCGGGCGGAGCTCAGGAAGTACGAGCCGAGAGGCTGCGAGGGCCCGAATGAAAGCCGATGAGCGCATGCTTAGTGGCGGCTGCACTGCCACGTGGCCTGGTCACCGTTTCTAGACGTGCCGTCCTTCACTCCATCAACCGTAGGCTCAGCCTGCCGTCAGGACAGCCTCCAGCCCCTAAAGGAGCTGGATTAGTCAGCAGTTTCACCTGGGATGTCTGCTGGGTGTTAGGTGCTATCCTTGGTGCTCTATCCACGGCAACCCTGCACGACAAGCCGCCCTGTCCCCATTAGGGAGGTGGGGAGACAGAGGCTCAGGGAGGCTAAGTAACATGCTCCAAGGAGGCCACGAAGGGACAGGCGTGGCGTGGCTGGCAGCACAGGCTGTCTACGTGCCTCCGCGTCCTGTGAGAGTGTGTGTGTGTCCACTTGGGGCCTCCTCCCCCTGCGAGACACGTCTCCTCCCCACCCTGGGCACAGGTCCTGTGGCAGGTGGTCTTGGCGTCCCTGTGTCCGCCTTTCTCCTGGTCTCAACTTCCCGTGGCGATGTGGTCTTGGGTAAATTCCTCAGCCCGTGTGTACTTTCGTTCTATAAGATGAGGATGCTAAGAGCCCTTTCTGTCTGGGGCCATCAGGAAGCATAAATTACTGACACTTTGGCGTGCTTAGACCAGAACCCAGCGTACGCAGCGGAGCATCCAGTGTTTCAGCTGTGGGTGGCTGTGATCTACTGTCCTTCAAGACGTCCTGTCTATGCTATTGGTCAGCCCTTGGCACCTGCCACTGGGCTCACTGCTGAGCCAGCCGTATTTGAGTGTTGGGGATATAATGATTAGGTGGGGAAAAGATGTGAGTCCCTAATTCACGCGGGGAAGTGGGGAGACAGAAGCAAGCAGGTAACTACACAAGTGGATGCAGCTCACTAGTGCCACCACGTTTGGAGAGAGAGGCCTGGGCATGGGGAGGATCTGCCCCGCTTAGGGAGGTTGGGGAAGGCTTCCTGGGGGAGGGACGACTCGGCTGAGGTCTGAGCAGGGAGGAGGGCAGAGTGCTGCAGGCAGAGGAGGCCACACGTGCAAAGGCCCTGTGCAGGCAACATGAGGTGCTGGAAGGAGGCCGGTGTGGGTGGAGGAGAGAGGGGGACATGGGCAGGACGAAGCTGGAGAGGTGGGCCGGGCCACCCCGCAGGGCCACTGTGTAGACCTTTTTCATAACAGCAACAGGGAGCTTTGGAAAGTTTCGCGGGGAGGGCAAGGACATGATCCAATTTCCAAGTTGAAAAGCTCTCTCTGGCTGAGCAAGGACAGCAATGAGCTAAAGGCTCCAGAATGATCCAAGCAAGTGGTAGGCTAGGCTGGGGGTGGAGTCTGAAAGAAAGGGGATTTGAAGAGGGGTTCGGGAACCAACGTCGGTTGGCTCAGTTGTGAACAGGGTGTAGGGGCGGAGGGAGGAGGGAGAAGACCATGCACTGACTCCTGGTCTCCTGCTGCAGCGGGGTGGCGGTGCTTGCCGAGCCAGGCCCTGTGGGAGGCGCCGGCCCAGGCACAGATCGGAGTGTGGGGCCCCGTGTGCTGAGCCGGAGCTGCCTTCCAGACAGGAGGAGAGGCCGTGCAGGCAGTTGGGTCTGACTAAGTTCATTCTTCAGAGCCACTGAAAGTGGAAAGTCGACACCTGTTTGTGGGAGGTTTTGACCTCCTCGTCCTGGGCCCCTCCCCACTTGTCTGAAGACAGACAGTGAGGACACTGAGTCCCCAGAAAGTCCACACAACCGAAATCCTTCAGACCTGGGTTCAAATCCTGCCTCTATAACTCTGTGACCTTCAGCAAGTCACTAACCTCCCAAACCTGGTTTCCTTATCTGCACAGCAGGTTTGCTTGGAGAGTGGCGGTAGCTGTTAAATGAGTTGGTGGGTCTAAGTGTCACTAAACGATGGCTGTCACTGGGTTATTTATCACGCAAGCATTCCCAAGCAGGCACGTATCCAAATACCACACCAAAGGGACACACACTGGCCAGAATGGGTCTGTTTGTAGTCCAGGATCCCGGTTCAGAATGGGTGGTCACTTTGCAGCATAGCCTCAGGGTTGGCTGGGATGTGGGCCTGCTCCACGGGCCCCCTGTGCCTCCTCCTGTCCCCAGGCACATGGCCTGGGATCCTTCCTGCTGCAACAGAAGGAGGAGTTGTCTGAGTGAGTTCCCTGCCGGGACCCTGGCACCTTCTGTGTACTCACCATAGCGCTGCTTGCTGAGAGACCTGCAAGCCGCAGGCCTCTGAGCGCAGTAAACAGGCAGCAAAAACCAGAAACTTTAGCTGACAAAGATGTTGAGAGAAAGAATCTTCTGATTAGCTCAACTTCTCCTTCCAACCCGGAGCTTTCCTAAAATCACCTCACCCTTCTTGTTGAAAACAAAGCAAGTATGCAAAGTATAGGGTCACATGAGCATCACAACCGTGGGCCACCTCCACGTCCATCATCACAGTGGGTCCCAACGGCCCCAAAGCTGTAGGGGGTCTGCTTTATGCTCAGATTCTTGACGAAGATTCTGAGTCTTCGACAGAAAAGCGAGTTACCCCAAGCCAGACCCTGCGGCCAGGGCTGCCTGCCTGGAGGAGGGGATGCCTAGGCCAGGGTCTGCACAGGTTTGAGCAGGTGGAAGGGAGAGAAGGCACACATCACGAGCCAAGCACAGACATGGGTGTGTTTGAGCAGCCACCAGGGTTATTACAGGTGACACCTCCAGCCCAGGGGGAACCTGGAGGCCACAGAAGGCAGGATGGGGTGGGCAGAGGCCCGTGGGGCACAGGAAGAGGCTGCTCCATGCAGGTGTCCAGAAAGGCAGGGACACGCCCGAGCATTCGCCGTGCCCTGCTGTTCACACATCGCCTCATGTGCACGTCACGGCATCCTGGAGGTCAGCACCTCTTTAAAATAAGGAAGTGGGCTCAGTTAGAGTCTGGACACAGCGGGGGCCTTGGCGTGTGGAGAGCCAGAGATGTCGTCAGGCCATTTCTAGGCCATTGTTTGTGTAGAGGAGAGACCCAGAATCCTGGTGGGGGCACTGTGAGGGGAGCAGTCGGGGGCCTGTGGCCCTGGGGTCTGGGGCAGGCAGGCCCTCTTCCCTCCCGCAACGGTGGCTGTCCAAAGGGCGGTGGGCACGTGCACGTGTGTGCATAGGTGTGTGTGCGTGTGTGCTGTGCACATTCAAAGCAACGGGTTCCCAGAGCCTCAGGCAACTCCAGAACTGAGGGCCTCGGTGTGTGAGAGCATCTGCGTGGTCAGGCTGCCTCTCGCCTCTGTGTCCTTGTGTCCTCCCTGCCCTATCATGGCAGCCGCAGGCTCGGGAGAGCCCCCCGAAAAGTCTGAGGCAGCCATGCAGGCCTCTGCTTGGCAAAGGCCCTACGGGGCATGTTAGTGGTGATCCTGGTTGCAAGTGATCCATGATCTTGGAGCACTTGCCTCCATGCACTCTCCCGCCCATGGAACGAGTGAGCTGCTGCCGCACATGGCAGCACAGAGCAATCTCACAGATAACGTGGATGAACGAGGGCAGATGTGAACAAGTATTTATAGTTCCATTTACATAAAGCACAAAAATAGGCCACATTGAGCTGTGTGTTAGAAGGCAGGATAGTGGCTGCCCTTGGGGCTTGTGGGCATGAGGTGTGCCCTGTTTCTTGGCCTGGGCTGGCTTCCTGGGTAGGTTGACTCTGTGAGAGGCCACCGAGCCGCTCTCTTCTGGTTCTGCACATCACCGTCGTGCCTTACCCATTGCTGGACTCCAGCCCTGATCTCTGCACCTACTGGTGAAGACACTGTGCTCAGTGCTCATACCCAAACACCTTACGTGTACTTCTCACGTCCTCATCACGCCCTGTGCGGATCAGTCCCATTTTACAGGTAAATAAACTGAGGCCGAGAGAGGTTACATACCTTGTACAAGAGCCCACAGCTAGAAAACTGGCAGAGCTGCGATTCCTGTTAGACAGCCCTCGCAGGCTCTTCCTGTCCCCCACCGACCTGTCGCCCCAGCCCCAACACTGGTGATGCTGACGTGCCTTGTGCTGACTGCCCCCGCAGTGTCGCGGTTCTCCAGCCCGAGAGTGACGCCCCGCCTGAGCCGCAAGCGGGCGCTGTCCATCTCCCCTCTCTCAGACGCCAGCCTCGACCTGCAGCGGATGATCCGGACCTCGCCCAACTCGCTGGTGGCCTACATCAACAACTCACGCAGCAGCTCAGCCGCCAGCGGCTCCTACGGGCACCTGTCGGCAGGTGCC
Source organism: Propithecus coquereli (assembly GCF_000956105.1). Taxonomy (NCBI): domain Eukaryota; kingdom Metazoa; phylum Chordata; class Mammalia; order Primates; family Indriidae; genus Propithecus; species Propithecus coquereli. The sequence continues at coordinate 4,208,901 of NW_012146856.1, forward strand.
CTCAGGTGAGCCCCACCTGCAAGCAGAGGGCCGAGGGCCGGAAGCTGCGTCGGCCTCCAGTGGGGGAGGGGCTGGCTTTTCAGTTGGCGCTTTCAAGCAGAGGAGAAAGATAGTACTTGTCGTTTTTGTGAATCTGATACTTGCAACTTTTTCATGAGTTCAGAACCAATAATGTGAAGATGTCTGGGTACATCTTCAGGGACTGAGCCCGTCATAAATAATTCATTTGTGAAATTGAAGGTGTTCGAGGTCGAAGGTGGCTTTCCTTGTATTTTACAAGGTGTGATAGAGCAGCCACGCATTGCCCAACATTGAAGGCCACTCGAGGCGTGACACCAATGTGGCCCGAGCTCTAAGCAAGCCTCCGGGCTGGCAGTAGGTCTCCCTCCGTGGCCGAGGCATGGCACACCCACGCCTCGTTGACACCAGTCACCTTTCTCCCCTCTCTGCAGCCCTGGACTATCTGAGGACTCAGACCCCAGCCAGCTTGACTGAAACTCACGTCCTTCCCCGACTTTCCGAGAGAGGCCAGGAGTTGTTAGGAATGTCAGGAGAGTTCAGCCCAAGGACCCAGAAATAGAAGTAATAACAACCACATTGATTACCTTTCGCTGCACAGCAAATCGCTCCAACATTTAGCGTTTAAACAATAAGCATTTATTATCTCACCCCATTTCTGAGGGTCAGGAGTGGCTTAGCTGTGGCTCTCTCGGAGGCCGAGGTCAAGCTGTCAGCCAGAGCTGCCGCCACCCGGGGCTTGACGGGACATCAGCAGAGCGTTCATGCCTCGTGCCCGAGCCTCTCCGCAGGGCTGCTTGGGTGGCCTCACAACGTGGCAGCCAGTCCCCACCCCAGAGCAAGTGGCGCAAGAGCCATATTGTCTTTATGGCTTAGCCTCAGAGGTCACCAATATTTCCTTGGTGTCCCGCTACGGAAAGAGCGACTCCAACGCAAGTGGCGCGATAGAGCCCTGGCGTGCAGAGAGAGGGAATAATGTGAGCTGGGGGACTCGGCGTGCTTCCCGGGTGAGGGGCATTGAACGGGCCTCAGAGGGCAAATGGGGTGCACGTGGTCGGGGAGCAGTGACACAGAGGCATCTAGGCATCAGCGTGGAGGTGCCAGGCGGAAGGGCTGAGGGGCTGAGGGGAGCCTGGCACCTACTGGGGCCGACCTGCCAGAGTGAAGGCCGTATCCTGGGGCAGGACCGGGGAGCTCAGTGCAGAGGAGAGGCCCATGCGGCAAGCAGTAGGGAGCCGCCGCTGGTTCTCGAGTGAGGAAAAGCCGTGGTGATGGAGGGATAGCAGCATGCTCATCCCGGTCCCCGGAGCAGGGCTCTGCCCAGAAAGCCTCTGCCTGACAGAGCCCCCCCAATCTGCTCTCACTGCAGCCCAGCCTTCACCTTCCCCCACCCCATCAACCCCGTGGCCTACCAGCAGATCCTGAGCCAGCAGAGGGGCCTAGGCTCGGCCTTCGGACACACCCCACCCCTGATCCAGCCCTCACCCACCTTCCTGGCCCAGCAGCCCGTGGCCCTCGCCTCCATCAGTGCCACCCCCACCCAGCTCAGCAGCAGCAGCAATTGTCTGAGTGACGCCAACCAGGTAGGTGGGTGCAGGGGGCGCGAGGGTGGCCACTGTGTACTTGTCAAGACCCCACGGGGGCTGTTCACCGCCAGCTGATGCCGGGGACTTGTGAGACTCTGGGCCCGTATCTGGCTGCTGGGATGCCTTCTGGGCAGCGGCCACCTGGTGGAAAGTGCCTTGGGCCAGGTCAGGAGACCTGCCATGGTCCATGGCAAGCTCCTAGTCTCTCAGTTCTGCTGTCCTCTGTCCAATAGACATAATGAGTAAACAGAGAAACCCTCAAATTCACAGGTCCTGGCACCGTGTAGGTGCGGCGTGCATACCATGTGAAGTGGATGGCGAACGAATAATAATAATGTAGTACAGTTCGCTTTCAGAGTGTGCGTTTACCGTGGGCTTTCACAGACAGCCTTATTTGGCCTTGCTAGTGGGCCTTGGGGTGCCCGTGCACCCTAGCCTGGTGCCTGGCATATACCAGGTGCCATTAAAATTCGGCAAGTGACGGAAGTCCTATTTTGCAGATGAGGACGTGGAAAGGCATAGGCTTTGGAACTGGTCAGACCATGGTTTGGATCCTGACCTGCCTGAAAGCAGCAAATCTCTTCGCCTCTCTCTGCTTGAGCCAACTCAGCTGTAAAGTGGGGGCCCGCTGCCTCGCTTGGGTTGTTGGTGTATAAATGAGCCCGTGTGTGCACAGAGCCCTCGCATGCCCCGGATCCTGGGTAGTGCTCATACTGACCGTGATAAAGGTGAAGTGACTGCCCAGGCCACCCGCTGGCAAGAGGCAGAGCCCTGATGTGGCCATGTCCTGGGGAGGAAGACGAGACGCCACGTGATTTAGAAGTATCCCCTGTTTCAGAATGTCCTTCCTCTCCACCCCAGGGCTCCCGAAAGCCGCCCAGCACCTTCCCCGAACAATCGCTGTGGGCTCTGGAAACACCACCTGATCCTGCGGCTCTAGCCCCTCCTCCTGAGGAGCCAGGCCCTGTGTCCTGCTCTGGAGGGCTGGGACGTGGAGTTTCATCAGGACAGGAGCTAGGGTGCCTGGCATTTTCCAAAGAGAGGGTCTCTTTCCCATTTCCCTGCAGTCTTGGGGAGGTGGCAGGCTGAGGTCTGGGCGCTGTCCTGGGCATGCCCTGGCTGGAGGACCAAGGTGGGGGGCTCGGTTTCTGATGCTTCAACACAGAGTTGGTCCAGACATCCTGTGTAGGGAAGTCGCAGAGGTAAAATCCAAAAAGAATTTGGGGTGTCCCTGCCCCACTCCTGTGTGACAGGCTGTCCTCTGCACCTTCCCTCAGAACAAGCAGAGCAGCGAGTCGGCCGTGACCAGCACCGTCAACCCCATCGCCATTCACAAGCGCAGCAAGGTCAAGACCGAGGCGGAGGGCCTGCGGCCGGCCTCACCGTTGGCCCTAACTCAGGTAACCTGCCGTCCTCATCCGCTCAGGCTGGGACCAGGCCTGGTCTCCCCTGAGTTGGCTGCCTCAGGGCCACGCCCCTGGTGGTGGCTGGCGGCCCGCATGGGCGAACGCTGACCCAGGCAGGGCGGGGTGGGCACACTGAGCTCGGCTGTCTCACCGCTTTGTCCCCAGCACCAGCACATGCTGCGTGCCCATCACACATGTGCTGAGTGAATGAATGAGCAAGTCAGGACGCTCTGCCCAGCCTCCCCCGTCTCGGGCTGCGTCGTCTCTCCCCACACCTCTCCCTGCAGCAGCACCGCCCTCAGCCAGGCCGAGTTGCCCCCGTCCCCCGACTGGCTCGGGGCCCTCTGGCTGCACTCTCTCCTGGAACTCCCCCCACCCATCATCTTCACTGCCACCCAGCCTTCCCTCACCCTCCTGGGTATGGCACTTAGCTCTGGGACCCATGCTGTGTTCACACCTGTCACCCCCACCTGTACTGTAAGCCTTGGAGAGGTGACACTTCAGGAGCGGTGCCTGGCTGGGTTCAGTGCCACCAGGGTTTGCACGGGGCCTGGCGCGCAGCTGCTGTGAAACAGTATTTCTAATGACTCAATGCGCATTTGAGGAGGCAAGGGCGGGTCAGGGGTCAGAAAGGCGGGACGGTTCCTGGCGGCAAGAGAGCGAGAAGCAGAGCAGCCCACAGCCCAGGCAGGTCCCTTCCGAATCCCACCACTTCCTCTAGTGCTAGGATGGTACGTCACGTGACGGGCATGGCGTGCCTGCTGACCTCCACGGTAACCCCCGGCCCCCCCAAGGCCTCTCACGGTGGCCCAGTCTCCACATGTCACTGCAGAATACCCGCTTGGACACCAAGGATGCTTGGGGTCTCCTAGCTCGTCTCTCCTGCATCTGCTGGGCCATCCTTTATCAAACCGCAAGCCATCAGGCATGCTCTGAGCACTTAATTTTCATGAAATATTGGTTCCTGTTATTGTCAAGCAAACAGAGGGGTTGGTGACAAATTCCTCTCCCCTCACCGAGACCAAAGCCAGTCTCGGCATGATGCATGGCTGCCACCAAGCCGACCATCATTGGGGACCATTGAAATTGATGGTGGCGACACATATCCGGGGAGATAAACACCAGGAACGGCACCGACAGGGCCGGGAGGTAGGCGCTGAGCACCTGGGAGCCCCGTGGCCACCCACTGGTGGGGTCCTGTGCCCACCCTCCAACCCAGGCGGGCCACACCGGCCTCCTGTGCCCAGCCTGGCTCCACACGCGTGTCCGCAGAAGGAAAGCCGTTTATCGTGAGGAGGTTGCCTCCCTGTCGCTCCCTGTCCTAGTCACTGACCAAGGACTCCCTGACTCATTTGCAAGGCGGGCGGGCTCGCTCCGTCGGCAGAAAACACAGCACAATGAACCCCTCTCTGCTGACGCCCAGCTCAGCCCACGCCCGTGGCCTCTGCTGCCCTCCACTCGGCATGGCAGTCTGTCCTCCCTCCACGTCCTCTCGGGAGCGAGCAGGGCAGCAGCACATGGAAGCAGTACATCAACTTCCAGTTTTCCGTGCAGTGCAGAGGGCAGCAGGAGGCCTGGTCCGTGCCCCTGTGGTCTCACGCCAGCAGCCCCCAGACGGCCCCCATTGCTGAAGAGCTGGAAGCGAGGAGCTCCGGCACCTACCTGCCTGTGAGTGTGGCCCCAGCGCAGCCCCTGGAGTTCCTGTAGGACATGTCATCCTCCTCCTCCTCAGAACAAGCGGACTAGCTGGAAGGTCCTCTGAGAAAGAGCCAGGGCCCCTCTTGGAAGAGCTCCTTGCAAGCTTGGTGGAGAGTTGGTCAGGGCTGTGTCTGCGGCTGGCAGCGAGGGGTCCCCGGCTGACTTCCAACACTCCTGGGAACGGACTCAGCGCGGGGACTGCCACTGTGACGGGGCAGCTGTGGGCGTTGGGGCTCTAAACTGGAAGAGGCTGTTCGCCCCCCTCTGCCTGACGAGTGTTTCCCCAGAGGCCGTTCTGAAAGAGAGCAGCCTCCTGCTGGTTTTGGAAAGGCTTGAGATGTAAAGCGAGGCTTTGCTCCCCGCCTGCCTAGCAGACCCTGGCAGGGACCCTCCCTCCCAGCCTGGGGCATCTGCGCCCCTCCCCGCCCTCGACCCCAGGCAGATACTGCTGACCTGTCCTCATGTCCTTTGCTCAGAGGCTGCCCCTGGCCAGCTCAGGTTAGCATCAGCTGGTGGGGGACAGCTCTGTGGGGTTAATTCTCAGCGTTTTGCTAGTTTAAAAGACTTTGTCCCCTTTGAAAGGCATTTCAGGCACCTGTGATTGTGTGAAGGAATGTCACAGGGGGCTTTTCCTTCACCTCCTTGAAACGGCACGTGGGCCCTAACCTGGTCTGGAGACCCGGGTCCAGATCTAGGCTGCCACCAACTCTGTGTGTTCCAGGGAGGGCACATCAACCTCTCTCAGAGCCCCAGATTCCTGCTGTAATACAAGACCAGAGACACCCATGTTTGGGGGCTGCTGCAGGGAAAACTGGCTCCCCGAGGGAAACCAAACCAAATACGCAAAAGTCACTACCCACCCCGCCTCTTCTCCTGTTCTGCTTGCATGCCAGTGCACCAAGATGCGAAGGAACACCTTGGTGGTGACAAGCCCCATGGGAGAGGAGGGAGGGGCCCCAGGACAGCTGTCCAAGAAGAGCTATGGATGGGAGCTGAGCTGAGGAAAGGAGATAAAAACGCTGATGGGTGTGTGTGTGTGTGTGTTGCATGTATGCATGCGTGTGTTGGCGTGTGTATGTGCACGCACGTGCATCCACACTCATACCAGCCCACGGTCCTTGGCACAGACTGCACGGGGCTGCTAGCCACCTCTCCACAGGGCTGGGTGTCAGGACACGGCTCATGAGGGTGTGCACTTCTCCTCCCCCAGGAGCAGCTGGCTGACCTCAAGGAAGACCTGGACAGGGATGACTGTAAGCAAGAGGCTGAAGTGGTCGTCTACGAGACCAACTGCCACTGGGAAGACTGCGCCAAGGAGTACGACACCCAGGAGCAGCTGGTGCACGTAAGCCTCCGAGCCTAGCTGCACACTGCGGGCAGAGCCCAGGCCACCTAGGACCTTGAGCCTTCCAGGCCTTCTACTAGAGAGGAGGGGCCAGAGGAAGAGGCCACAGGAGATGGCGTGGGCCACATGCCCTGCAAATAGGAGGCATGATTACTTAAGTGTGCCCTGTTTCTAAAAGGAGACTTTCAAATACATATGTAGTATAAGAGATTAAAAGAAAAATAAATATATGAGAAAATCAGGGAAAAAAGAACAATAATGTAAAACCAGGAGTAGAGTTAGTGTTAAAAACTAAGTGATCTGAGATATACTCTACATACATAGCTTTTTTTCTGAGCTTCCTAGCAGCCAATGCAAACAGAGAAATAAGATTAGTTAAACCAGTCAGCATCTATAAGATAATAACGAACCTGACTCTGAAGCCTGAAAGAAGCTTCTCTCATAGAGGAAGGAGTTGATAATTTCCTGTTGGAGACCATTCACAGACACCCAGCGTATATGGGTGCAGGTGGGTGTCTACACACAGATCAGGGAGGGGGCTACTTAAAAAATGCCTGGGTACTGACGGCTCAGGTGATTAGAGAAGACCATGAGAGCCATGAGAGGGTAGGAGTACCCTTCCGGGCATTCCTCTTGGTCCCCACTCCAAACTCCCTTAGACAGCAGCAGCATCACGGCGCAGTCAAGGGGTAGCGTGTGCGACAGATGGAGCAGGGGCTCAGTGTAGGGGCACCTGTCTCCAAACCTGGCTGTGCCGTACCTGGCTGAGTGGTTCTGAGTAAGTGACTTAAGCTCTGTGAGCCTGTTCTTCCCCTGTAAAGGGGGGTGATGTCTACCTCTCAGGGGTCAGCAGTGAATATGCCACCACGTTCAGTCGTTTTCATAAACACTCAGCAGATAGTAGGCACTCTGCACCCGGAACCTCCTCCTCCCTGTTCCGCACACCAGTCCCAGGTGGTTCTCTCTTCTCCATCCAGAAAAGAACTTAGATTCAAGAATTAGTCCCCCTGCCCCACTGCACCCCACTGCCACACTCCTTGGTGAATGAGTGTCTGTAAAGGTGACCCACTAAATTAATGGCTTGTTTGCTGGAGGAGGAGACACACGTGCGCATGCGCACAACTCCTGTTTGCATCCAGAACCCGTCCCAAAGGACCTTGCTTGTCCCCAGCTCTGAACTTACCGTTTAGATACACCACCTCCCTCTGCTTCCTCCCTTCATGTGACTTGCTCCCAAATACTATAGGTTTCTTTTGTGTTTGAGGTTTTCATCCCCAAATTCTCACCCAGGAGACCAGGATTTCCCAGCACACAGTGCAGGTGACATAGAACTTGTGAACCAGGGTCTTATCTAATCCCTTCTGGAACTCAAACATAATTTTTCAACTGGCACCACCTCTTTTGGGTAAACAAGCCCTAGATGGAGAAGGAACGGCTGGAGCTGTGGGTCATAGGACAGATCAGTTAGATGAAAGAGGAGAGGGACAGCATCTTGGGCCAGGGGAGGGCCCGAGCCAGAGTGTAGGGGTGAGGATGTGGCAGGTGTGTTCTGTGATAACTGGGTCAGCACCAAAGAGCAGGCAGGGGGTTCCTCAAACGGAGGCAGAGGGTTCCCGACATGGAAGGAGAACTTTAGCTGTAGCCTCTACCTGTGGCCATGTCTGTCCTGTGGCCATAAGTGATCTCCTCTACTTGACCCTGGAGAGAGCAGGCTCCTTCGTGAGAGGGAAGCCAGACCCCTCTGCCTAGCTCTGACTCTCCTCCGCTCCCTGGGAAGATGGACGCAGCTTGCACCGGCGAGCTGGAGCCCCCAGTCGATTATTAACAATTTGTTGCTAAGTAAACCAATAAGAAAAAAATGAAAGGCATTGTCAGGAAGCATTTTTATCATTTGAAAGGCTTTAAAAATGGAAAGTGAGGCTAATATGATAAGATTTCTCTGGAAGTTCAAAGCGCTGTAGATATTTCTTGCTCCAAGGGTGGCATTTGTATGCGTGGCAGTTGGGCCGGTGGCACAGGGCGGGAGGGCGGTCTGCCGTCTTCTGGGGCAGGGCGCTGCCAGCGCCGATGCTCCCCTCTCCACACAGCCTTGTAGGCAACACAGATCCACTGCAGCCCGGTCCAGTAGAAAGATTCTGCAAGCCACAAACGCCAGCCACGCGTGTAGTTTTACATTTCCTAACAGCACATTTTAAAAAGAGTAAAAAGAAACAGGTGAAGTTAATTTTAATAATATATTTTATTTAACCCGATGTATCTGGAAAGTTATTTTGACATGTAATCAATATAAAACAAAATTATTGAGATATTGGACACGCTTTTTTTCTCCATTCTGAGTCTTTGAGACTGGTGTGTAGTTTGCACTTACAGCCCATCCCAGTTCGGACCGGCCACATTTCAAGTGTGCAAGAGCCCCGTGTGGCAAGTGGCTTCTGCGCTGGGTGGTGTAGGTCTAGAGGTTGTGGGGCGGGGGGAGGAAGGGAAGGCCGGGAGAGGAATTGGGAGCAGAGGAGAAACGGGAGGCCTCCAAGGCTGGAGTGTCCCCGCCCCAGCCATCTCCCTGGGGAAGCAAGCCCAGCCCGACCCAAGACACAGGCAGGGCACAGCCCCGAACAAAGGGAGACGGAAGGGAAGGATGGGACCATGACAGGGCCCTTGGGAGAGAAGCCCTGCAGCAGAGGCAGCGGAAGTCCAGTATATTCTTCACTCTGCTGTGTAGGTGACTCAATCCACCCATTCCCACTCCTCTGTTAAATGAGCAGCTCAAAGGTTAAGGACATAAAGGGCCTCACACATGGCAACATATCCCAAGCTCAGAGGTCGAGCCCGTCCACGAGGGCACACGGTGATGAGCCCAGGGCACGGCCCAAAGGGTGTTCACCTCACATTCCTGGCCCAGGGCAGTGCTGGCCGGGAGAAGTGCGGGGACCCTCTCCCAGGGAGGGCTTCTTGCCCGCGCACCCCCAGGTTGCTTGAGAACGCCCCCTCTGTGATGCTGCAGGGTCAGTTGTGCTGTCCTTGGCTGTCCCACCTTGCTCACCTGGGCCATTTTGTCCCAGGGTCAGCCCCGCACAGTGCCCAGTGCCCACCATTAGGTCAGGTCTGGCTCCACCCATGCTTACTGCCAGGGCCCTGGGCAGGCCACTGGACTCCCGGGCCTTTGTGAAAAGGAGACAAAGCTGTCATCTCAGATCAATGACAGAAATAGAGATGAGGATGCCTTATTTTTCCATTATAATAAAATACGTTATTTAAAAATCTCTGAAACAATAAGGGCGAGCTTAGGAGAGGCTTGTTGTGCACCCACCATGTGTATGTCTCGATGCCTTTGACCATCGTAGACGGTCACTTTGATGACTAATTGGAAAATCCAAGCGAGATAAGTGGCACACAATAGAGCTTCGTTTAATGGCAGCTAATGCTAAAGCATGGGGAGGTGTGGCCTGACACTAGGTCTTATTGGGCCAGTGGTCCGCACGTGGTAGGTGGGAGGGGCAGTAAGGAGAGGGGTCAGCACGGCAGGTGGTCTGCACGTGGGCAGGGGAGGGCCAGGCGCGGGTGGTCAGGCTCACAGTAAGCCGAGGTGCAGTGGGGTGAGTGTCCGTATGTAATGGGGGCGTGCTGGCGGTAGGCGGTGGTCTGTGGGGCGGGCAGCCGGGCTCACCCCCTCCTCGGGCTTGTTCCTCCCGGCAGCACATCAACAACGAGCACATCCACGGGGAGAAGAAGGAGTTCGTGTGCCGCTGGCAGGCCTGCACTCGCGAGCAGAAGCCCTTCAAGGCGCAGTACATGCTGGTGGTGCACATGCGGCGGCACACGGGCGAGAAGCCCCACAAGTGCACGGTGAGTGGCCCTCCTCCCGGCAGCGTCATCAGGACCAGGCAGCAGGCCTGGGGGACGGTGTTTGGACGTGGCTGGCCACAGGCACACTTCGGTGCCTGGCCTAGTGCTGTCTGGGTGTGAGCATCTTGGTAACCACAGTGAGGGTGTGCAGGTGTCCCTGTGGGTGTGTCTGTGGGACTGTGGGCCCCAAGGCACAGCCAGACCCCCACTGGCTGTGTGACACTGGGCAGAGGGGCCGCTTGGTAGCACCCTGCAGAAAGAGTGTCACTGGTGATTCACAACTGAATAATGATGGGTTAAAAATCACTTTGGTTGAGTTTTTCTTTTTTTATAGTGAGCTCAAAGATGAGACCTTTTATATGGTCTCCTTTAAAGAGTCAACAGGATTTGTGGCCATAATTAGTGAGACTATATATATATATATATTTTTTTTTTTTTGAGACAGAGTCTCACTCATTTGCCCAGGCTAGAGTGAGTGCCGTGGCTTCAGCCTAGTTCACAGCAACCTCAAACTCCTGGGCTCAAGCGATCCTTCTGCCTCAGCCTCCCGAGTAGCTGGGACTACAGGCATGCGCCACCATGCCCGGCTAATTTTTCTATATATTTTTAGTTGGCCGATTAATTTCTTTCTAATTTTAGTAGAGGCGGGGTCTCGCTCTTGCTCAGGCTGGTTTCGAACTCCTGAGCTCAAACAATCCGCCCGCCTCGGCCTCCCAGAGTGCTAGGATTACAGGCGTGAGCCACCGCGCCTGGCCTGAGACTATATTTTTAACACAGAAATCGCTGCCCCTCAAAAGGGGAGGTGGTCCAGTGGCTGTGGCTGAAACTCCTGAGAACTCTTCTTGGTGAATTACTGCATTTCACAGAGATATGCATTTTGTCTTCATTTTAATATCTCTGAAATTAGGCTGTCTTAAAATCAATAGTGTTCAGGATCCAATAAAATACGCTGCCCTTGTTGGCAAGTGAGTTCTTTAAATTGAAATATAATTCACATACCATAAAGTTCAACTTATTTTTAAAAATGTACAATTTGGAGATCTTCAGTATATTCACAAAGTTATACAACCATCATCACTAGTTAACTTGAGAACATTCTCCTCACACCAAAAAGAAACCCCGCACCCAGTAGCGGTCACTCCCAAGTCTCTCCTTCTCTTCCTTTCTCCCAATTCTTCTTCTTTCTGTCTCTATGGACTTATCTATTCCAGACGTTTCATTAGAATGAAATTATTCACTATGTAGCCTTTGTGTTTGGCTTCTCTCAATTAACATGTTTTCAAGGTTCATCTACGTTGTAGCATGAAACAGTGCTTTGTCCCTTTTCGTGGCTGCATAATATTCCATTGTGTGGCTAGATCCCATTTCGGTTATCCATTCATCAGTCAACACAAATTTGTGTTGTTTTCACTCTGGGGCTATTATGAATAATGCTGCTTTGAACATGTATGTTCATGTTTTTATGTGGACATACGTTTTCAGTTCTCCTGAGTATGTGCACCAATGGGTGGAATTGTTAGGTCATATGGTCACTGAGGACCTGCCAGATTGTTTTTTTCCAGAAAGGCTACACCATTTTGCATTTCCACCTGCAATGCATGAGGGTTCTAATTTCTCCACATCCTCTCCAGCACTTGTTGTTATCTGTCTTGTTTATTCTGGACATACTAGTGGGTATGAAGGGGTATTTTATTGTGGCTTTGATTAGCATTTCCCTAGTGACCAATGAACATCTTTTCACGTGCTTAGTGGCCATTTGTGTGTCTTCTTTGGAAAACTATCTCCTCAGATCTTTTGCCCAATTTTAAATTTGTTTACTTGTCTTCTTCTTGTTAAGTTGTAAGAGTTCTTTTTTTTTGAACCGACCTGCACACTGAGGGGCGGCAGAGCAGCCCGGCCCAAGAATTCTTTATATATCTAGTTGTTAGACCTTATCAGATATATGATTTCTATGGGTTTTCTTTTCATTTTCTTGATAGTTTTCTTTAAAGCACAAAAGATTTTAGTTTTGATGAAGTCCAATCTTTTAATTGCTTGTGCTTTTAGTGTCGTATCTAAGAAACCATTGCCTAATCCCAGGTCACAAAGATTCACCTATATATTTTCTTCTAAGAATATTATAGGTTATAAATGTATACTTTTATTTACATAAATATGTCTGTATGTGTGGAGAGATACATGGTTTCATTGTGGAGCTCTGCCATTGAGGTCTTTGATCCATTTTGAGTTATTTTTTACATATGATGTAAGATAGGGATCAAAGCTCATTCTTTGCATGTGATCATGCAATTGTGTTGAAAGACTGTTCTTTCCATATTGAATGGTCTTGGTGCCCTTGTCAAAAATCCATTGACCTTAAGTGTATGGTTTTATTTCTGAACTCTCAGTTCATTCCATTTGATGTCTATGTCTGTCTTTTTGCCAGTACCACATGCAGTCTTGATTACTGTAGATTTGCAGCAAGTTTTAAAGTTGGGATATGTGAGTCCTCCAACTTTGTCCTCCTTTTGCAAGATTGTTTTGGCTCTTCTGGGTCTGCAAGGTATTTTCTCAACATCCTGGATGGTAGGTAGCAAACCACAGTCCTCTGACAATATGAGCTGTGAGTTGTAGAAACAGATAAAAGGCATTTGGAGCCAAGTGTGCTCAATCAGACTGTCAGGAACAGATGGGAAGATGTGAAGACGTGAAGAATGAGAAAGCTCCTATTTGGGTGTACGCACCCTTCCGAGGGCAGTTTTCACATGGACGTGGATACAGCTGCGGAATCTTTGGAACAGCTGCAGAGTCTCCTGCAATGATCTCTTCTTCCTTCCTCCCTTCCTCCCTCCTTCCCACCCTCCTTTTCTCCTTCTCTCCTGCCTCTCTCCCTGTTCCCTTCCCTCCTTCCTTCCTTCTTGCTTTCCTTCCTTCCCTCCCAAAAATGTTTCTTGATTGCCTAGGTGCTAAATAGGAAGACAGCAGTGAACAAGACCCAGAAGGTCCCTGCTCTGTGGAGCTTGAATCCCAGTAGGAAGGCCAGATAACAAAATTAAGATCATTATAAATTGTGTCAGAGGGTATAAAGGAGAAGGGGTAGTGTTGTGATTAAGAATATAGAAAACGCTCTTAGAGGAGATGACCTCAAAGATTGAGAGGGCGGGAGCCAGGCCAGGAGCTGGGGTTCAGGGGAAGGTCCCAGCCAGAGGGGACCAGTGTGCACAGAGGCCCCAAGCAGAGAACAACTCAGTGGGGTCTAGGAACTGAAAGGAGACCTACATGGCCAGAGGGGGCGGGGGTGGCCAGCTCACTCAAGGAGTCAAAAGACTCTGGATTTTATTTTCAGCACATTTTAATGCACAGAAAAATTCTTACCAAGAGTGGTACTGGGAAACGGTGGAAAATAATATTTTCAAAGAATTTAATGATACAGGAAGATCCCCTACAATGTGCTGCTGATTTTAAAAGGTTGACTATCTAACTAAAGACTTGATATGCTCCCAATTTTGGTTTTAAAAACACGTGGGGATGAATCGCAGAGTCACCAGAATGACACTGACTTGGACATCAGCAGTGGCTGTCCCTGGGCAACCAATGGTTTTCATTTTTCTCTTTGTGCTTTTCAGCCCTTTCCAAGTTTCCTGGAAAGGAAAGTGACTGTCACTGTTAGACACATGCGTCTGGGTGCACTGGTGGGGCAGAGCAGAGTGAGGGTTGGCGGGGAGGCGGCAGCCAGCTCCAAGGTCGGTCCCCTGTGTTGGATCTGGGCTGCCCCGACTGACCGAGCCACCTCCTTCCAGTTCGAGGGCTGCTCGAAGGCCTACTCGCGCCTGGAGAACCTGAAGACGCACCTGCGGTCCCACACCGGGGAGAAGCCGTACGTGTGCGAGCACGAGGGCTGCAATAAGGCCTTCTCCAACGCCTCGGACCGCGCCAAGCACCAGAACCGCACCCACTCCAACGAGGTACCCTGGCCGGGCGTGCACTGGGCAAGCACACAGGGGCCCTCCTGTCGCCCCTCAGCTTCTAGACGTCAGTAGGCCAGTTGCTAGCCCAGTGCCTGGCTTCCCCTCCCCACCGAGAGACCTGGGAGGGCCGGTCTCCCCGGTCCACATACTTTCCTCTGAAAGGGAAGCGGCCCCGTGAGGTCCCATGGCATGCTTACCCTCTCTGTGCCTTGGTTTCCTCGTCTCTGCAATAAATATAACAGTGCCCTCCGCAAAGGCCACGATGAGGTCCACAGGTGCGGAGGTCAGGGCGGGGAGGGACCTCTCTGATCTCCGAGTGCTGCTGTGCTGCTCGTTACTCCGCAGGGCCGCTAGGTGGGTCCTGCCGCCCCATCCTGCAGATGAGGAAACTAACACCCAGGGAGGTGAAGTCACGAAGTGACTTTCCCCAGTGCCAGGTGGCTTGTAAGTTGTGCTGCAGGTTTGGAGCCCAGGAGTGCTGGTTCCTCTGCAGCTGTGAAAGCAACCTGAGACGCTGCTTCACACCCCCGCAAATTCCCGTGCCACCCGCAAGCAGGTGTCCCTCAGTGGAGCGGCCGCCCCATGCGGCAGAGCGGTGCTGGCTGAGCTTGGGACGAGGTGGCAGGCCCTGCCCCAAGCAGCTTGGGCAGCCGGCAGTGACATTAGGGCTGCCTGGGCCTGCCGTGGCCATCAGCCCCCACAGAGGGCGCACAGGGCAGCCTCTGTAGCCCAGGTGGCCAGGGCTGAGAGAGCCAGGCAGGGATGTCAGGCCAGAGCGCCTGGTGTCTACTGTACCCACCTCCCAGTCCCGGCCCAGCCACAGTTACTGTCACTTAGGCAGACTCAGAAAAGAATGTTTCTAACGGCCTGGACACATTCTGGGCCCAAAAGGGACTTTGCTCCAATGTTTGTAAGAAGTTAGAGGAGTTTTCACAGGCATCTGAACTCTTCAGAGTCCCTACAGACAAGAGCCAGCCTTGGAGGGGAGAGTGTATGTGTATGTGTGTGTCTGTGCATGCAAGTGTATGTGTGTGTGTTCGTGGGCTCAGGACTGAGGTTCAGAAATCCTGGCTTTTCATCCCATTACTGGGTGACTTTGAGCAAGTTTCTTAGCTTCCCTGAGCCTGCCTTTCCTCGTCAGAGAAATCAGGGTTCTAGCATTACCTCACAGGGTACAATGAGCTCGTGCACTTGCTGCTGACATTACAAATTCCAGTGCCCTGTTCCCAGGGAGCAGCACTGTGATCACTCGAGGCATGTGTGTCTCCCCTATAGTCTTTCTGATCCGTGTCCCCAGCTTCTTGTGGCAGGAGCTCCCTCGACCATGTGCTTACCTGCATGAAAAGGTAGCAGACAAGGCCAGGCTGGGCACAGGCTCCTGCAGGCCTGGGGCAGGCACAGCTCTGTCCACAGGGCACCAGCTGCAAATACAGTCGGGCTCTGCCAAGGGACATGGGATGGCTTCAGGAGAACAGGGGGTGTGCCCATGCAAAGTCTGCCCTATAACCCCATCCATAACACGGGCCTGGCTCTCTTCCCAGAAACCCTACATCTGCAAGATCCCGGGCTGCACCAAGAGATACACAGACCCCAGCTCTCTCCGGAAGCACGTGAAAACAGTCCACGGCCCAGATGCCCACGTCACCAAGAAGCAGCGCAACGATGTGCACCTCCGCACGCCGCTGCTCAAGGAGAATGGGGACACCGAGGCCAGCACCGAGCCTGGTGGCCGGGGTTCCGAGGAGAGTGCCGAGGCCAGCAGCACCAGCCAGGCCGTGGAGGACTGCCTGCACATCAAAGCCATCAAGACCGAGAGCTCCGGGGTAAGCGGAGCTGGGCAGCCCAGCTGGCGCAAGGCAGTTCCACAGCCCCACCCAGGGCCCAGAACCCCAAAGACAGCAGTGGGCTCTACCCAGGACCCCCTCTAAGGGCACGATGGTGTCCCTACTCTCTCCAGCTTGGCTTTCCTCCCTTGACCGCCTCTGGCCTCACGTGGAACCTGTCTTATCCAGGTCCTCTTCTGCTCTGACCCAGCTCCTGCTGGGCAGGTGTGGCAGGGCTGTGGGCGATGGGGGTGCCTGCCCCCACGTGATCGGTCTGCGCAGGGCGGGGTGGCCCTGCATGTCTGCCTTTCCCCGCCCCCTATCCCCTGAACTGCACTCCTTTTGTTCTAACCACCTGTTCTTTGTCTCTGCCTCTTTTTCCTGACTGTACCTCCCCTAAGGATAGACGGTACTGAGGTGAGCCGAGGCGCTGGGCGGGGCCACGGGCGGCTGGGGTGCTGGTCCATGCGCTGCCTGGCGGAGATGACCTGGCAGTCCAGGCTCACGGGCCAGGAAGCGGGTTTGGACAGACACACGGCAGGGCGCTGCAGTAGGACCATCGGAATGGGCAAGGGCTGGCAGCAGGTGTGGAGCTGGCAGGTGCGGGCGCAGTGGGGGCCAGGCTGCAAGGACAGAGTAGAGGAGAGGCATGAGTCTGGGCTGCAGAGGTGGGGGACTGCCCTACAGACGGCTCTGAGGGCCAAGCAGAAGAATGTAGATGGTGCCATGAGTTGGTGTCCATGACAGCTTCCCAAGGAAAGGGCAGAGATTTGGGGACACTTGGCCCAGCAGTGAGTCCAGAGGAGCTACATTAGGATAAGCTTCACCTGGGCTCAAGTCTAGGTCACAGTGGACGTAGCCCGGGTTCTATGGCATTCTGCACTGTGTCCATGTGCCGTGAGCTCCCTGCCCCACTCCACCCAACCCAGAGGGAGGACTGCTTTGGGGTGGCCATTTGGGCAAGGGCTGCATCCCACGGTCCTCCTTCCCTGGTCATCCCTTTCCAACAACCTGCCTCTGCTTATCGAGACCACCCCGCTTGGTGGAAGGCACCTATTCGCAGGTTTTCCTTGTTCCTTGTGTCACTGTGCACACCGCACTGTTGTCGGGAATGCTTCGGTACCTTTTTACATGCCAGACTGCGTGGCTTCCGCATGCATGCCGGGTACTTCCCATACACCTGCTAGCCCTGCACCAGAGGCAACTCAGGTCCATCTCATAGTTGAGGACACTGGGGTTAAGAGGTGAAGTGACGTGACCATCTCATGCAAACAAACAAGTGATGGTTCACAAGCTCCTCCAAGAGGCAGCTTCCTACCCCCACCCGGCCACGTGCAAGGTGTGGCACGTGTGCAGGCGTGGGTGCGAGACCAGGCAAGAGTGTAAATGCCCCCTAAGTCTGTGCCTTCTCATCTTGTCCCCCACAGCTGTGTCAGTCCAGCCCCGGGGCCCAGTCATCCTGCAGCAGTGAGCCCTCTCCTCTGGGCAGTGCCCCCAACAATGACAGCGGCGTGGAGATGCCGGGGACGGGGCCCGGGAGCCTGGGAGACCTGACAGCCCTGGATGACACGCCCCCAGGGGCCGATGCCTCAGCCCTGGCTGCCCCCTCCGCTGGTGGCCTGCAGCTGCGCAAGCACATGACCACCATGCACCGGTTCGAGCAGCTTAAGAAGGAGAAGCTCAAGTCACTCAAGGATTCCTGTTCATGGGCTGGGCCGGCTCCACATACCCGGAACACCAAGCTGCCTCCCCTCCCGGGAAGTGGTGAGTGAGTTGGGTGGGAGAATCTGGGGCAGCACCAGTTAGGCTCACACCCACCAAGTGCCATGTGCTGTCTCACTGGATGCCCACAATAGGATAGATCCTACCAGCCCATTGTACAGGTAAGGAAACTGAGGCTCAAAGAGGTGGAAGTGCCTTACTCAACTCAATGGCAGAGGTGAGATTTAGCCTAGGCCTATGTGGCTCCAAAGCCCATGCTCTTTCACCTACACCACGCTGCATCCCTATAACCCCCTGAAAACAGGCAGACCCTGCTCACATCACCCTCTTCCTTGTCCAGTCATTTATTAGGCACTTTCTGTGAGTACCATGGCAAAGGCCCTATCAGGATAGCAATATAATCCCGGTTCCAAAGGAGTGTGTGGTTGGAGG
This sequence comes from Propithecus coquereli, assembly GCF_000956105.1. Taxonomy (NCBI): domain Eukaryota; kingdom Metazoa; phylum Chordata; class Mammalia; order Primates; family Indriidae; genus Propithecus; species Propithecus coquereli. The sequence goes on from NW_012146856.1 coordinate 4,226,721, forward strand.
CCATGCCGCCAGATTCACACTCTACCATACAACAAGTCAGGTAGCACCGAAGACAGAGCTTATGTCTGAGCTGTGCAGAGGAGAGAGAAAGCGTGGCCAGCTAGGGTAGAGCAGAGAGGACTTCATGGAGGAGACAGCACTGTGCTCAGCCTCAGGAGGTGTCGCCCAGGCTTTGAGATGGAAAGTGCTTCGACAAGCATGTCTCGAGGGCTGACTCTGTGCCTGGTGTTTTGCTGGACACCAGGGACTCAGCCACCAGGCTGCCCGTTGTGGTGGACACTGCCATGTACCAACTGCTCTCCCCCAAAGAGAGGATTTGTTGCCCCAACTGTTGGCAGACGGCCTTGAACTCTTAGCCTCCTACAGGGGTCTCATGGGTTGCAGACAGCTACCCCACCCCACGTCACTCCTCCCCTGGGCAGCCCACGTCCAGTTACCGGTCACTACAAGAGTGTAAACATCCAGCCATCTCAGCCCAGCTTGGGGCAGCACTGAAGGGCTATTGGGGGTCCTGACCTCCCTTTGAGATCAGCCTGGGCTCATTTCTCTGCCCACTCCTGCAGCCTGCCCTTCCTTCCATGAGTGTGGCTCTCTGGGCACTCCTTCTAAGCGGCCTACTCATTAAACTCCAGCTCGGGGGAGCCCAACTGGCAGCACCCACCCGTGGACCAGGAGAATAGAATACAATGGCCTGGGCCTTCCTGGGCTGTACATCCCCTCCTCTTGATAACCCAGCCCTACGGAGAAGCACGTCTTATCCACAGCTGGGGAAACTGAGGACCAGAGTAAGGAGAATTTGGGGCCAGCCAGGCCGTGGCAGAGCTAAAACTGAGACTGGGGCCTCCTGACTTGCCCTCCCCCACCCTCAGCTATAAGTGCCTCCATTTGCTTACTTACTGCTCCTTCCTTCCCTTCTTTCATTCAAAAATCGTCTACCCAGTGCCTGCTTTGTGCCAGGCCCCTCTCTGGGGCCCTAGGCTCAGCATTCAGTGTGGTAGAGCAAGCAGAGCACTGGCCCCTTGTCCCTGGGAGCTGACCCCTCTGCTCTCCCGCAGGCTCCATCCTGGAGAACTTCAGCGGCAGCGGGGGCGGCGGGCCAGCAGGGCTGCTGCCCAACCCACGGCTGTCCGAGTTGTGTGCCAGCGAGGTGACCATGCTGAGCCAGCTGCAGGAGCGCCGCGACAGCTCCACCAGCACGGTCAGCTCGGCCTACACCGTGAGCCGCCGCTCCTCCGGCATCTCCCCCTACTTCTCCAGCCGCCGCTCCAGCGAGGCCTCGCCCCTGGGCGCCGGCCGCCTGCACAACGCCAGCTCAGCCGACTCCTACGACCCCATCTCCACGGACGCGTCGCGGCGCTCGAGCGAGGCCAGCCAGTGCAGCGGCAGCTCGGGGCTGCTCAACCTCACGCCGGCGCAGCAGTACAGCCTGCGGGCCAAGTACGCGGCCGCCACGGGCGGGCCCCCGCCCACGCCGCTGCCCGGCCTGGAGCGCGTGAGCCTGCGGACCAGGCTGGCGCTGCTGGACGCGCCGGAGCGTGCGCTGCCCGCTGCCTGCCCGCGCCCCCTGGGGCCGCGACGGGGCAGCGACGGGCCTGCCTACGGCCACGGCCACGGCCACACGGGGGCTGCGCCCGCCTTCCCCCACGAGGCCCCGGGCTGCGGTGCTCGGCGCGCCAGCGACCCCGTGCGGCGGCCCGACGCCCTGGCTTTGCCGCGCGTGCAGCGCTTCCACAGCACCCACAACGTGAACCCCGGCCCGCTGCCACCCTGCGTGGAGAGGCGGGGCCTCCGCCTGCAGACGCACCCGAGCGCCGACAGTGGCCTGGCCCACGGCGCCTATTCGCCCCGGCCGCCCAGCATCAGCGAGAACGTGGTGATGGAGGCCATGGCGGCGGGGACAGACGGCGCGGGGCCCGAGGCTGACCTGGGGCTGCCGGAGGACGACCTGGTGCTGCCCGATGACGTGGTACAGTACATCAAGGCTCACGCCAGTGGCGCTCTGGATGAGAGCGCAGGGCAGGTATATCCCACAGAAGGCACCGGCTTCTCTGACAACCCCAAACTGCCCAGCCCCGGGCTGCACGGCCAGCGCAGAATGGTGGCTGCAGATTCCAACGTGGGCCCCTCTGCCCCTGTGCTGGGAGGCTGCCAGCTGGGCTATGGGTCACCCTCCAGCCTGAACAAAAATAACATGCCTGTGCAGTGGAACGAGGTGAGCTCCGGCACCATGGATGCCCTGGCCAGCCAGGTGAAGCCACCACCCTTTCCTCAGGGCAGCCTGGCCATGGTGCAGCAGAAGCCAGCCTTTGGCCAGTACCCAAGCTACAGTCCACAAGGCCTGCAGGCGAGCCCTGGGGGTCTGGACAGCACCCAGCCACACCTTCAACCCCGCAGCGGAGCCTCCTCCACACCCAGGGTAAACTACATGCAGCAGCTGCAACAGCCAGCGACAGGTGGTCAGTGTCCCAACATGACCACCGCTATGAGCCCCCAGACAGGCTATGGCCAAGCCCACCCCCAGCTGAGCCCCAGCACCATCAGTGGGGCCATGAACCAGTTTCCCCCATCCTGCAGCAACGCGACAGCCAAGCCAGGCCACTTGGGGCACCCTCAGCACACAGAAGTTGCCCCCGACCCAACCATGATGGGCAGCCGGCACAGGGAACTCGGGGTCCCGAATTCAGCCCTGGCCGGGGTGCCACCACCTCATCCAGTCCAGAGCTACCCACAGCAGAGCCATCATCTGGCAGCCCCCATGGGCCCGGAGAGCTACCGCCAGGGCCCCAACCTCCTGCCTTCCCACCAGCCTGGCTTCATGGAGCCCCAGCCAGGCACAATGGGGGTGTCTGCTGCAAGCTTTGGCCTAGTGCAGCCCCGGCCACCCCTTGAGCCCAACCCTGCTGGCCGCCACCGGGGGGTGCGTGCTGGGCAGCAGCAGTTGGCCTATGCCAGGGCCACTGGCCATGCCATGGCTGCTATGCCAGCCAGCCAGGAAACAGCAGAGGCTGTGCCCAAGGGTGCAGTGGGCACCGTGGTGTCACTGCCGCCTCAGCTGCTTCCCCAGGACACAGGCGGGGCCCAGGACCACAGCATGCTCTACTACTATGGCCAGATCCACATGTACGAACAGGATGGAGGCCTGGAGAACCTCGGAGGCTTCCAGGTCACACGGTCCCAGCCACTGCAGCCACAGGCCTGTCCAGACAGCATCCAGCCCCAGCCCTTGCCCTCGCCAGGTGTCAACCAGGTGTCCAGCACCGTGGACTCCCAGCTCCTGGAGGCCCCCCAGATTGACTTCGATGCCATCATGGATGACGGTGATCACTCAAGTTTGTTCTCGGGTGCTCTGAGCCCCAGCCTCCTCCACAGCCTCTCCCAGAGCTCCTCCCGCCTCACCACCCCCAGGAACCCCCTCACCCTGCCCTCCATCCCCGCAGGCATCAGCAACATGGCCGTGGGGGACATGAGCTCCATGCTCACCAGCCTAGCCGAGGAGAGCAAGTTCCTGAACATGATGACCTAAAGCCCGAGCCCCGGCGCTGAGCGGACCCGGAGGGGCCGTCGCTTCCCAGAGCGTGGGGTTTCGTTCGTTTTGTCTTTTTTCCAAAAAGTATTAAATAGGCCTGAGGGATTTTTGCCCATGGCTGGTTCAGATGACATGTTTTAGAGAAGGTTTGTGGGCATGCTTTCTGGTCTTTTGGATTATTTTTCAGAACATGTAAAGTCTCAATAGGAAAGGAAAGAAAGGAATGAAAAACGCATTCACACAGAGCTTTCCAGCCTGTGGTGTGTGGGACTCCGCTGTTCGGGCTCCTCGCCTCTGTCATTAGGCTAACGAGGGATTACGTTGGCCAAGGGCTTTCCAAGGACATGCAGAAAGAGGGTGGGGGAGCCGCGTTCAGGTTGGAATCTGAACGTGTGCTAGATATTCTGCTCCAGGAAGAAGAGCTGCTCATTCTGCTACCTGCAAAAGGAAGGAATTCCTGGCCCACTCGAATTCTCCTATGAAGCTTAATGCTTGAGGTCTCTAAGGTCCCTTGCCATGGAGGAAAAAAACATCCTACCTGGATGATTCGGAAGCACATCCTGATTCCAGGTTTGGTAGAGCTGGCATCTCTACCCCATCAAGCCAAGTTTGGGACCTGCAGCCCGTCCTAGTGTATATGAATGAATAGAGTATGTAAGTATCACCAGAAAAAGTAAAGAAAACATTGTACTACTCGGGGCAAGCCCAGAATCCTCCCTGGCTTCTCCAGACGGTGTTCACAGTGTTTGCATGTGGAATGTAGCCCTCCCTGAAAAGAACACTCATCTCCAAATACCTCGGGGCTGCTGTTGCTGCTGTGGGGTGTGGATGGACCAGGGCCTCGAGGAGGTGAGGGTGCACCCAGGCCCAGCCTCAGGCCACCCTGGGAGTCTCCCAGTAGGAAGAGGAAGTCGAATGTTTACCCGACCCTGTTTCTCCAGTGCACTATCCCCCCACTTTTCCATGGAAAACTCCAGGGCTTGATGGCAGCCTTTGCCCAGGCTCCCCTGGCCGCACTGCCCACTCACCAACAGCCCAGTGGTCTCCGCCAAGCCACGACGTGCAGTCCCGATATCTTCTGCGTTCCCTTCCCTCCGCCCTCCTGGTCATTTGTCAGAATGACGACATGCATGGTGTTTTGGGTAAGGGTGGAAAGGTGAAGGGGTTGATCCTTGGGGCTCTGATGACCATCACTGAATTTTCCTGTCCAGTGTGACCAAGCCCCACCTAGAAATGGAATTTGGAACTGGCTTCGGAAGACATTATTCCTGAACATACTGTAGGGTGAATTGATGCATCTTCCACACCACACACGCAAATGCACAAACACGTACCCCAAACCTCTCGTGTTGAATTTGTGGCATCCTTCCCAAACCAGTGGCACCACTCTGAGCTTGACTCTGACTGTGTCCCTGGCTTCAGTGAGGACTGTCTTAAGAGCGTCTGTGGACAGGGCCAAAATTATGTGGGCCATCTGCATCTCAGCACATTGGTCTCTGTTAAGGTCCAGAACCAAGGGACATTGCCAGGGGTCTGTGGCTCTGTGGTGGTGTTCCTTCATTCCCTCCCTGAGACAGGATTCCACTCGCCATTCCCAACCTGTATATATTCTGTACAGAAGACACCATCCCTGAATATACTGTAGGTGAATCGTTCAGCCGAATTTATATTTCCAAAACATTTTTAGCTTTTTCTACATGTTATGAATTGAGATGACATGCTCAACTTGTAAATAAGTCTTTTTGTACATTAAAAAAGTAATTTTTTCATAATTTATCTTGTCTATCTACTTCTCCCTTGACAGTAGTTAATGAGAACCTGGGCAGTAAATTTGGTGCATTTGAACGGAAATTAGGCTGTATTTTTTCTTAACGGTGTCAAAATTGACTATCCTGCCTTAGCCAAGAAATGTTTAATGCTGGGGCATTTATTGGCTGTTTGTTTGTTGTCTCCATGGGGGAGGACAGGGTCTGACATTTTACAGGGAATATCTGGCTGTTCTGCCAGTGATTGATCTGAACATCTAAGTAAGTTTGCCGAGAACCACGCGCACCAGATGCAGGTGTAGACCAAACACTCCTCCAACCACACTCCTCTCTGCTGGAGCACACTGGAGTCTGGTGGGGGTGGGGCTGGGAAGATGGGCAGCCCCCCAAGGCTCTGGTGCGGGCTAAAGGAGAGAGTCTTGGCAGGCAGATGGCACCTCCAGGATACCCAGCAGGCAGCCTTGAGTGAAGGGGCCGTGGTGCACAGCCATGAGCAGGAGCCCTGAGCCCTGGGGGGCCACCTGGCAGGTGGACAGGGAGAGCCTAGGTCTAGCAAGCTGTTGGCAGCAATTGGCCACTGCAGTAAACCCCAGGGGAGTCCATGAGTGAGCCGTGAGGCCCTGCCTGGGGGTCGGGACAGATTCTGGAACTGAGATGGGAGGTGGGTGGAGGGCAGGGAGGAGAGCCCCGGGACTGAGATAGAGGGTTGGAGGGCTCCATCCGAGGGCCAGGCACGGCAGGCAGCCACACTTCCAGCCCAGCCTCCTCTGCAGGAGAAAACCCCCTAGCACACAAGGTGGACGGTCTGGAGGCCAAAGCCACATGGGACATCACCCTTGCCTGGAGGGCGTTCAGCTCAAAATTGGTTCTGTGGGATGAGACCAAGTAGACAGGAAAAAGGGTTTTCTGGTAAAATAAGTGCAGGAAATCCCCAAAGAAAACAGCATGTAGCAGGTACCCTTGCTGCAGGCATCCCAGAGCCGTCACTGTGAGGCAGGGGGACCACAATTCTCGCACCGAAGTTTCCTGCTGGAAAGATTACAGTCTCGGTGCTGAATCCTCCCCAAGGAGGAGTTGCCTGCCCGACAGCGCACGCGTGCTGGGTTCTGCCCTTCGCTGTCCTTCCAGAGCTCACCTTCAGCACTCACTCCTTCTCTGCTTCGCCACCTGTTCCAGAAGCAGCTCTGCCCTGCTTTGTGGGGAGGGGAGGCCTAACGTGTTCCATGCTGCCTGGGACTGGACGACCAGGTATTAAGGAGCCCAGCATTGGCCATTCAGCGGAGCCACCTCCTCTGTGTCTGCCAACTACGACCACAGTCGTGCTGCGTGACAAGTGAAACCCAGCACCATACAACAATAAACGTTTATTTAACCCACGAACCTGTGCGTCTTCTGAGGTTGGCTGGCCCAGGCTGGCTCCTGCATCTGTGGGCCAGCTGGGGTCAGCTAATCTGGACAGCCCGGCTGGGGCAGCCTGGCCTTGCTCCACGTAGCTTCCACCTTCCTGGCAGGGCCAGGGTGCTAGCCATGGCAGAAGCACAGGAGGGCAGGCAGACAATGCAGGCCCCCAAAGCAAGTCACGTGGCCACACCCATCGCCAGCGAAGTGGGGGCATACTCCTGTGGAAGTGAGGGAGGGTGAACATTTCTCAGCAATAACACAGTCTGTCACAGTCTGCCCTCGTGGAGGCCATCGCTCACGCCCCATGTGAGGGCAGCGGAGTAACTTTCAACCTCTTCCCGCCTGTAAGAAGCTGGGAGTCTGAGGTCCTTTATGTTTCGGTCTCGAGTCCCCTTTTAGTCCACACTCGCGATGCATTTGCCTGTGGCGCTCTCAAACATCGTGTGGGCTTGCCGTGTTGTGAGTCCAGTCCACGGTGTGTGCCAGAAGCCACGCCACAGGTCCTTTGGTGCCATGCCTCTCTCTGCGTTTGATGACTGCACGCCCACACCCGGCTGCCCTGGGCCATGCCCTAAAGGTTTCTGATGTGGCTGAAAGGGTTTTGTAGATGCCACCTGACTCCTTTCAAGGACTTTGAGGCAAAGGGCATTGCAATCAAGTGCACATCCTCGATTTTGTCTCTACTTTGAGGCGTGTTTTGCTAGCACTGCCCTGGGTTTGGTCTTTGCCTCCCAGGCCAGATCTTGATTTAAGGATCTTTTATGGGCTGGAGAAGACTGAAGACGAGAAATAACTTTGGTTTCTAAACTCCGCTTGTAAGCTGGCCAGCTCCATTGTGAACTCATCTCGTACTTGTAGCACCTTATCATTTGCAGCTCAAAGAAGCTCATGTTTACAATGTTCTGCCTGGAAACCACCCACTAATTCATAGGTACATTTTCCTCCTTCCCAAATTATCACAGGCAATAATTTTACCAAACGTCTCTCCACCAAATGACACGGGGCACCACTTTTCTTGCCGTTTTCCCAACCTCCTCTAAATTTCCTCACTGCTCAGTTCCAAACCTATGCTGTGTATTTTAGGAGCAGCAGTCTCTCCTTCTAGATACCAGTTTCTGAAGCCTAATAATGCTGCCTAATAAAAACAGCTCACGACAAGAAGCGTTGCTTTAGCTCATGGGTCCGCGAGTCGGCTGAGGTGGGCTCACCTGGGCTGGGCTCGCTGAGGCGCCTGGGCTCTGCCCCTCCTCCCCTGGGGCCAGAGGGCTACGCCAACATTTAACGGTGACGGCGGAAGTGCAAATGAGCAAATGCGAACACAGGAGGCCTCTCTGGGCCTAGGCTAGGACCCGGAGGAAGTCACATGGCTGAGCCCCAAATCAATGGAAAAGGGGAGCGCACTCCTTATGATGAGAGGAGACAGGGGTCTGAGCGATAATCCAGCGTACCCCAGCCTCGAACCCAGCTGTTACCGCAGTAAGACTGACGTTGCAACCTCCATCTGTCTCCTGAGTCTGTTGGTTCTGAACTCAGAAGAGGGAAACAGAAGTGGGGTCACTCACTGGCACCCTGTAACCACTGGTGTGCCTGAGCCAGCTACTGAGCCCATTACATGTGTCTCTTCCCAGCTCCAAGTTCAGAGACCTCACACTGGTAACTTGAAACTGGCTGTGTTGGGAGAATTTACACCATGGGGATCAGCAAACGCCACAAATCAGGGCTTCCCCCTCCTCAGCCCCAGAGGACTTGAAGATTTGCCAGCATGTCTAGTGTCATACCCAAGCGCTGTGAGTTGACAATAGCTTGATGTGCCCAGCAGTCTTTTCCAAGTTCTGTCCACAGAACTCATTTTGTGGAGTATCTTGTGAGTCAAGAATGCTACCTAGATCATCTAGTTTAGTGGTTTCCAAACTTTAAAGTCATGAAAACGTCTGCTCAAATGGATTAAAGAACACAGTTAAAAGTGGAATTCATCTGACTAATGTTGGGAGCAGGAGACCCAGAACCCACACCCACCCCATGTCCCCACCTTCCCTGGCCACCCCTGGGAGCAGCAAGAAGCTGCACAGACTAGAGCCCACAGAGTGGAGTCTGAAAACCAGACATCTGGTTCAACAACAAATAAATTAAAGCCCAGGAAAGTTGCGAGCAAGTTAGTGAAAGAACTATCACCCCTCCTTCTAGAATCTCACAAGTAAGCTGGCTCCCCCAGCACCCAAGCCCAGGGCACAGCCCTTTTGTAATATCAACCCTTTACCTCTCTCTGCCTGGTAGCTGTGGGTTCCTGGAGGCGGGGGCAACGCCTCACCTACCTGGTCTCCCCAGCCTCCAGCATGTGGAAACCCGCCTGCAGTTTTCATTAAATCCGCTAGTTTTTTTCCAAATTGGGTGGTTCTAGAAGGCTTCATGGAGGACGGGGAAGTGAACAAAGCTTTGAAAGATGGGCAGAAATTGGGTCTGGTGAGTGGCCCTTTCAGAATGTGTTTGAACAGAGGCCACATCCAAAGGCGTCTATTAAGAATTCTGAACACAGAGATGAAGCTGCAGAAGCTTCAAGACTGTCCTTGAGAGATGTTTTGTTTTTTATTGGATGCTGGGGAGAGAGAGAGAGAGAGATGCCCAGAATGATGTGTTTCTTATCTTTATCAGAGATTCACCTTCTCTAACTATTACAACTATTATTCTCCCAGGAGGAAACATACCAGTTTTCTGGTAAAGAAAAGGAGGAAGGGAGAGAGGGAGAAAGGGGAATCCCACTAGGAAGATGTTGTATATGAACAATAATGTCTGTCTTCCAAAATCCACGCGTTCTGTTCTCTTCCTCTGCTCCCTAGTAACTGTCATATGGAAGACTTCTGGCCCTGGCAGCCATGTCCCCTCCAGCCCGATCACGAAGTCTGCGTACTGTTGCACTTTAGGAACCAGTCTTGCCATAACCCATGATTGAGCAGGCTGGGGGCTGAGCAGAGACCAAAGGCTTTGGGGCAGAGTCTCATGGTAGAAGCAATAGCTTCCCTGTCACTATGAGTTGATGGTCTCCGATGGACCCTTCCAACTCCAAAATGCACTCCACAGGCCTTCCCTGGTTCCAGAAACCTTATCACTGAAGCGTGTTTCCTTAGGGTGCAAGCACTGAAGTCTTAAAAAAGATGCCAACGTCACCCAGGACCTCCAAACTTGTTGCATGAACGAGTGAGCCCACAGGAACATTCTAAGCCCTCATCAACTGTTTCCTGAGCCACCTGAGAATGTCCTGCAACTGGGTGAGCGTGGAAGGCCCACCTGTGTGGTTGCACACTGGTTTTCTTCCATACGTGGGACGCTTTTTACTAATAGCTCAATTCTGGAAACATTCCTTGAGCTCAGAGGTCATCTGAGGTTCCTGAATCTGGTCAATCTTCCAGTTTCCTCTTATGCATCTCCTCTCCCTCCTCCCCTTCCTCCTCCTCCTCCTCCTCCTCCTCTTCTCTCTCTCTCTCTCATAGGAGGGAGTGGTCAGCTAATGGTGGAGACATGAAAGATCAGTGTGGTTTGAATAGGAAAAAAGATTTGATCCAGGCTGTGAGAGGTTAATAGGAGTTTGTCTGAAGGGACTGGAGATTTCTCCTCGGAAACCACAGAGGCTGGAAGTAAGTGAAATATTTTTTAAAGTGCTGGGGAGGGGGGAACACTGTCAACCCACAACGCTCTATTTATGAAAATATCCTTCAGGGATGAAGGTAAAATAGACACTGAGATAAGTGGACATTCTCAGAGAAAGGAAAAGCACAAGAATTCAGTGCCCACAGACCTGCTGTGAAAGGCAGAAGGGGAACGATACCAGAGGAAACGAGGAACGTCAGGAATGAAAGACGAGCGCCAGAAATGGTCAGCGTCTGGGTTATACGGTGGGCTGTTCTTCCTTCGTGGGTTCTTTAAAATACGTTCGACAGTTAAAAGGAAAAATTATAACATTGCTGGGGTTTTCAGTATAGGTAGATTCCATAAGACAAGTATTACACAAAGTGAGGAGGGGTAAGGACCTACGTGGGGTTCTATAACCACATTCCACCGAAGGGGGAAAGTCCTGGCTTTTAGATTGTGAAAAGTTAAGTGTGTATATTGTCGTCCCTGGCGCAATCAGAAAAAACAAACAAACTAAACAAAGGGATATAGGCAAAACCACAATACATAAATGGAAACGGAATACTAAAAAATTGTTCGAATAACCCAAAAGAAGGCAGGAAGGGGAAAACAGGAATAATAACAAGAAGAAGAAGAAACAGAGAAAATAAATAGAAAACAAAGAATAGAGTGGTAGACTCAATCCAGGCACATCAATAATTACATAAAATGAAGATGGCCTAAAAGCCTCAATTAAAAGACAGGGAATAAAGTTGGAGCACTCCCACCGCCTGGTTTTAAGACTTACTATAAAGCTGCCATCGTCCAGACAGCGTGGCATTGGTGACGGGAAAGACACGGACAACGGAGCCGGAGTTGGCAAACTGGAGCCCAAAGACCAGCCCTGGCTGTTGTCTGTTTTTGTCTGACAGGTGAACTAAGAATAGTTTTTACGTTTTCAAAGAGGTTTTATAAAATAATAAAGTAAAAAGGATAGGAAACAGAGACCATATGGCCCACAAAGCCTAAAATATTTACCGTTTTGCACTGCACAGAAAACATTTGCCAACCCCTGGAATAAAGAATCCAGAAATAGACCCACATGACAAGTGGTTTTTGATAAAGGTGTGAAGGCAATTCGATGTGGAAAAGTGGTCTTTTCAACGTATGATGTTGAAACAACTGGATATCCATAGGCAGGAAAAAGAAATGAACCTCGACCTAAACGTCATACCCCTACAAAAATTACCTAAAAATAGACCACAGATCTAATATAAAATATAAAACCAAAACATTTTAAGAAGCAAAGATAGCACAAAAAATCTCTATGCCTTGAGAGGTTAAACAGAAAGTTCTTATACATGACCCGTAGAAGAAAAATTCGAGAAATTGGAGTTCGTAAAAATTAAAAATACGTTCTCTGCAAAAGACACTGTTAAGAGAATGAAAAGACAAGTTACAGACTGGAAGAAAATGTTTTTTCAAAACATATCCAACAAAGGGCTTGTGTCCAGAACACATAAAGAGCTCTCAAGATCCCCAGTAAGAAAATAAACAATCCAATTTAAAAATGGGCAAAAGGCTTGAACAGACGCTTCACTAAAGAGGATATACGGAGGGCAAATAAGCACATGCGAAGCCGTGCCACATCATTAGCCGCCAGGGCGATGCGGACTTAAACACAGTAAATCCAAGCCCCCAGACTCCCGCTTTTTCAGCTCCTCTCTCTGCCGAGAAGATACATCTTCACTGCCCTTCGGAGCTGCGGGCCCTGCACGAACCCTGCTGCTCTCACCTGTTAGGTAGGTTTGATAAATTGCCCACCCCCAAATCATGTTAAGGAAGAAAAGAGACCAAATATATAAAACCCATCACCCTTAGTGGTGTTCAGCGAGCTTTGCCTCCTTCCTCTCCATGCCAGGAGCCGTCTCCATCACAGCGATATTCCTTTGGCTGATGGACCGGTCACAGAAATACCCCTGGAACAGATTGCCCTCAGTCCCACCACTGCAAGAACTCATTTCTTCAGTGACTTCGGTCCCGAAACTCCGTCTGAGGGTACTTTTGAGACATGGCGGCATTGCAATGTGTCCACTTAGCTGGGCTTAGCTAGGCTTTCCGGAATCCCTGTCCCTGGTTAGGTGGGGTCAGGAGAGAGATTCCTGCGGGAGACTTGGGGGAAGGAGCGACGCAGCAGGCATTTCGGGCCCACACGTGTTGTCAGCTGTCAGCTCGCCCCGCACTGTGTGGCCGCCATCTGGGCTGCGCCCGCTCCACTTCTCACAGCCCCCTTCGGCCTCCCTGCTCCCAGGCCGGGCGGGTGTGTTTAGTCCCATGATGAGGGGCCCTGGCTTCGAAAAGACACTTGTACCATCGAGGTCAGGGGCAGCAAGCACTGAGGGGTTTCAGTCTGCCCTTGTGGGCTCCAGCTCATCCTGGCTGCCCACCCTACAGACAGCTTCCCTCCCTGGCCACCCGCCTGTGGACTCCGGGTCCCAGCACCAGACATGACCAGGGCCTTGCAGAGACCGCTTGGCCGGATCCCTGTCACAGGTCCGTTTCTGTCTCTGTCTAGCAGCTATTTATCTGTCTACCTACCTGCCCACCGTCTACCCATCTGTCATCTATCTGTCTATTATCTATCTATGAATCTCTATTATCTGTCATCTATCTACATCGATCTGTCTACCTACCTTTCATCTATCTATCAGTCATCTATCCACCCATCGCAGTGGCTCTGCGTCCCTGCCGGAGCCCTGGCTGGCACCCGATGTGGGAAGAAGACAGCCGTGAAGGAGTGGCACAGCTCCCCGGGGCTGGCCTGGGACCTGCCTCAGCTACAGTGGGCCGGGAGCTGCCCCAAGGGTCTACCCTGTCTCGGGCGCCGTGCCAAGCCCGTTGCATTTATTGGGCAAGTTATCTATTGCCACAAAAACCCTGGAAACAAACCGTCGTGAAACTCATAGGCTTAAAGCAATGGTCATGTGTTCTTACTGATTTATGGGTCAGCCAGGGGTGGCCTGGTCTGTGCCGGGCATGGCTGGTGGCCCTGCTCCACATGTCATCCCGGGGCCCAGGCTGAAGGGGCAGTGGAAAGCTAGACGGAGACTCCTCTGGTGGCGATGGCAGAAGCCCAAGAGGAGACTCAGGAATTTGCAAGGCCCCCTAAGGCCTGGGCTCAGGACTGGCTACTGTAATTTCCATCGCTTTTCATTGGCCAAAGCAAGCCAGTCCCTGGTCTCTCACTCACCTGACCCTGAGATGGGGAGCGCTGGACGAGGGCCAGCATGACTGGGTGGGGACAGAGTAGGGTAGGGCGGTGGGGGACATCATGAGCTCAGATTTGGACATGCTGAGTCCGATGTGCTTCTGAGCTATCCAAGGGAGAAGGCTGAGAGGCGTTAGGGTTTACCGGTCTGGAGCCAGCTCAGAGGAGAGCCCAGGGCCACAGCGCCGAGCTGAGCGTCAGGGGCACGGACCAGACCCTGGCAGCCAGGGATGAGCTCAGGGGGCGGAGCGGAGCTCAGAGGGGAGGGCCTGCTTGGGAGCCTTGAGAAACGCCAGCCGTCCAGGGCCAGGGCCAGAAGGGGGCCGCCAGGGAGTCTGGAAGGAACTGGGTGGGGCGCACCCAGACTCCAGGGAGAGAGCGCCTTTCCCGGAGCACTGGCCGCGGTGGGTGCCTCATCACCAGGCGACTGGGCAACCTCGGAGTCAACCTTGGCCCTTGCCTCTCTCACATCCCATAGCCCATCTGTCAGGAAACCCTTTGACTCTAGCTTCAGAGAACATCCAGAATCTGTCCACCAGATTTTCACCATAACCCCCTGGGGTCTCCATGCTGTACGGGAGCCTGCTCACACCACCACGATTTGGCTCGGCAGCTGTTGAAGAGTGGTGGTGTGAGTCTGCCTTGGGGGGCCGGGGTTGCTCCATGAAATGATCAGATCAGAGCTCTCTTTGCCCCTCTGGTGCTCAGACTGGCCCCTTCATCCGATCGGCCTCCTCACTGTCCCAAGTGTATTCCCGGCACACTCTCTGCCTCAGAGCCTTTGCACCAGCTAATCCCCTGCCTGGCATGCTATTCCTACAGCTATTCACACAACTCACACCTCGTCTCCTCCAAGTCTTTGCTGTCCTAACCACCCTACTTAAAATTAGAATACCAGCCCCATCCCGTCTCCTTACCTGCTGCATTTTTTCCCGTAGCACAAATGAGTGTCAACTCACCTCGTACTTTACACTTGCTGAGTGAGCTCATCGGTGACGGGAGCAGGTAGTGTGTCGGTGCATGATGGAGCAGGAGCTGGAGGAGGCAGGGAGAGTGGGAGGTGGGAAATGGAAGCGAGGAGAGACGCCTCTTTTCAGATATTTCCTGCAAAGAGAACAACAGTGGGAGAATTTTTGTGTATGATTTCTTTTTCAACAGGAAAGACTTAAGCATGTACAAGAGTTGCTGAGCTGATCTGGTAGCTGAGGGAGATGTCAAATAGACAAGCGGGGATGGGGATAACCGGAGCGTGTGGTGGGAGACAACACAGAGGAGGGAGGTGCCGGGGGACGGCTGCCCTCAGACAGCAGGACGGACAACGCCCTGTTGGGACAGGGGAGAAGGAAAGAGGAGCGGAGCAGGAAGTGGCTTGTAGGTGCACCTCTAGGAATTAAAGAGAGCTTCTCTCCTTCCCCACGACACGGGACTGAGGTGGTCTGCTGGGACAGGGGTGATCAGAGGCCCGAGAAGGGTGGAGAAGGTTTGGGATAGCTGGTCACTGGGGACTGGGGTGCCTAGAGAGACCCTGAGGACTGAGGATGGTGATCACCTCTGGGGGGCTGGGCAGCTCAGGGGGCTGGAGACGGAAGGCTGGGCCAGGGTCGTCCACACTGGCGCTGGCTAGAAGGGGTGACCAGGGGGCCGAGGACCAGGGAGTTTGTAGCAGCAGCCAGCCTTAGAGAAACGAGCCCCAGCTACTCGTTTGGGGAGATGCCAGGGAGCCAAACATGGCACTTCCCTCTTACGTGGGCATTTGTGATTCCAGTGCCAGGCTGGGATTCGGGGACAGTGGCTCTTTCAGGGAGCTGCCTCTCTCCCCAAAAGAAATTGCTCTGGGGCATGGAGGAGTCATGTCTAAATGCAGAGCTTTACAAGGCGGGGAGGAGAACCCATTAGGCGCTGCCGGTGTCCCTGCAGCGCAGCCAGCTGCTGAAGCTGGAGGTAATTCCCCCGCGCCCTTTATTGCCTCCGCGGCGGGAGTGACACTGGGCCCTGGTTTACGAGCTGTCAATATGGGCTGTGTTTTATATTACAGGCCAGGCGATTTACGGGCCGCCCCAGCATTCTGCAGACAGCCATTTGGCCAGGGAGGAAAATGACCTAACACTTTAGAAATTTGGGAGCCAGAAAACAGCCTCTGAGTGTGTGAGTGTGTGTGTGTGTGTGTGTGTGTGTGTGTGTGTGCGTGTTGCGTGCACACACGTAGCTACGTCTGTGTCCGCTCACTTTTGTCTGCCTGACTTACCAGTGTTGGAAAACAAGAACAGCTCCATTAAATACATTGACTATCAAAATGCAATGAAATAAAATGACTCACTTCCTTCTGGATATGTCCTTTGCATCACATGCTGACAATGAGGTTTTTCTTGGAAGGAGCAGGTGACCAGGGTGGTCGGTTCCTGCCAAACCAACCTGGATTCCTTTCTCCCTGGGTAGGTCTAGCTCTCGGCAGAACAAATGATAAAGTTGCCCATGAGAGAATTTGCTGCATTTTGCTGAAATACCTGTTTTAGGCCTGTCTTGCCACTAGACTCTGAGCGCCCGGAAAGCGGGGCTACGTTTCGTTCAACTTTGCATTTCTGGGGCTCCTTTAATTGCAGCTGGCACCGTAGCCAGAACTCAATCACTGGTTGTTGAGTTAATGCTGGAATTAGTGAGAGTTACCTACCCGGGCACTGAGGGCATCTGCCGAGCGTCGCTGTCCCCGTTGGCCAGCGAGCATGGGCCCTGACACACAGGACACTCTGAAACGTGCATCGGACTGGCATGGACTGAGCGAGGCAGAGAGCATGGATCAGATGACCGTCGAGGTCAGTGGATTGCAGCTGGTAGACCTCCATCTCAGTGAATGGTCTCACTCGGGGCCATACCTTCTTGGTCGTGTTGCTGGCCCTCCCCCAGCCCCTGCTGTGAGTGGCAGACGTTCCCAGGCTCCCTCCACAGCCGTCCCTCTGCTTTCCCTCCCTGGGGGTGCATGTGTAAGTTTGAGGCTTCTAGTACCATCTCCGTGCTGATGACTCTCAGATGTACACCCCCCATGAACTCTAGACTCATGTTCGACCTCCTGTGTGACTCTCCCTTGGGGGTCTCATTGGCACCTCTAATCTGATACTCATCCCCAAACTGTCTTCTTTGGTCTTCCTCATCTCCATAAGTGGCACCGTCATTCAGCAACTGACTAAGGCAAGAACCTTAGTTCTTGTTTTTAAGTGTCAACTTGACTGGGCCATAGGGTGCCCAAATAGTTGGTCAAACATTATTCTGGGTGTGTCTGTGAGGGTGTTTCTGGATGAGATTTATATTTGATTAACTGAGTAAAGCAGATTGTTCTCCCCTATGTGGGTGGACCTCATCCAACCCATTGAAGGCCTGAATAGAACAAAAAGACGGAGTAAGAAAGGATTCTCCCTCTGCCTGACCATCTTCCAGCTCAGATACTAGTCTTCTGCCTTTGGACTTGGATTCGAACTGGAATGTACACCGTCAGCTCTCCTGGTTCTCCGGCCTTCAGACTTCGAACAGAACTATACCAACAGCTCTTCTGGGGCTCCCACTTGCCCACTGCAGTTCTTGGGACTTGAATTCATTATAATCTCTCTCTCTCATATACATACACACACACACACACACACACACACACACAATAGTCCCCCTTTATCTACAGAGGATACATTCCAAGACCCCCAGTGGATGCCTAAAACTGCAGAAACTACTGGACCCTATATATACTATGTTTTCTCCTGTACATACTTATTATAAAGTTTAATTTATAAATTAGGCATAGTACTCTTAATAATGGCACTCTGGGGCCATTAGGTAAAATAGGGTTACTTGAACACAAGAGCTGCAGCGCTGCAATGGTTGACATGAAACTGACATGGCTACTAAGTGGCCAGGGGAGAGCGGCACAGACAGCACAGACACGCGGACAGAGGGGTGATGGAGCAGGACGCACACGATTTCATCAAGCTGCTTAGAACACATGCAATTTAAAACTCACAAATTGTTTATTTAGTGAATGTTTCATTTAATATTTTAGGACTGTGGTTGACTAGGGGTAACTGAAACCCCAGAAAGTGGAACCACAGATGAGCGGGGCACAATTGCTCTGCTTTTCTGGAGACCCAGATTAATACACTATCCTTGAATATTCTCTCCTTGGGTCACATCCTACACCTGGTCCACCACTGAGTCCTGTCATCTCTGTCCCAAAAGTCTACACACACCCTGATTGCCTCCCTCCTTCTTGCCTGGACGGCTGCGGCAGCCTCTTGTGTCCCCTGATGCTCTTTGCCTCCTTGCACCCCACTCCACGGAGCAATCGTCCTAACACACTGAGCAGACCGCACCACGGCCGGCTCCAGTGCCCTCCTGCGGCGCCTTCGCCCTGAAACAAACCCACAGTCCCGCCATGGCCCACAGGACTTGGCGTGATCCGGCCCTCACCTGCCCTGTGGGTCCCCTCTCCAGCGCCCCTCCGGCCCTCAGTCCCGCTAACCAAGCTGACCTTTTTGTTTCTCAGGTAAGCTAAACTTG